>NT_179299.1:18728-48601 GCF_000188095.3 Bombus impatiens | reverse complement strand
TCGAGCCGCGAGAGTATAGCAGGCTAGTAGTAGTCGCGGCAGGATTCATTTACGAAACATCTGGAGCGACGGGATGCATGCAGTTCCGTTTATTCCGACAATTTCGTTTAAATTAGCTGAACGCGAGCGTTTTTATGTCGACGCCGACCGGTTCACACGTACTCTCCCTTCTTTCTGTTCCCGCGAGTAATCATCCAGATTCGTAAATTACTCGTTGTCCCTCCGCTATTCGTGCGTTCGTTCCTGCAAATCCACTTTGTTTCCGCGCGTTTGTCCAATTGAAATTAAAAACGACGATACGATTAACCGGACGTTACGCCAGCAGCGAGAAGGGGTCACATTCGCTTCGCTCATTCTGTCTTTTTTTATTTTATATTTCTGTTAGCGTTAATCCTTCGGACAAGTAGGTTTCAATAGCTACAGTTAACTCTGTATAAAATGGACTTTTCCTTTTTTTTAATTTTCTTTATGCGATACAATGAAAAATTGTTTAATCAGAGGACGAGGTTAATTTGTGTTAAGTGGCCCATCAAGTGTTAATCAGTGCCACGATTTTTCTTCCCTTTGAAACGAAGCACTCGAGTTTCTTTCGACCCTTCTGCGTCCAGGTGCTCGCTTTTTAATTGACGAGCACACTGGGGAGACATCGCGTAGACGACGAAGAAAGCTCGAAAAGTTAAGTCGTGGGTTCCGTAAGAGCTCGTCAAACTGCGAATTACCAGCCTTATTATTATAGTCCGCGGTTCTAACGCGCCACTTTTTCTTCGTTCGTCCGCCCTTTTTTTTCGCGGGGGATGAAAAAGAAAGAAGGAGGGGAAAAAATCCTTCGGATAATAACTCGAGCCCTTTCCATTTATTCAACGGTAGCAGCAGTTATGAAACGTTGGTATTATTTATCGCGAGCCACATCGCGTTTTCGGCGAACAATCGTTTCCTGTTTACCTCGTTCTATTTTCACCCACAAATATAAAAAAAAAAGAAAGAGGGATAGGAAGAATTAATTGTTGGCATCGCTAAATACAATTTTTTTCATAAATTATGTTAGCGATTCGTTCTTCGACGAAGGACCTCGGGTATATTCCTCGAGGATTTCTTTATTCTTTTAGTTTATCACGCGAGGCCAGCGAAGTTCTGGCTGGGGACAAAAAAATTTAATTAAAACCAAAGCCGCGAGAGGCGAACGCACCGCAAACTCTAGAGAAAACGAGAGAGAGAGAGAGAGAGAGAGAGAGAGAGAGAAAAGGATAAAATGGATTTTCAGCAGATGATGAGATGAACGCGGACGATGAGTGTGCTGTTTCTATCTAGGTGAAAGAATACATACCCTTTTTTCCTGCCTGATTAATCAGAGACTGACGACTAATTAAATTAACGATCGTAACGGCGAATAGAGACGAATGATCGTGAACAAACTAGCCCTCGTCTTCGTCAAAGTCTCGCGATTCGTCCTCGAATCCCTGGTGTACTGCACTAGGTACCCCCGATGGGTATAACCGCACCCCTGTTTGCCACTCACTACCCCTGATTAGCTGGACTTCCTGTCCACGAGCCGTCGCAACAATTCTACCGCAACGTCTACGTATAGAAACCGGCGGTTCAGCGTCGCATACGAGTTTATTCATATATCGTATGCCCACACGTTCGATCCATCGAAGCTTCCAGGGGTTAATGATTGGGCTTGATTGCTCGGCAAACATAGGCGAGCCTCGAATCACCTCCCCTTTGTTCCTCACTCCCTTTAACGTCGTTTACGACTTTGTCCGTTGATTCTATTCCACGTATCATCTCGGGAGTAAAGAGGGTTTCATATTGCAGACAGTTAATATCGACCCTATGATGATACCTTCGCTGGTTAACTCGGTTATTATGGATATCGCGGTTAAGAGACACCGAACTCGGATTTTGTCGTGTCTTTAAAGCCAGGGTATTGTTTAGAAATCTCGAGAGAAGGTTTTTATTCCTTTCTCTGGCGTTCGTAGAGGAACATTCGTAGTTCTAGTGGATTCGCGAATTTTGCACGCAACGGCATTCTGATTTTGAGAATAGCTGACAAATTTTTAATGATTTTAAAGTTTCAAGATTTTTATACTACTCGTCGACGTTTGCAGAGGAAACTATACATTAGTAACGGATAACATTGTAAATTTTCTAAACGCTTGCTTTCTGATTTTGAGAATACCTAGAATCATATATTATTTAGTGATACAGGATCTCACGGTTTTTATATTATTTTTCATCACTCAGTTCAAAGTAAAACTTGCATTTGCAATAGTGCTGCCAATTAATTGTCTAAATAGTTTTCTTCTAATTCTGAGATTATTTTATAAAATAATCACACGCACAGTGACTATCAAGAATAAACTTTCATATCGTTTTCAATCACTAGCGAAGAACAATTTGCATTTGCAATATTAATTAAGTTTCCTAATTTTTCTAAACGATTTCTTACTACTTTGAAGAGTGTGGTTGCATGTTCTTCGGCGTTCAACAAGTATACTTCCTTGTTGCATCCACGTTTGACAGACACACGAATAGATGAAGACATTAGTACCTCACTATACTGGCACGAAAACTATCAGGGTCAGTTTAGAGAATATATTACATCATCGTGATGTTACAATGTACACGCGCCTTCTTTCTTACGGCATTGCTGTTTAGGAGAAGCGCACGATGGAGAAGGAGACACGAACATAAAGTCAACAACAACGAACGATGATGATGACGAGGATGAGTCAGAGTCGAGATTGAGAATAGCGTCGGGGTTAACTGGCGAAGGAAGTCCGACTTGACCGGCGTCGTTTGACCCTCGAGATTAGTCGATCGTCCGGCGGCAACGACCCATTGATCTGCGATCAATCGGATTCATTGACGCGACTGTTCTAACCGTCGCCATTTTCGCGGCTGTCGAACGTCGACCATCTCTTAAGAAATTGAATTCTTATTCGTCACGGGTGACTCAAGTACATCCAGAAGACTTATTCGCAACGCTAATTTTAATTCAAGGTTCATAAAATCTTGTTTGTGGTGGTTGATTCCGTTAGCTGTCTCGAAAATCTAATTTCATTCAAATTATCTTGAAATTATTATAAAATTGAGGAGTCAGAATAGTAAACGATGTACGCACCTAGAAAATAAAATAACATTTTTTAGTATGAAAGAATGTGTCTTCCATTGCAAAACATATAGTACAAAATATATAGTAATATATATAGTAGGTGAAAATGAAATAAAAAATCTATTTAAGATATTTCTAGAATAGTGTGCATTAGCTTTTAGAGCTACCACAAGAATGGATAGTAAAATGTCGACTATTTTCATCGGAAGAAAAGTACAAATGATATATATGTCGGAGATGAAAGGACGCCGGAGCCTTCCCTCTGGAACTTCGGGAAAATCCGTAAAATTATTATTAAAGTTTACAGTCGTAATTAAACAATTTGCCGTCATTCTGCCCAATTGTACTTGTTTGCGATTTGTGATAATAAACTTGGACTCAAGGCGACCATTAGCCACTGAACGTAGCCGCAGTCAACGGGACGGGCGCTTCATCTAACAAAGGTATGGAGCGATAGTATGACCCTTATTAAAAGAAATACCCATAGAGGTACCTGACAGTAAAACATTCCAATGGTTCCTTCGGATAATGAATACCAGATGTTGAGGCACCTACACGGCACAAGTGCAGTTAGCCTGAGGACCCGCTATAAAACCTGAGGTTTTTGCTAATTAAGATTGTTCAAACAGACAGGCAGCCTTTGTCCCAAATTGACCAATTGACAGCAACGTCAATTTCCCTTATTTTCGGAACGAGGGCTATACTCGACGAATCCGATGACTTCGTGTCCTTAGACACACCCCATCATAGTTTTCCTCGGTGGCATCATTGGGACCAAAATTCATTCTTTCTTGCGATCTCCTCGACGAAGAGAGTAGCGCCTTACGATCTGTGAGTATTGTGTGAGCAAGTATATCTATCCTCCCGTTGACCGTGGATTCGTTATCGAACCTAAGACCAACGTCACTAATATCGCCAGTGTCCAACCACTGCGGTTGATTGTCGAATCGGTAGTATCCATACTCGTATGACCAGGCCGTACCGTCGTTATAACACAGCGATGGCCAATTCCAATGAAGATCTAGCAAACGCCCACAACCCTATTCCTGACGCTTCTCCGACATATAAAACACTGATAGTCCATAATATTCAAATGATAATGGTAAAATTCACAAAAATTCCTTTTTTGCTTTCTTTTTTTAGAACCTTTATTTCTCGCATTTAGGTCGTTTACCATTTAAAATCCACAGTTATCGAGGTAGTGAGAAGGGGAAGATACCAATGGATGAAATCTTGGTTGGACCACTTGGTCCAGTCGCAACTTTACGCACGAAGTAAATCTCGAATCTCCAGGTTGCGTTATGGCCGCGTCGGGACCGACGCTTTTAGCGGCTCAGGTGGCACCGTCGCCGGATAATATAACGTTATTTTAGTGGAAGCATTCTGCCAGCTAGGTGGCAGAGATTGTAACATCCGATTCTCTGGCTCGTCGCGGAAACTCGGATAAACAACAACCCTCTTACAGCCACCGAGCTGCCGCTTGTAGACGCATCGAAATCTCATGAATTTTTTACCGTGATTATGGTAAATCATATCGAGTGTGTTGCTTGAAGTTGGACGATCATCGCGGAGCAGAACTTATCACGAATATTTTCAAACAGGTATCTGTTGGTTTTTCAATTTTCTAGTCTTTCAAATATATTCACTTTTGCAACCTTTCGCTTTTGAAGAGATGATCATTCCTTAACATTAAAATTACCGAACATGTCAAGGTGATGATAAAAACGTGTATTTACATTGTAAAAATTAATGTTGATTTTCATTGGCATAGAAACGTGATTTTATATATAGTCACGCACAGGGTCTTCCTACATCTTGCGAAAATGTAATTTTTGTTTAAAGGAAGTACTCACTAACTTTTTAGTGAAATTGTATCACCATTTTTTTTTAAATAATGGCATGTTATGACGATTTTATCTTCCAATAATATCTTACTTTAAAAATATGTGTATTCGTTCAATATTTTTATTTAATTACGTGCATATGGTTTATTTAGTTATACGTCGCAAGTCAATATAATTTTTGTACTAACTTGAAATTAAATATCATGCAGACGTCGATACATCACAAAATTCGTTCCACATATTTCAATATTATGTTTTATTAATTTTAGGGTCAAAAACGAAGGATAGACAAATATTTTCTGGCAACATTTCACGAGTCAAGCTGCCAGTACTTGGTAAGCTCACTGTTGAAATCGCTGGAAAGGAAATTTTCGGCTGTGTATCCCGCAGGCGAACGGGATGTCTCGGTTCCCACAAGTTCGCATATCCTCATGACGATGATCTTATTTGAATCTAGAGAATCCTTTACTCCTCTTTGCCGTTGTCTTTCACTTTAAATACGGAGAACAGAGCTTCCGCTTCGTCTGCGAGTCCTTGTATGGGTGAAGACGTGCGTCAGAGATAGAAGATCGAGCGTAAGGGTAGTCTTTGATATGCTGACGTCGATATTATCAATTCAGATGAGGAAGGGAGGTACAGTCGTTTGGTAAAACTGCGTTTGATCTGGTTCACTCTGCCACGTGTACACGGATACACGGTATACTTAGAGATATGCACGCTGTGTCAGAGACAGCCGTGGGCATTTTGCATCAACTTAGAGGATTCGACAGCGAATTATCGTCGTGTCTTTTCTATTTAATTCATTGGTCCATAATTGCAATTTTGATAATGTTCCAGGCAAGATATAGTCACGTGTTGTTGAGACATTTTATAGACTCTTAATAAACATGTAAAATTCAACAAAATTCCAAAGTTTCACGATGAAAGCCACAAAATTTCAATGTTTCATTAACATAATGTCACTGTCCACGATTCCAGACTTCTCATTATAAATAGCGCAACCATAATTTATCACGATTATTGAAGATCACATTCAGATGACTAAGAGTGAGATATGAAACAAAACGAGTGAATAAATGATGAAACGACTTCCAAAGATTCAAAGAGCAACTGAGAGAATATCTGGCATCGTCTAAAAATTATTTCTAATTAAATATACCAATAAGTCTTACTTCGCCCCTGTTAAATTTAGCTCGTTTACTTTCCCGCTGATTATCAGCTTTTCCGGAGCAACGAATTTCCACGAACGTAAAATAGCCGTGTCGCGACGTGTACGCTTATAAAAATTAATCGTTTTGCCCGGTTTCCTAATTCCTGCCTCAACGGGGGTCGACTTGCATTCAATTGGTTTGTATGGGCATTGCTCGAGGCTGAGCGGTCCAACAGTCAAAGTGAGTCTTTAGGTGACAGAGCGAGTCATGCGGGTTTTCACTTTGGGCTTCCTACCGAGCGAGACTAACCCCCGAAGTGCTTCGTAACTAATACTCTCTCCTTTTCTTTCCTTTCTATCTTTCTTCTTTGTTTCGCCGGCGAGTCGATCTTCTTCTACGTTCGTAGTTCGTTCCGACTGTCGTGTATAACCCAATAATCATTTAATTCCGGCAGTCGTACGCGCAGCGCTTGGCGCCAAGTCAATCTAAGCCAACCGGATATGCCTCTCTCGTCTGCTTCGTTCAGCCACTGACGTAATCCCGAAGTTTAGGAGCGAACGAGGAGGACGTCCCTTTCGCCAATTACGAACTGTTGTCCCCTGCTAGAAATTTCGGGAAGATTTCAATAGCGTTGGACGAACAAGTCGAAGTAAGAAGCGTTAAACCCTTCCTCGTTTCTAAGATATCGTTCATACAATGTTGGATACAATACTGAAAAAAAGTCATATTTTTCCTTACAGTGTAGAGGAGCAATTACGTCATCGATTAAGATTATTTTTATATTTGCTTCGTGAAGAAAAGAATCCTTTTACTATAACTGTTTTATAAACCGTATCTGACACTGAGGAAATCGCATCTTTCCGTTGCAGCATTAATTAAAATTATTTTCAGACTCACTTCGTAAAGTAGAGAAAGTTTAAGCGTTTCATAAACCGTATTTAAATATCATTGCATTATTTTTAGTTTACTAGTGCGTTCATATTGCCGTGATTGTCGATTTATTAACAATTAAAATCTAACATGTTGCTTCGTGTCGAATCATTATAACGCAATAGGAAGCATTAAGTCATGAAGTCGTGGGTCGATTAGATTTTCATAGAAGACATCCCTTTTCGAAGGCACGGCTTGACTCACGTATGATGGGAGCTGGCATATGGTACGACGTGATGCACAATTTCCACCGTGAAGGAAAGAGAACTGCAATGATCGTAGATGGAAGTGAAAAAGAGAGGGGAACAGTTAACGCGGGACAAACGAGCGTGACCAGGGTCGGGGCCCCGTACGTACACGTATGGGGACTTTCACGGTAAATTTCGACGAGCTATGTAATCCCCTATAATATACAGACATATGCACCGACGAATACAGCCACCCTCGTGGATCCCTGTGGACTGATATTTAGGGCTGATATTCATTAACAGTTTCACGCCAGACTACGAAGGAGGAAAAGAGAGTTGGTGGAAGATGAAGAGAGACGAATAGGGTCGACCTGGCTGACGTTCTCGATGATAACTGTTCAAAAGGGTACTTCGATACCCCATAACGTTACTCTCCCTCTGGTGTGATCTATGATTTCGTCTCGGAGCAGAGAGAATCCAGATTGAGATATTTTGCAGCATTAATCACGGAAGTCGCTGAGATCGTTTAGGATTTATTAACATAGAGGCGCGTCTGGTTTATTTAGATTCAAACAAAAAGTGATGATCTTTGCTTGTAGAAAATATTTCAAGAATTTGTTGTTATTGCACGTCATGATCTTCTTCTTTCTCGATATGAACCTTCTCCACCGACCTTCCTTTTTGTCGTTTCAACGCTATTGGATCTGCAGGCCAGAAAAAGTATCCTTAACCCAGACATGCCTGAATTTTTTTTATTGTTTTTCAAAATAATGCCAATTTTCTCTACTAACGGTCTAAATTAAATTCATTGATTAAATTTGTCTGTTCTTAACTTAATATCGCAACTTAAGTAATTTTCAAAATACGGTTATCCGTTTGGAAAATTGCGAAATATAATAGAATCATTCTATTGGAAGGACAATAGGCATATCCGAATTAATGGACCACTTTATATCTCAGTGGAATATATCAGTGTAGTTCAATAGAACAAATATTCTATGTACAAATATTCTACGCGAGGCATCCAATCACTGCAACTGCAAATATCGAAGAAGAAAGAGCACAGTGGAATACAGTGACACGTGACCGAATCGTTCGAGATACGTAGTCTAGGTCGAGCTGGAGTGTTTTTACCGACGAGCAAATCCGCGATTAGGCGTAGTAATAACTATTTTGTTTATATGTCACAGTAACCCAGCAAGGAGATAATGATTTTTCGCCCGTGACGATGACATGGTAGAAGCTTTGTTCCGTGAGTATCGTCGTGCAAGGCTGACGAAAGCGTCTCGAGCGAAAACTCTGCGTAGTCAGACTGTTTTCGTCTGGGAGAACAGAACAACGGCCTTGCCGTGATCAATGACTCCAGTATTTAATTGATCCCTGTGCACGGCTTGTCTGTGAATGTGTTCGACGTCGAGGATCCATCGATCTTCGCGGATTTAAATCGCGAACCCGTTCCATCGTTCGCTCGAAGATTAGATAAGAGTGCGGCGATTCGAAGAAGCATCGAGTGCGCTAATGCACTCGTAATGTTGTTGACATTATTCTCTGGTTATGCAGCCTCGATCGAAAGACGTCAATTAACAGTTTCGAAATTGTATTACCTGCGCCCGGTAGCCTTCAAAGTTTTTAATCTCCCGGACGTGCATCGATGTTCTTTAGCTTAGTTAGTTAACGCTGTGTATATATATATATATAAATTTCATTCGCTTCGATGACTCTAGCGTCCGATAAACAAAGTCTTACGCTTTATCAGAAGGGATCAGATTGTTTTTAAACGGATGAAAAATATCGGAACAAGGGCGTGATCGAATCGAAATCACCGATGGTTCGATCCACTAGTGCAAGATTCGTCAAGATCCGGATTAATCGGTTTCAATTAGACCAATTCTTCCCAATTACGACGTATCTGTTTCCAGATAGCGAACGCTTACTGTAAAACGATCGTTCGCCTACCCGCAGGGGTCCATCTGCTTGCCTCTCTTTTTCCATCTTTTTTCATACGTAATCCTTCGATTGTGTGCTCGCGTCTGCCCACATACCAGCGTGTGGTTGTTTTACGAACGAGTAATATCATCTCGAATTATATCGTTCATCGCTGCGGTAGACGTGTTTCACGTATCGTTTTCTGTCCAGCGTGGCACGGTGTGGCGATAACCATCACCCACATCCCCCAATTGGTAAAGACAATCGCTAATATGTTTTCTCCTCGATTGAGGAGTGAGTCATTCCTCGTGTACGTCCTCCCGTCTGCCTCTCGAGGAGAGGATACGAGCGTGAGCCTACTATAATACCGGCGAAACAATTGTTCGACGGGACAATCAAGTGTTAAATTCGTGGCGCCAGCCACTCGTCTCCTGTATCCGGCGCATTGAACTACTTTGTCAAGGTAGATACGCGATTTGCTCCCTCACAGTATTCCTAAAGTTTTAGGATTTTTTAAACAGATGGTCAATTATTAAGTCGTACGATAAATATGTAATCTGTAGATCTAAGATTATACATTTCTAAGAAACTTAAATGTTAAAGACAACGTAAAATATCCAAAGCTAAGCTTAGAGGATGAAACAAACCTTCATATTCTACAGAAATTCTGAGAGCAGAATTTAAAACATTTCTAACTCTCTCAGTATTTTTCCAAAAAATATTTCTTATGAATTTCTAAACCTTTATGAATACTTATACTATCATGTCTTAATATTTAAAAGTATCGCTTTTCCTCCGAATTCCTCATTCGTTTTCCCTGGAAATACATAACCAAGAAATCACATTACCTATGCTATGCTCTAATTGCTCGATAAGAAATACATCGACCATGTGAATATTTTAACAAGCGATTAATAATTAATTTGTAATTCTTGTTGCGCTGAAATTGTATCAGCGCAAGTCAGAAAATGCCTGGTTAATAAAAAATACCGCAAAAAAATGATAACGATATACGAGAAACTCGAGCGTAATTTGAACGTACTTTCGTTTTGTTTCAATTGATTTTGCATCCACGATATGCATCCACTTTACAAGTAATACTGCAAATCAGTTTGATGGATTCAAGGCTGCGCGTCTAGAGACAATACTTGACGCGATTCGACGAGGAGAAACGTGACAGTGTGAGGCATACTCGACGCCCGTCTCACCGCTCGTGGATGTCCATTTGTGTGCTGACGGATTAAGTTATCTTACAGCCTGTAAATCACGTCCGGTATATACTTGAACAAACAAACGTATAGGCAGGTTCGGATGAGAGCTATGTGTGAAGCGTACCGATGAATAAGAAGACCGATAAAGTATCTTGAAAACCGATCGATGTTTAATATGCTCCTGATATCCACACATTTTCGAGTAAAACAAATTCAATTCCTACAAATCATTTCTTCTCTCTCCATTCTTTCACTCGCAATCATAAAAAAGTTTGTCAGAATCTGTCGCAAAAATTACTCGTATTCCTCTTCTCATTTTAGCTCGCGTAAATTTTTTAACACACCGTCCATGTGTTTTTAAGAAAACGATTCCTTTTTCAACCATCGTGACAACCAAGTCTCGTAATACTGTCTGAGACATTTTTACCCCATTTTCTACCCTATCCCATTCTGCCCGATTCCTCGAAGCGTGGCTCGAGAGGACACCGCTCGTTCGCACGGTCTCGTTTCCAGTCGAGAGTTTTCCTATTTTCGCGGTAAAAGAGTAAGCAATTTTCTCCGAGAAGATAGAACGAGTTTGGGACCACCCTCTGATACTTCGGGGAGAACACACCGCGACAAGATGCGAGTGAGTGAGTATGATTGATGCGATTTGTCGTTCTCTCCTTACGCTCAACATCTCGTCCCGGCTTCTAGTTACGCCCCTGACTATACTTCTTTCGTCTACGGGGCATATCTTGCTTGGGAACGAACGTTTTACCATAGTTCAATTCGTGAATAGTTGAAAGAATGTTATTACGTTCCGACAGTGTCGTGGTTATCTTCTTTGGTGGCACTGATATCGCATCGATGATTCACCGAATGCATATTAGTTAAACTTAAGACGTCTAAATATTTTTATAAAAGGTGTGGAATTTGTGTCTGAGGTGTATGGTAAGTTTGTTTGCACTTTCTTTATGCATAACTTCATTACATAAAATTTATTTCACCGATGATTTTGTCTGCATTCTGCTTAGCATGTGGATTAAGTAATTTCTCACTCCATCACTCCTTTTATTGCAACTTCTATTTACGTGTATTTTTAGATTCTTTAAATTATTTATTGATTTCTGTGATCAATATTTTTCAAATCCTTGAAAAATTAATATTATATATTGGACAGATACAAAAGCTAAGGATTTTGTAGATATTACTAAAAGTTTTGGTTTCTAAGTGTTATATTTTATGTCTTTAATAATTGAAGAAAGACAGGTTTATTAAAGACTGACAACAGAGTTGTTCACCGTAGAACAATTGTGAAAATAGAAGTGGTACAAAAATTGTGAATGATTTTAATTTTATTATCAAATTGACCTGTGTGCGAGAAACAGAGAGGGGCGAGAATCTCCCTCCGGAAACCTAGTATTGAAATCTATTTAAACAAATTCACACGTAACTAAATGATGTTTCGAAGTACGTGTTTATGGAAGGAAAGAAATTGTGCGTGGAAAATTCTTCTGCAGATAATCTGTTCTGTGAATAGACCGCAATAAAAGATGAACGTCGTAATCACTTAAGCTATAATGGATCGTCTTGGACGGATGTGTGCTGTCGTTCGATGCGACTCGTCAGTTATAGATCCAGAACGAAATACACAGTGCGTAACTCGGCGAAATTTCGATAAAAAGTGTCGCAGAAAAATGGTTTTGCAACGTGTCTTAAAAGAAGAAGTATTAGTGAGACGAAAGTAAATGTTCAAATTCATTCCCAGAGAAAATCAAATCCTTTAAATCCTCGAATCATCGATAATCTTAGTCTGTTTTCATACGTTCTTATCGAGTCAACAAAAGGAATTAATGCGGTGTGATTGATGCAACGTAACGACGTAGTTTCGTATTTTTTGTTCTTGCTCGTACCTTACATATAAGCGTTAATAATACACGACCGATTCAGGAACTCTAGGTCAACTAGACAACTAGAGAGTCAAAGCTTAAACACTAAATCTATCGCTTATCGATCACAAAATCCCGGTGAATCTCACGTCAGAAGTTTTATATCTTTATCTATCCAGATAACGAAACATTCTAAAAAAAAAAAAAAAACACGGTCGACGAGTCGGAGTAATAAATCTGCTTCAAGCAACCCCCGGAGCGAGTTCTCCGCAACTATCTGTCGTCTTTAACGCATGTAGGTTTGCTCAGAATTCAGCAAATACGAATACCGCGGCATGCAGGAAGCGTACAGGAAACGTCTACACGGCGCATTTACTTCCGGCTGTGTAGGAAGAGCGCGCACAAATATCAATCAGTGGAGTCAAGAGTAGAATCAGGGTGGCCGAGTGGTTCCACATAATGCTGCAACCGGAGGTGAGAGTTGCACACCTTGTCTCGTGTCCATTCGCCACTGGCTCTGTACACAAACACACGACACCGTACCGGTCCATATACGTATCTTGACGCAACACAGCATCACCCACACGATCACCTGGAAAACGAATAAACATATCCACCCGTAGTGCCTACGCACGCATACACACAGCAGAGAAAATAACGTGTGTTAGTGGTTGGTAGCGTGCGGTGGCATCAGCTCTGGGGAATCGTCGTTTCGCTTGTGTATGTCTCGTGATATCCAAAGCGTGCGTTAGTGTGCGTGATCAGGGCCATGGTGAGTGGTTTCGTGGGGGTGGAGTAGGGAAGAAGAAGGCGTGCCTCGGAGGCGGAGTCTCCATCGAAAATCCCGGCATGCATCCAACATCTGTGTGGGTGTTCCTGCCTGTAGTGTCTCACTATCTTTCTCAGTCGTACTGCAGTGGATGATCAAGCTCGTGTGCGGTCTCTCCCCTCTCTTTCTCGCAGTCTAACTCGCGACTTTCGTCCGTCATCGCATGGGAGTTCTTCCACTATCAGACCCGTTAACAGCAGTCGGCGTCGAGGCACCCGCTATAACGTCTCTCACATCCCCGGGTGCTGGTGCTCGCCGTTCCTGACCTGTCCGGCCGATGGGCCGCACGGAAATCAGTGTCCTCGACAGCCGGAAGCTCGTTCCATTCAATACGTGTATCGTTATCCAACGAGCATCCCTTACAAGCGATCGGCATTGTCATCGACCGAACATCGTCAGTTTTAAGCATCTGACGTATTGCAAGAACCTACGTCGGAGTTATTGGAGCAAATTTCTGAAGGCTGTTGAGGGTTCATACTTCATGGAAAGGGATGATTTTTGGAGATCGTTGAAGAGGAACAGTGTCGGTGAGAAGGTTTATTCGAGCAGTCTACGGAGCAGCGTGTATTATTGTTCGTTGCTGTAATAATAATAAAAGAAAAGATAAGGGTGCGTGGTTCGCTGACACCCCGTGGTGGTGCAATACGCTCCTTGAACGAGGGGCGGATGTCGTGTACAGTGAAGGGAGGATTGTTGTAAAGAATAGTGATCGAACTTTCCAAGCACGATGATGGAAGTGCAGCAGCAGCACTCGCCTGTAGGGGTGGGTCCTCTGGACTTTTCACGCAGGGGTGTCGCGGAGGCGTCCGCTTTTCGTGTTGTCAAGCCGAAACAGTCGGCATCCTCGCTGGTGCATCAGCAAGCGTTGTCGCCGGAAACCAATAACAACGAGAATCTTCAGGAGAACCCGCAAATTCCTGTTGAAGCTGAAGGTAAGATCTTTTATCCACAATTGACGCTCCAATTTTCTTCATTCAGTGATTCAATCCTTAAATTAACGAGAGGTCGGGATTTCTTCAATTGATAGAGGAAGAATTTTTTAAATTGATAATAGTATCGAGTAAAAAAATTATGAGACAATAGATTAATATACAGATATAATATTTGTCGTTCCAATGACCACCAAACTGAATTAGAATTATCGTGCGGTTTCAAATCGCAGTTTCGTCAGCGTCCAACCCCATTAAATTAGAATTTCTGTTTCTGATCTAGTGACATAATATCTAACGAGACACGACCTTCGATACTTCCATTATCTGTCGTTCCCTATAAACGGACACAAAGCGTGCAATTATCATCGATTCCAAACACGAGTTTAGGTTCAATCCGCCCGTCATAAACGATTGTTGAAATTCAGTAACTAAAATCTGCGTTAAAACACTCTGTATACTAAACAGCAAAATGTTAAGGAACGAGAAAGAATGATTCTAAGCCGGTAAATTCTAGATTAAACATAAAACACAAAATTACATTTCTCTCAATCCCGTCAAACGAGTTCTCAATTCGGTCCATTCGTTCAAGGATACTAAAATCTACGTTGAAGAAGACCTTGTGCAGCAAAAGATACAACTTTTATAAAAAAGAAAAAGAAGGTCCTAGCTCAATAAATAGAACCTAAAATTAAAACTAAACACAGGCTGTGGAATTGCGTTTCCTTCTCTGAAATCTGCTCTCCATTCGCTAGAATCTATCAAATGCATTCAAAGGTAGCTGCAATTTGCATCCAAACACCTGTACGCTATAAAACAAAATTTCCAAAAGGAATGAATAATCGATGGTAGATTCTGAAATGAAACGCACATCGCAAAATTACAATTTCCCTTAACCGCATCAAGCGCACCCCGATCGTTTCTGCATTTCTCTCGCGGGTTCGCGTCTCACCCCTGACATTCATCCCGTTGTCGCCTGTCATCATGCTATCTATTACCTGCCTATTATCTCTGCACCGTGCCGTTTACGCCCTTGAATTCGCGCCGACACCTGAGCTGGCTCTCCGCGCGTGTGCACGCGTGTACGTGTACGCACGTTTGCCCGGTGCGTACATGGATCGGGACTCGACTCTGCACCACTGATTCTCCGTGGCGAAATGCATGTACACGCGCACGCTCCAATGTCTATCTCTCTACTATCATGTACGAATAGTTGTTTCTATGTGTAGGTGCGTGCGTGGGCGCGTGCAGGTGCGTAAAGGGCACGCAAGAACAGTCGTTCAACAGGTGAGAGGGGATGAACAGGCATTAGACGACTACCTTTACTAATACTGCTAATCAGGCTAACAGCTAACGCAATAATATCAAGCTGGTAGCGTGTAGGAATTGGCTTAAACGGTTTATGCGATAATTGCCAGGTGATGGGCAGGAGAGAGCTTCCTCTCCTTAAGGGTAGCATGCTTGGTGTCTCATTTACAGGATAAGCTTTAAGGGGGTGGTGACGAAGATTGAGACACTTCGATTCATTCGGTTATCGTTCTTGTTTATTAAATCGGCTTTATTCCAATGTAATTATTGTCTGATTAAATAAACTCTTGTGGATCGAATTTATTTGCATATATCTGATCGTAACTTCCTACTATATGAGCGACGAATTGTCGGTAGCTTAACTATATAGGTAATTATAGGCAGAGAATCAGTTTAACTCTAATAATAAATACGCGAACAATACACTGAATCTGTTTTTGGCTTCGGATGAATGTAGGTAGCTTTCTTTTGTTGTTGGACTGTAACTATCTTATTCAAGTGAAATTTGTTTGCATAGTTGAGAAACAGGTAGAATAATTTCTAGATCAACAAGTAAATTGTTTCCTCAAGAATGGGACATTTAAAATCTATTATCCTTTTGAACAAACAAAGGCAGGCCTAATCCTACTATATTTACATGTTTCTCACAACTGAAAAACAGGTAGATAATCTAAGGCTGGATTACCTCTAAAATTTACCAAGTCGATTAGAAAGTAAATTGTTATTTCAAAAACATTACAACTAAATATTATTAAACCAAAATCGATATTAAAGTGATCTTAGTATACACAAATGTTGCTGATAATAAAACAACAGTTAGACAATCCAAAGATAGGGCAGTTCTGTAAGATTTACCAAGTGAATCGTCGAACAGCTTGTTTTTTTAGAAACAGGAGATCTAAGAGTCTGAAGGTATCGATTGCAGCTTGTTCAAACAAAAATCCATCCCGCGGTCCCTAAGCTGGTTCAGCGCGAGTACCATACGCAGGTGGGTCCCCGCAAACCGTCCCCAAGATTTTCCTTCGGAAATCACGCTATAGGATTTACCGTTTGTAGATTTACGAGCGAACGATAGGTCGAAAGAGGCAACACGCAGGATAAGCGTCGCACGACAAACGCAAACGATATCGCCGATGCTCACGGGCAACAAACACGCATTACCTGCGCAGTGTGTACACATACAGTATCGATGTTGGTTTATACACTTCTAACCGCCTGGTCATCTTATCTCGACTGCGTGGTGTGCCCGCTTTATAGGAAAATATGATTTATTTCTGATAATCCTGCGAGAATGAGATAGCCTTTGCGGCGTGGCGTGCTAATCTTTCACCGCTATCTGAGATTATCCCGACCTGTACTATATTGCCCGGATTACGGATTTCATTCCTTCTTTCTTGCTGCTTTTCCTTCTCTTTCATTTTTTTTCTTTTCTCTTGATACGTGCATACCGTGTATCGACGGTCGATTTCAGACCGTTAGCTGGCCAAGAAAGCGCAGTTTTATTCCAAGAAGCACGCAGTTTTATTCCAAGAAGCACGCAATAGCAAAATCCAATTTTGATAAGTTGGCTGATTACCTGTTGACATTAAATATAACAACTCGGCTGAATTTCCAGGATTATCTCGAAGCTAATTGTCGAATTTCTTTCTTTCTGGTGGATGATTGAGGAGATCTACTTATAATTTGCTACACGTGAAAGAAAATTGTAGATCGTCGCGTACTTTGATTCGATCTAGCATATAGTCGATAACGTAAGATTGCAATCGGCGGTGCAAAGTTTGAATTCCAGTACGCTACCGGTTTGTCGATCAAAAAGACCGGGGGAAATGAATGGTGGACGTTCGTGGATAGGAATGCAGCCACGGAGAAAAGAGAGCGAATAATGGCCAGGGCAAGGTTGATAAATAGAGAAGGGTCTCCCTCCTTTCTAATAAAGACGCTCTTGTCGAGGGGTTGATCTTTCGTACGGCCAGGGAATACCAAATTTGTCAGAGCTGAAGACGTCGGTTCACCGTTAGCGGCTGCTCCGGCGACGCGAATAATGATGCATGAACGATTCAGAAATATGCTCCATCCTTTCTTTTCCTCCTCTGGTTCTCCTACGTATTCTCACCAGGATTTCACGTAACATTGAGTCGAACTCCATATCTCTAGTGGCAGCATATTTCACGGCGGTCTTTTTCTGCTTTCAGGAGGATGCAACGTTCGTTTAATGTTCCCCAGACTGTGGGCTCCTTTCGGAAATGCTACCGAGGTCACGAACCTACCCCCTTTGCCCAAAAGTCATTCAGGTACGTGCAATCCCATTGATAGTTTCGAGGGTAATTGGAACAGATCTTACGTTAATTTACTTTACGTAGGATTAAAAGATATGAATGTTGTCTAGCCAATTTTCGGATAATTAGCACATATCGCAACAATATCAGATAAGAGATAAGTTTAAAGCTTCCTGATTTCGCAAATCCCAATATAGGCGACCCGTGTCACAATATCGAAATTAATTTAGTGATTAATTTTAGAATTAATAGAATTATCCAACGATACATTTTAATTATCTCAAACGTTAAATTTAAAAATTTATTTATTACATTTTTACATAATTTAACTGTAAATGTACAAATATTTCCTATGCGTATATAAACAAATAGATTGCTTTTCGAAAAGAAGTAAAAATGTCAAATTTATTTAACATTCCGTGGTGTAGTGTTTAATAATATTCTGTGAGTACTGTAAAAATTTCATTGCGATATGTGAGTTGAAATTATGAAGAAAACACTTAATGGAGGGTTTTACTGTGTTATCCATATAAAAAAACAGTGGGCGTCCATTTTGATCAGGAAATTACAAATTCGTTCGGTTTAATGGTGTTTTAATACGTCAAAGAGCCAGCTCCGAAGAAGGTGTAGATGGGCGGCCTGTTGCCCCGTTCAGCTTCCTCCTCAGCCCGGATGACGAGTAGTAGTTTTTATTTGTCGATCGTTAAGAACGACCGGTCGTCCGATGATTGGGATAAATGGTAGCACGCGTCATACCGCGGAGGGACATCGGCCCTTCTAACTCCTGCCGTCCCAATTGGAGCAGATTAGAGGCGCAGTACAGGGATTCGGGCCGTCGGCCCCTTTGTACTCGTACATCGGTCGGCATCTCAGTTCTACCTACCCTGAATTAGTAACATCTTGTCATGTTAAACGCTCGTGCATATAGCTCATCCTCTCTTCCGACTCCTTGGTGCACGTGGCCATTCATTACGTTGCGTCCACCTAGATAATCTTCAGAATGATCGACTAAGTCATTCAGCTGCGAGACTTCCTTGCTTCTTTAAAACGAAGACGTCTGTTCAGTAATTTATAAGAAACTCGTAAAAGAAGACTCATAGGGTGAGAATTAAGCAATTCATTGAAGTATTATTTTATAATATTTTAAACATTTACGGTCATATCGTACGCTCGAATTGTTTGTCCATCTGGACACGTTCGAAGTAGATAAGACAGTCAGAATCAGGCTTTTACGGATAAACGTGTCTTTAATTACAAATTCATACTAATCAAGCAGGAGACAGGTTTGATTAATCGTTGAGATCAGTACACCGTGTTGAAAATCGTATCGTAGACGAGTATAATGCATCGTTAACATGGTGATCGAGCAGCTTCGATGATTTATTTCTTACAATCTGAACTATTCTTTATTGCGTCTTTCATCTCGTAGTCAGAGATTTTAATCGATGTCCAGATACCCTCACGATGTTCTTTCTTTTCTTCCTCGTGTTTCGTATGATATTTCAGATCTTGCTACTGAAAGGCAGCCAAGGATTAGATTTAAATAGGTAGTGACACGAGGATGAAAGAATCATTTTTGAAAACCCACATCTTCCTGTCACTTGGGTTCATTGATGGCGGTCTTTGCCATACAAAAGTCGTAGTTTCTTTCGATACGTTGGTAGGCAGGACGGAAGGGGTTTGAAAACGGTGAAGTGTGTAACGGCTTTAATAGCGGCAGATCGCTACGCAGTAAACGACTGACGGACGACAGAAGATTAAAGTTGGCCGTTAACTCGATCTAATTGTTCCCCCGGCTTGGCCTTCCTTTATTAATCCACGTCCACAAGCATCTTTGGCATCGCCATCATTGTCATCCCTTGTCACGAGCCTCCTTCTTGATGCTACTTGCGGATCCATTGTTGCGTCTCTGTAAATTATCTTGCAACTTCCAGACAAATCGTGACGACGGCTAGTGCGACCAAACAATTGAATTCCTTCGAGTAATATTCGTAAAATTATAACAATCAAGATTTGCCTGTCAATCAGTCCAAAATAACTTATATTTAAACATAACGATTTATAATTTAACGAAATACAGTTGTTCTGCGATATAAATGCAGACACATTTGTGACAATAGTATTTTGTTAATCACAAATTAGTTACAATTTCGTTTCGTTAAAAAAAGTTCAGATGTATTGAAGAAAATCTGAGGATGCTACAGTATCCTTATACTTCCTTTGAAAGAGGCAAACAACAACAAGGATCATTTTTGTTACGAACCTTTCAATTTATATTAAAAGATTTCGTGAATATATTAAGAATTATTTGAAGAAAATTACATATCACAAAACTATCTATCGATTTCGTGTCCTATCTCCTTTGAATCAAGAAACAAGAATCAAAATTTCAACAGTTACTTCTTCCAGTTTCCCCATTTCTCTATTCCAGTGCGTTATAAAATTTCGATCAGAGGCGTTCTCGTAAAAGAATAACTTCGTTGGATGCGTTTCTAGAATTTTTTGCTTCGGCTCGCGCGCGCGTCGCGCTCTCGAATAGAAACGTAGCTGGCGGAAACGTGAAGCGAATCCTCCATGAGCTACCAGATGTATATGTACGTTCACGTAAATACGCGTGTTGAGGCGTGCAAGCGTATGCAAGCACTGCCGAACCCGGACCAAAGTAACCCATCTGCCGGACGGTTGCCACGATGGTGACGGTTTTTCTCGCCGGCTTGCACCGTCGGTTTTTACCGCATTCCAGCAGGGCCAGACGTGGCATTTGCGTAAGCAGTTCTTCCTATCTTGCCCCGAGTCACCATCTGTCCGGACTTCCTCTACCTTTTTCTTTTCGCTTTTGCCCCAGACTCGTCTTCTACCCTTTGCTCCGCGTCGATTATTGCCACTCTCGCCTTCTTCGGCTGCTCTCAGTTTCATTCGACTTTTTCGACCATATCCCGTTCAGATACTTAGGGTTTTATGAGAGATTTTATAGACTGTGTTCTGAGGTCATAAAGGTTCCGTTTATTTAGTTTGTCCTCGTGTTAATTCCGTATTCGATCAAATCAGAATTATCGATAGAATCTATAGTTGAAAAAAAAATATATAGAATTGAAAATTAGCAATTTGTAACCATAATCGGGCATACATATATATAAACGTTCACCTGGATTAACGTAATTAGATGCAAATTAAAAACGAATTATTACATCAATAATGCCGTTGACACACGAAAATTAAAGCTATTTCTTTAAATTTCTTAAAACGGGTTTATTAGGCTTGTATCTGTTCTGGAATGTTCCTCAACTCATCGATTCAATTACAATCGTCTATCATTTCAAGCATTTAATAATAGCTTAATCCGATATTTGCGACAATTGCAACTTCTGTTATTGATAAAACAGTATTAAGTAATCTAAATTGATTTATTTATCTGTCTCTTATCGAATACGATGAATAAGCGAAATATAATCGAGTAGATTTTCGTCTTTTCATATGAGCAGTTCAGGAGAAGAACATGACCAACCATATTTCTTTATCTTTTACGAAAGATTAATAATAAATTTAATTCGTTGTTATACATTTTACTAAATTTGTCTTTTTAATTGGTTTTGGAGCTGATCATCTATTGTTCCGACCTCTTTATAATCTTCAAAATATTTATTGTTATAATATTAAAGCATTAAAGATATTAAAACGTTGCTCCTCACCTTGATAGTTGTATGTTTGAATTTTACAAAGTTTATCATAGTTTGTATTCATGTTCAGCTTCCATATTAAAATACTCTTCTTTAGTCATAAAGCGACATTGAAATCAGAAAATTAACAAAGCTGTACTTGTCATATTTTTCTCCTGTTGTCTTCGTATCTTAGATTCATCCCAAAGGTTTGTTCACGTGTACTCATCCCTAATCGAATCATCCCCTATTTTAACTTCTCCCGCAGGATCGTGCAATTTTTTCTTTTTTTTCCACGAAGTCCTCGGCAGACTTGCAGGCGTTTCTCATTACATTAGGCTACTCTACCGAGACTCCTGACGTATTTTGATTCGATTGCAACGCCACCCGGAGACACGATAATAATCGGCCCTTGCAGAACGAGAATGGTGGAGAGCTTTAAATGCGATTAACCGAGACCGGTGCATTATATACCCAGGCACGTGACCGCGTGTCACGCGCGCGGATTATAAATATAATATACTGGGTGTACACCGTGCATCCTAGAAGAGCTGGATTGATATTGTTCCCCATTGGAAGGGTGGAAACACAGAACGCCCTCATTCTTCGTGATAGAGAAACGGCAATGGATCTTCTGACCGATGAAGGTCGTAAATCACTGCCTGAAGAGTCCGTTCTCGATTATTAGAAATACCAGACGCGTATTCGGCGTTAAACCTATCAATACATTCCGCTGATTATCGCCTTGATGATCGCTCGTACCGTTGTTGCTATTGTTCTGATTTAAATACTCACGTATGTGGCGATAATCTATCTGAAGTGTGATTATGAATGTCAACGTATTTGCTGGATTTTGGTTCACTTGTGATTAATTTTCAGAATTTTTTAATCTAGTATCGAGGTTCGATCAGATAAGATTCGATGTTAGCTAACGAATTGAAGCTTCGATTTTCCTTCGTGATGCCTCGTTAACCGTCCACTCCTTGTAGCGTACGGTTAGTAAAGGAAAAAGGACCTGGAACGTGACTCAAATCTTATTCTGTTTTACTCCTTCTTCCGGAGCAACCGAATTTTTCCGTCCTCTGATTCTTCTGTATTATCTAACTACTGTGTAGTATTGGAAACATGTAACCTCATTTTTGATGCTCATAAAGGCCTTATTGTTACACTTTTAGTACAGATTTACACGTTTTACATTCAGATTTATATAAATACATTTATATTATATTCTAGTCGTAAAATAAATTATGTCTCACGGTTTTTATCCTGTATTAATTGTTATGTTAACATTCTGCGTTCATTACGCCCACGCTTAGAACTTCATGTATCATTTGGATTCGACGTAGTCAAATGCATTCCGTTTTCTCTTTTCATTGCACAATATGAGATGATTTGATTTGAAACATGAAAGTTTCCTCCAGTAATAAAAATTCTTGTGCTTCATCTTCAGAATTATATAAGAAAAATCTATTACACTACGACCAATCAGTCCACAGTACACAGTACATAATTTACCGACCTTTTCATCGATATTTTATTCTTCGGATTACAAATAAATATTTTACCTAAAACAGGAGGCAATGTCTTTGTAAAGGTTTATGTGTAGAGGATGGTTGGTCGGTGAGGTTTAATGAAAGAGATTGCTCGTTGTCGGAACTGGTGAATATATTTAAAGGAATTAAATAAATTAATAAATATAAATAATGTCGAGAGACGCTAGTACAAACGTATTTGCTAAGACAGTGTATAAGTCGTAAAATAGGATCGCTAATAACTCGTTAATTAGATCGCTGATAATTCGTTGATATCTGGTTGATAACTGATTGACAACTGACTGTAATTCATTTCCTTGCGACAGTTGCACGTAGTGGCGACATTGTTCTGCTCGGAGTTTATTTATTCTTACATTACGTGTATCCTAACGATCTTGATACTCCGAGGCAAAACAGCAACATGATTTGAATTATTCTCTAACTCATGTGCTGCTGCATTTTCATTTCAGAACGATTGTCTTTCGGAGTGGGCCGTCTGGTGGGTTCCCCAGCAACAAGAAGTCCGTCTCCATCTCATTCTCCCTGTCCAGACTCTCCTCCGTCGGATCGTCGAGATGCCGAGGTGGACGTGGACGTCGAAGAGGAGGAAGTCGACGTAGACGTCGAAGAAGTCGGCGACGAAGACGATCGCGATGCCATGTCGAGTCCTCCACGCTCATCCACGACACCTTCTCCAATCAGCGTCGCGATATCGCCCACCTCGAATCCACCAAAGAAATCCGGTGACACTTTCAGCGTTTCCGCTCTTCTCAGGCCGGATCCACCCTCTGCCCATCTTCAAAACGCATCACCGCACAGAGACACAACGTCGATCGGTGCACATCCTCCTCCACCAGGATCCTCCATTCTCTATCCACCTCTTCATCTTCAAGGTGGACTGTTACCACCTCATCCTCATCATCCCCTTTCGTACCTGCATCCTCAACTGCTGCCTCATCATTTGTTACCTCCGCACTTGCATCCATTGCTACGTGGCGTTCATCCAGGTCACCCTGGCCTGCACTCGACCCACACCGCGCATGGGCTCCATCATCATCCGCTCGGAGACGTCTACAGCTGTGTCAAGTGCGACAAGATGTTCAGCACGCCTCACGGACTTGAGGTGGGTTTAATCGGATGAGAAGAGCTTCCGGGTGGTAGCAATTTCTTGATGTATCGAATAAAGTCGCGGAAGGACGAATTGCTGGTTTCAAGAATTGAATTTGCATGATTGTTTTAAAGGAGACTATTATCGTAAATACGATATTTGGATCTGTTGGAAAAGAAATTGACTAATTCCGTGGAAATTTATTTTGTGCATATTTTTCCATTTCATTAGTTTGGTATACAATTAATTTTTAGTTCTATAAGTTCATTTACAATAAATTGGTATAAATAATATTAAATTCTAAAGTAAATAAAAATACTATCTAAATATTATTGAATGGAGATATTAAAATGCATTTCTGAGAAATTTCTTTGTTTCATTAGCCAGATTTCATAATTAATTTTCACTTCTGTAAATTTATTTATCATATAGAAATAATGCCTATAACATTAACGATTATCTCTACTCCTCAATTCTTGGAATTAGTCAATATGGGTTCCAAATAGCTTATTTCTTAGCAATGGTTACTTCATTATACAACTTAGCATTTTGTTTGATTAATATTTTGTAAAAATATATTTCATGAATATCTTGTACACAAATATGCTTTGTATGAGATATATGTATCCAGTGAAGATATAACAACTTAAAATGTCTTTTTAAAAAATTCTTACGAAGAACGCATTTTTTATAGGTGCATGCAAGGAGGTCGCACAATGGGAAGAGACCCTTTGCCTGCGAGCTCTGCAATAAAACGTTCGGCCATGAAATCAGCCTTACTCAACACAGAGCCGTGCATTCCGCGGAGAAGGTGTTCGAGTGTAAGCAGTGCGGCAAAGCATTTAAGCGTTCCAGTACTTTAAGTACTCATCTTTTAATCCACTCGGACACGAGACCGTACCCCTGTCAGTTCTGTGGGAAGAGATTCCATCAGAAGAGCGACATGAAGAAGCACACCTACATTCATACCGGTGAGTGATTCCTTAAAATAAGTGCTTTCAATTAAAATTAGAAATTCAGCAAATCCCTAAATATAATATAAAGTTTTACCAATTCGACGCTAGTTAAAAAACCAGAAGCTTTATATTATTACAACAAATGTTATAAAATATCCGAATTAAAATTAGGAATTAAATGCACCCAAAACAAAGACATCAAAATTTTACTTATTTAATCTATTTAGTAAAAAATATAGAAGATTTACATTTTTTTAAACAAATTTTACAAACTATACACTAATGCGATTAATTTATGAATCATCGATATAAAGATCTCTGTAGAATTCTGAAAATATTTATATTATTTTATTGGAACCATGCGAAATCGTGTGCGTTCACTTTTAATATCTACAATCGTACACATGGAATTCTTTGTTTCGGTTGATCGCAAATGGGATGCTGGGGATCAATTAGCAGAGCAAGTTGGTACGATAAATAATGTAGTTAACCGTCTGGACAGAGTCTTGTCGTAAGCAAGAGGATCCAGTCGGATCGTGGCACATGTGGCCAATGCAGTTTTAGGGGTGGCTAGCCCCTCATTGCGAGCTTCACTCAGTAATAATCGTAATGTCTTTCGGGGTGCCCATCATTCTGTCTTTCTCTTTGCTCTCATGATCTGGCCTGACACACTAGACCCCCAATCTTTGGATGAAATTTTTCTATGACGAAAATTTTTCGTGGGAAACACGAACATTCTATTCTCCAGAAACAACCATCCTGGATGTAAACTTTTATTTTGTTCTCTTAAAGAATTTTTCGTTTAATCAAAATTTTTAATTAACTAAAAATTTTGCTTTGCGAGAAACCTCCTTAAGTTCTTCGATTAATTAAAATTTCTAAATCCTGATTCTTAAAACATAAAGAGTTTTGGAAACCTCGTCGAACGTGGTTATTCAAAATCAAAAGAGAAATATTTTACATGCAGAAACTTCGTATCATTCTTCGTTTAGTCTAGATTTCTATCACGTAAAATATATAATAAAACGTTTCGACAACATTGTTGCTCAAACATAGTCTTTTGATAGCAATTGGACATTTTTATATACAGAACCCCCCTCGTGTAATCTCTATCTCTTGGTTCTTAAAGCATATAAATTTTCAAAGACTTCGTCAAACACAGTCATTCAAGATCAATCGAAAAGTTTTACATATCGAGGTCTCTTAACGACGTGTCAGAGAAAACGTTTACCCTCTTCCCTTTCCGTATTTGCCATCGACAGTTCGCATCTCTGTCGAAAGTTGAAGACCAGCCCATGCAAGGGAGCATCCCTTAGGTGGTCGTAGGTGAGTGGGCGATGGTGTTGGGACACTTGGCACTTAGGTGTCTCACGGCTGATGGAGCGATGCTCCTTCAGGAGCAGTAGGTTCTTCCAAGGGTGGAAGGAAGCTAGAGGAACAGGCGAAGGAGTGTTCCAGTCGGGAGCCTGGGTTTTGTATCGTCTCCATGGCAACTCTCCCAATGTCTTATCAAATTATCACCTTGTCCTCCCCCACGCTCCTCCTTCTCCGCCACCTTGTCGCTCTAACTGTCGTTCGCCTCCCTCTCATTCACCCTCGTTCGGTGAAACAACCGAAGAAGGACTCGTCGAAAGAGGATACAAAGCGATGGTCACTTCCTGTTGGTTTCTAACAACCTATGGGACCGTTGTCTACGCGCTGGTCACCTTCACGCACTACATCCTCGAGGGTCGCCACGGAACATTTAATTCATTATTCAAAGGGATGAAAAATTCAAGGGAGGTCGAAAGAGCTGCTGGTCGACGCAATTTTCTTTACCGTCTACGTTTCCCTCTTTTCCCTACATTTGTTTCATCATCGTATCTTTCTCGAGAGATTTGCCAATATAAGATTATTCTAAAATTATTCCAAAATTATAACATATCTCCTTTCGCTTCCAATATAAAATTATTCTACAGTCGTCAATTAATTTTTAGCTTTTAAGAGTGGTATATCTACTTCCATCCACTGAAACAGAGAACAATTCTCATAGTTTATCATACTAACAATGTGAATATTAATAAAACTTTACAAATTGGTTCAATTAGATCCCGTCTTAAAATATTCTATAGGAAATACTCCAAAATAAAAGGAGGAAAAAATAGCGAAAGACGTGCACTACGAAATCGAATGTTGAGTGATAATAAATTTCGTTGTAGCTTTTTGAACATCCCCCCCTCCATTGAGTTATCAATGTTCGTCGAATGATAATTAACTTCGACCAGTATCCATATCTGTGCCAAGTACGATCATCAGGAGTTAAATTCTCTTCTTACACTTTACAAAACCAACAATTTCACTATTAACTAGTTCGATTAAAATCTTAGAACGTCGTCCATATCTTACTCCCAATCTACTATTCAATCCGTAAAACGAAATCCCTCACTGGCATGACCTCGAGGTGGCGTGCGTACGTGCGTCAAGCAGTAAACCGAGGGTGTTCTGGGACTCCGCTGCTAATGATAATCAGTCCTCTCTTTCCAGTAGCCCCTTGTCCCCCTCCGTATTCCGTTCGTCGTGAGCACGGGCCATGTGCAATAAGGGTGCGGCACCGTCGGATTCCCAGGGGACCGGCATGGCGTAACGTAAAATCATTATTAGGTAGGTAGGTAGGTAGGTGGTTGCTGGTGCACACGAGGGGCGGCGAGAGAAACGCGGAGGCTTGGTGGAGCCGCGTACAGCGAGGCGAGGGGGCTGAAACGGCGCTTACAGGGCTGGGAAGTGCGGGAATAAGAGCTCTGCAAATATTGTTCGTGCGCGAGCCAGCAGCCGGAATAGCTAGCGAGGGGTCGAGCGCGCGTTACTCCGCGTTACCTTCGCTGTTAGCTGCGCCTTTTCGGCTGCGTTCTGGCCTACCAGTCAAGTGCGCGGGGTCCCGGGGTGGCTGCAAAAGGGGTTGACGAGTCGCTTGAATGGTACGGACGAACCGGTGACAGACCGACAAGTGGCCACACACACTACCGCTTCCGATGAGAAAACATTCAACTTATCTATTTCTGATGATCCTTCGTGGCCCCAGGAAAATATTTCTCTTTGTAGTTCGCGCCAATGTGAGCGTTCGTGTAGCGTGGACCGACCTGATGATTTGGGGAAACTAAGAGACTCGTTGATAAGTTTCGTTAGCCGGTGATAGGATGAAGAATCTACTCGATTCCCCAATTTGATAACGGTAGGTGATGATATTGTCTTATAGGTTTTATTTCTTTAGCGTACCATATCGTTTAGAAGTGTCTGAATGTTCTGATGGATTTTTGGTAACAATATAGAAATTCCATCAAATTAACTGTCTAAAGCAATGGTAGTTTGACGAGAATCAGCAATACTATCTTCTTTATGGAATCAATATGTTTATATTATTTGTTAAAGAAACATAGGGATTATATGCTTTTAGATATAAACACTGAAATAATGACAGTGTCTTTTTGTCAGTTCTTATATTCTTTAACAGATTCATAAATCAAAATGTTAAATAATTGAAAGATGTTTCGAAGAACCAAACAGATTTACAAGTCTTGACAATTATAAATGCTAAAAATTTCGTTTTTCTAATGTACGCTTGTATGGTATTTCAAGTTGTAGCTTCGTAATATGCCACGAATTCTAACAGAGAGCATCAGAGAACTTAAATTGGTTGCAAGCTCCCTTACATTGAGAAACACGCTTCGGAGAAACTTTAGTAGCTCGTGCGATCAGTTACATGAACGTGTAGCTTGCGAGCAGGGCTTCTGATTACAGGAAAATATTATCGATCAAAATGCGTGTCTTCCTAGCATCAGGACCATCAAGTTGCAGGGTGCATGCGCGCTTAAATACACATGCTTGCCACTACGATCGAACTTGCAACAGTGACCTCGGTGTTTTCACAATAAACACAACCTGTCCACCGACGGTGCGAAGTCGACATAGGGATGAAGATTGGCGAGGGCTACCATACAGTCTATACAATTTTCGATCCCATCACATAGACTACCCTATATATAAGTTCGATGTTTACGTTCCCTGAGATGCTGTGCACTTTAGTTGCAAAGCGGTGGCTCTCGTTTTTAGAGGTTCAATCACGCTCGTCGTAAATCGTTATCGATTTCCTCGTTCCCGATTTCCTTGGATGTTCGTACTACGTTCCAGCGTTTTATCTCGATCAACTCAGAAGTCGATTTCGATCGAACCGTTCCTCGATATTCGGTGCAACATGTCGCAAATATAAGAAAACAGTATTTTATCGAGCAAACGACGAGGATTAAGATTCAGCATCCATTCTGTTAATATTAGAACTGCAGTAGAAATAGGAGTTTTATAAATTTACAACAGTGCACTTTTTCTTGTTTTGCTTCAATTTGAATACTATATAGCTTACAACATGTCAATCGCAGCACATATTCACAAAGACCTGTAAATTTGTACAAAAATTTTTCAAATAGTTAGGAATGTTCGTTATCGTTGGGAATATTCTTGCATTTATGTTACTACCATTACACTATTTTCTCACCAAGCTGCTCAAAAATAAATGATGTTCCTAAATTAGAAACTCACAGTTCCTAATATTTTCCTACATGTTGACAAACTCTGTCTAAAAGAACGATCTTTCAGAATAAATTTAAAAGACGATAATTCCTGGTCAATGCAGATAAAGGAGCAATTCTCGAATGTGGGAAGTTTTTCAGTTTGCGGTTAAAGGGACGGGTCGGTAACTAAACGAGACAACTCTATAAACATGAAAGAGATACAGACGCGTTTTGCCGTCGTATTATGAATTTAGCGGCGGCTCTAATGTAGAGATACCTGGCCGAACGTCTCCCTCAAACTCACCTCGAGGGTGCGGTTATCGTATACCCGACGAGATACAACCGTGCAACCTATACAGCCACCTTTGTGGCCGCGTTCACCGTATGCCGGCTGTGTTACTCTGTCTCAGTCTGCTATATAGGTTCATTCCTCTCCATCCTATGTAGACGAGACAGGGCTATTAGAGGTTTCCGGCTGACTTGGCGCCCCAAGCATCGGGGG
>NT_179299.1:10229-17978 GCF_000188095.3 Bombus impatiens | reverse complement strand
CCCCAAGCATCGGGGGCGCCGCAACATCCCTCTAAGCTGTTTAAACTTCGCGACATGCTCCGCACGAGCGGCACTGGCCCCACGCCTTTCGCTCCACCTTCCTCATCTTTCGCCCTGTCTTTGTCTTTACGGCTCGTTAACGACGACCACGTATTCCCCCCGTCGACGAAATAATAGTTCACGTGCGATACGAATCGTGTTCCCGCTGGTCCTTGCATTCTTTTTAAACTAGTCCTTCTTGTATCCAGAGAGTATCTTTTAAGTGGCCAGAGCTAATGGATTGTTTTTTGTCTAACAGAAATCAGCTTTACTATAAAACAAATAAGTTTATAATGAGAAAAAAAGAGCTTTGTCGAATTTTTGGATCTTTCAGATAAGAAATTGTAAAAATTGGTTGCGCGACGGAAATCTATGATCTACAATTTGTCACTTGTCGAATCCTCTTATTGTATAAATTACTGTAGAAGAAGAAGTTTTGTTTTGGAAAATCCAAATTCACAATTCATTCGTAATATTGTACTCTACACAATGATTAGTTCTTCAATATTAAGAAAATTGACGTGAACGTAACGAATGTAAGATGAAAGATCTGTCACCAAAGATGGTTTTCCAGCTTCAGACTGCAAGGGGTGAACCATCTTTAGACAGGGGTGTAAATAGATAGAACCTTAGTGTTCGTTAGACTGCGCGGCGTTATATTTAATGTCACGCCGGTGAGGCGGCATAAGCAACCGATACTGCATTAAACATGCAAATTCGCCGGTATAACGTTCCACGGTTCCAAGGCATCATCCATATAGCGGCGAGTGGCGCATAGTGTTCATAGTGAAGCGGCATGATTAAATTTCCAGGGATATCGACATGCCAGAAGCACGTCAGCCCCTTCCACCTGCCCCGCCATATCTCGCCACTCATCCCTCTGTATCCTCCTTTTTCGCTTCTCCACCTATCCGCGTAACCGGCAGTTCGAACCAACCCCAGCCTCGGGAGTTGAAATTAACTGCACCCAGAATGCCAGCGTTGCATTCACGCATTCATATGTATCTTATCCTTCCCTTGATACAGGTTAACTGCAAATAGAGAATCGAAATCTTTTTTGTATTTTAATCTCTTTGGATATAATAATATATCCCTAGCATAAAGTCTTGAGCAGTAATCTGTATTTAAGTATTTGAGTATTTGAGCAATAAAATGTATTCGCTACAGAAGTAATACTGGTGAAATAAGGTCAAGCGACATTTGTGTCATTTTTATTTCTAATTCTAAATAAGAACACAGTTACAGAAGTGTGTCTTACATACTTAAATAATCGTTTTTGTCTACTTTTCTAAAGTAATGCTAAAAAAGAACTCGTTATTAATCTCGTAAAAATTCGCAAAATTACAATAACTGGTTATTTTGTCAATCAAATTTATCAACAAGAATAGTAATCGTCATTTTTACTTTAGAGCTCTAACTGCTAGGACACCTTAAGTACTTTAAAATATTTTAAAGGACTTGCTCACTGTAATAAAGCGAGAAATACATTTACTATTCGTAATACACCTCAGAATTTTTATCTCGCAATATATTACCTAATGAAAACCTATTTCAATTATCCATATATATGTAATATTGTTCATTCGAAACATTTTTTTTCTTCACTTTTTTCAACAGTGTCGTGTCTATTTATTTTATGCATTGTAAATGACTCAATTTCTTGGAACAATTCAAGCTTACACGTAATTCGCCTACAGTCGATAAGGGATTTGTTATTAGCGGTTTCCCTGACAGAGCAATCTCAATAGGCGGATAAGAGGAAATCGTCTGAGTCACAATTGTCAATTAAGGTGCGCGCACACGGAAAGCGGGCCGGCGAAGGGCCTTCGCGCGCAGATCGGATTTGTCACGATTCCTAATGTTGATCGACGCTGTAATAATTTAATAGCCATACATCCTCCGTGATCGTCCGGGAGAGAGGATTATTACGGCGGATCCCTGCGGTATACTGAAAGCACAAGGAGCTAACAGACTTAGCTTGGATATCGTGTTTCTTCCTTGCTTCGCTTCGAACCCGGCTTTCTCCCTTCTTGAATTATCGCGATCAAGTACTGGCAATCAGAAACGCATCTGCATTATAACGTGTGCAAGATAATGGACCATTATTACACGTACACTATTCAAATTAATTTTACTCGCGTCTCCCTTTTATGTCAGTCGAAAGATTAACACGAAGTTACAGCTTCTAGTTATCAAATTAGAACGATTCAAAAATTATTTTAGTAGAATTGATATACATGTATTCTTCGCTCTCTCTATCTCTCTCTCTCTAAATAGCAGAGATTGTTAATTGATAAGATGTTATATACAAGGTGTACCCAAAATCGTGGTACAACTGATCGATCGATGATTCTACATGCAAAAATAAATCGAGAAAAAAGAATATAATTTTTTTACGTGAGGTAGGTTTTGGAGTTTGAAACGCATTAATTATAAATTTATATTTATATGCATAGCAATCTACTTACTAATGCAAGTTAGGTAAATAGCTTAGATATGAAAATATTAAAATATCTTTTAATGAAAGAAATTCTCCATTTTTATAAGACTTATTACGGTGTTATAGCTAAAAAAGTGAAATTTTTCCACATTCTCATTCGATGTCCAGGAGCTGTCGGATTATTTCATCTTTGAATTCTTCTCCCAAAGGTGATTACAATATTTCTTAATTATTTCCAATAGCTCGTTAATCAACATCTTTCATTGGAAATATCGATGCACCAGAAACGTTTTATCCATCCATCTTCGAGAATTAAAACGCTTTCGATGTCGTTGAAGCAACGATATTTTTCATTCCCAGAAACCGGGCCGGCCGACGATTTTTTCGTGTTTACCATGCATTTCGTCGTCAAGCCGGAATATCAGTACCGTGCAAAACATTTCCAGCTGCAGCCTGACCGCTGCAAATTCCCAGGGCTGTGCTCTTGTCATTGGTGGCCCTGCATCCACTCACCAACGCGACCACCCTGTATACGTATCAGCAAGTGAAAACGATGTAGCATGGACGGTTACGTGGCGGCATGTAAAACGCAAACACACATATACTCTTGTACTCGTTGATGTAGTTGCGCCGACAACGCGTTCGTATCGTGTTGGCGTTTTAGCTGGTCACTTCATCTGGTCTGCCATAGAGTACTCATGTACGCGTGAAATAGTAAATACAACCGAGTTGTTGCATCCGACTGACCCATGGGACTGCTATCACTCGTTGACTAAACGCTACTGGATGGATGAAGCTACAGAATCGTTCAAGAATAAGAACTTTTATAGACATTGAGGGTGGTTTTCTTAGTTAGTTGATGGAAATGAAAGTTTATAGTTAGTGATTTTATGATTTGGGGCAATAAATGGGGTGCGTATGGATTTATGATGAATTTTTAATATAATCTTCGTGTATTTATTATTTGCTACAAGGTGATAATGAATAAATATTTTGGTTTCGATTATAATGTATGGGATTATCAGTTTATATCTTCCAATAATTAATCTCGCTGCGCCCTCGAATCATGTTCTACCTAAGGAAGTTTTCCTGTCGTTAGAAGAATTGTTTCTGTTTCATATAAATATGAACAAATGATCGTGATATAATTGCTCGATTTAATTTTCTATTAAAATTTTACTTCAAACAATAAAATTTTTGTATTTGTTGGAATGAGAAAAATTCAAGCATTGTAGCAGGATTAATATTAATATTACGAGTCAATAGCCTTAGAATCTGTTTTTGTTATCCAAGATTTGGAATCTTCGAGCACTCGAGAGAAATCCTTCAAGTAGTCGTTTAGTTATTCAGATATTTTGATAGTTTCTAGATAGTTCTAGGAATAATTGAAGATCAGCCAGACCCAATTAGCTTCAGTCAGTCAGTGATCAACTAAGATCAGCTATACCAAGATACAAGTAAATTCCAGGAAAGTTTAATGATTCATTATATAATATCGTTTTCTATTTCTGGCATAAACTTTTCTCAAATCCGACCTTGATAATTGACATTCTATATCATCACAGTTTCTTCAATAATTCGATAAAATATCAAGATTTATCACAATAATTTTCCACGATGAATCCTTTGGGGATCTCGAAGATTCTCGCGAGAAATCCCATTATTCGATCGAAATAAAACATGGACGGGGATTCCGATTGAAAGCACCTGGATTCTTTTCCCTTGTTCCTTGTGACAGAAACAGAGCTCTAGCTGGGAAAAGATTCGCTTGACATCGCTGGGTAACGCTTACGCGAAGCTTTGCAGACGCGCAAGAAAATCCATGCTGCCCCCCGATATGAAATATGAGATATGGTACTTTCCTTCGATTTTCTTTCTCTCGTCTCTCGCGAGGATTTCAGTTAGAGGGTAGGGACGCCCCCAGAGGGTCGGAACGTGGTCGATGAAGACGAGAGGAAATCAATGCCTCAGCCAGAGTCCGGTTCACCTTCGTCTCTCTTTTCTGGCCACTCCTCCGCGCCACTCGCCTCGTTTCTTCTCTTCAAATTTAAGCAGAATCATGAAAATAATTCTGCCGTGAGAAATAATTTCTCTCAAATATTTAAAATATTTTATGAACATGACAAATTTGTCAAAACATGTGACGTAAAGACTAGTATTGTATTTTCCTTCCTATAATTTAAAGATCATCTTAAAATAATTGTTCTGTACAATTTAAACGTAGACTAAAATTTGAATATTTTTCTAACATAACAAAGGTTTTAAATTCTTTTATCGTTCACTATAATAGTCTTGTATTATTAGTGTATTGTTGCGAAAAAGGAATAGATTTCTTGCGTGAAGTATTGATCGACGTTACTGGAAGAATATATTCTGTAGTTTCTGAAATGATGTATTATACATAATCGTTTATTTTATATCTTATTTTATTAACTCATTAGATATTTAAATGTAAATTATGCAGGATGTGCATAATATGTAAAATTATACAAAATATCCTAAACGAAGTACTCCTTACGATATTTAAAGAATGAAACAAGTCTCGATCTAGCTTCCAATTCTTTACTCGGATTTTATAAAAATTTACACTCTCTTTACTAACAATCAAATTAATTTGCTATCTGAAAATTGCAAGAAACAAAATCTCTATTACACCATTATGCACTTTAATATCCTTTGCATCTCCTATTATATTTGGTCACAAAAAACAAAATCTCCAAAATGTGTTAGTCGAATCTCCCAAAACTTCCCTCCTTCACATTTATCCTATCGACGAGTACCTCGAGAAAGAAGAAGAAATATCCCCGTTTCATGGACGCGTCGTCAAAACAAGTCCATTCAACAACGAGACGATCGAAAAGTTGGTCGTCCCGATGGCGGAAGCGATCAAACTACCGTCTTGGTTTTCCGCTCTCGAGAGTTCCTCCGGGCGAAACAGAGGGTTGAAAGATCACGAGGGATGATGTTTCTAGTGGGCACTGCTGTAGGGGCAGGCAGAAGGAACGCAGAAGTAGGGAGGGAATTAGCGAAGGAGAGAGGACCCTCGCAAGATTTCCGGGAGTTTAATATAGTTTTAGGGGCGTCGGCCGACAGCCCAGGGGTGTAATGGCGTCTTAAACCTCAGGGGCTCTCAGTTTCAACTTTCTTCCATATCCTTCTCCTCTTTTCTCGTTTCGAGACGTGTCTTTTAAAAAATCTAGAGCACGGAATCTCTACTGCTGTCTCTCTCTCTCTCTCTCTCTCTCTCTGTCTCTGTAACCACGTAGTTGCATGAAGAAATGTTTGCATGTTGTATTGTTTAGCGGTAACATGGTTTCCTATCGGTGTATTCAACACTCGTGAGCTAGATGTTACGACAAACCACATACGGATTCGTAGTCGTTGGTGTGCTCCAAAGGCAATGGCCAGGGGAAACATAGAATGCATTGGTGTGCATTCACGTCGTAGACGAAGCTTCGGAGCCATGGTGGTGGGTGGGTTTCTCCGGGAGATGAAGACGAAAAGGGCAACCTCGGTGCAAAAGCTCCGACGGTTCTTGATTTTTACGAGCACGTAAATTCCCGGAGACGTCCCTGCTTCCAGGTTTTCGTTTTCTTTCTCTTTTGACCCGCTCCTCTTTCTCTTTCGTACTACCGGGAATTCTTCCATTCGATGCTTTCCGTGGAGAACTAAATTCGCTTGAACGAATATTTGGAAGATTGAATTTTCGTGAGAATTTCTTAAAGAGTAGAATTTTTGTAGTTTAAATTATTTTGTAGTTTTTTGTATGTTGTATATTTATCTATGTATTTAGTCGGCAACGAAGTTAGGTTTGGTTTTTCTCATGTTATATTTCAAGTATAAATATAAATGGTTGGTGAGATTCTTTGAGAGGAACCGATTTATATCAAGTAGGCAACCTCGGTACGAAAAGTTTTTGATTTTACAGCCGCGTAAATTCCAAACGGTACTTTCAGACTTCGTTCTCCACTTTCATTTCTCTCCGGTTTTCCAGCTTCTCACTTAACGCCGTGAAAATTCTATTCATTCTGCCGTTTCATCCGGGCACGGAGAACTTCGTGGAATTTCATCGAGCGCCGGCTCCGGTGAATTCCACCAAAACGCCCTTGACGACTCACCCTTAACCCTGAACCTTCCCTTGAATCTCGATTTTAAGTGTATCCGAATCATTGCGGTTCTTCTCCATTTCAAAGTCCCATTATTTGATGACGTTTTCTCTCGTTAGATAAATTCTCTAGCTTTGACTATTTTTCTTTTTCAAATTTATATGTAATTATGATTGCGTGTAATTTTTATTCCTAATTTTATAATATTATCTTATTTGATTGGAACAGACCTTAGAGAGTCATGGCCTATTTCTCCATCTTGTAGATTTAGTTATTAATTAATTATTTCATCAAATCTCTACCGCCCTGTCTATTTTTACCCCTTTTCTTCAATCTTCCCTTATTTTGCAAAATTACGTGTCTAAAAGAATTCTGAAGAATTTGTTCTTCTTATAGATTTGAACGTTAATCGTTTAACGAATCCCCATCGTCCCGAATGTTTAATTTTCGTCATATCCTTCAATCCTAATCTCCCGCTTCAATGTAAAACATCTAGATAAATCCTAAAGAATTCCTAGCTGTTTCTCCATCTTGTGAGTTTCCCACCCGAAACATATCGTATCGTGAGAATGCAGGCAAAAATCAAAACGCCTCGCAGTTTATCCGAAAAGAAATCAAGATAACGATCAGGTATAATCGCAAAGGTGATCGACGGGCCGGTCGTATCGGCGGGGCGAGATTGAAGGCTCGGCTAACGAGTTGTTTATGGATCCACCCACCGCCTCACAGTGATCTCTCCAGGCTGTGTGCGCACGTTTGCGTGTGTGCATCCCGTATCTGTCGGACAAACTCGGAGGAGTGGACGTAGCAACCGGAATAGGGGAGTCCATTAACGAGCCTGTGCTGCCCTCCGTCAGAATAGTTCGCATTGCTCGGATCCTGCACCCTTCCCCTCCAATTGTATTATCCTCTGTCTCCGTTCATGAAATTCTTCCTCCGACAGACCTTCCTTCCTTTCTTCTACCTTGCCTTTTTTTTCAACCATCCGATTGAATGTCTCGTTCCTTCCACGAAATCATTCCTCTTTCTCTTTCTGTCATTCTTTGCCAGCCTTTTTCTATTGGACGAGCTCTTTCTCGGTTCTCAACCCCCGCCGTTTGATCTCTCTTTCTCGTTCTTTCGCGATCCACCGCCGGGGTTATCCCCGGTAGTCATGGTAACACG
>NT_179299.1:2898-9680 GCF_000188095.3 Bombus impatiens | reverse complement strand
CGGGGGTTGGAGCCGCCCCCGGCCGCCAATCAGATCTCGCGGCTACCACGAGAGAAACGAACGGCTACCCTACCCCGTTTCATCCACCGACTGTGCACGTTCTCCCACCACCATAACTTCAGACCCGGTTGCACCCCTATACGTTCCCCCTCCCACCATGTCTACTGCGATCTCTTCCCTTTGCCTCGCCGCCGGGGAGGCTGAGATTCTCGCTTGGGAGAAAATCTTGACCGGGCGTGCCCTGCATCCCTGATACCACCCCCCTCACCCAGTGGAACACCTCCACAATTTCTCCAGGAGTATCTCCCGACCTTCCGTTCCCTCGCTAGTACTACTTGTAGGCGATGGTACGCGCGCTATCGCCAAGGTGCTCTCGACTAAAGGGTCAGCCTCTGCTTTCCGAATTAACGCTCTTGACCGCCAGAATGCCCAGGCAAACGTGAATAGCGTAGCCTGTCGTTGGAGAGATTTCGATCGACTTGCACTACTTGTATAAAGTTTTGGTGGGGTTAGGTTTATCTAGAGATTCAGGGATTTTACAGTGGCTTGTTTATGACTATAGTGGAGTACTTTTCTGGTTGTTCGGACTGCAGAAATAAGATATAGGGTGAAAGATGTCTTCTTTCGGCGGTTTTATTGGGACATTATTAGGTTTAAAGAAGGCGTCGAAGGAAAAACGAAGAAATTATAACAGAATAGAGAAAAATTGTAGTTGATGATCATAGCATACATACACACAAAAGCTTTTATGGTAAATATTTCAATACTTTCATGAATCGCGTCAAAGGTTCACTCCATGAAATTATTTCCAGAAATTGGATTTTCTGGTAGATAATTAGAATATTAGAAATTATCAAGATTAATAAATTTGCGAGGTAACAAATTTAATAGTAAAAGAGGTAAAGTTCTATAAAAAAATTATGTAAGTTACGCGTAAAGTGATTATTCCATACGATATAAAACTAGAAATTCAAATTTTAAAATCAAAATTGCGTAACAGAAGTATATAACTTACAACTTGTCACTTATCAATTTACTCTAATTATAAATTAGTAAGTTATCAGTGAAACTATCGACGGTTGGTTAACAAAGAAAACTCTCTGCTAATTAACGTGGAAATATACTAATTTACCATTTATATAAACTATTTTTCATTAACATTTTCATATTTCTGTCACAGGCGAGAAACCGCACAAGTGCCAGGTATGCGGCAAGGCGTTTTCCCAAAGCAGTAACCTGATTACGCATTCGAGGAAGCACACGGGCTTCAAACCGTTCGCCTGCGAGCTCTGTGGCCGAGCTTTCCAACGAAAAGTCGATCTGAGAAGGCATCGAGAGACCCAGCACGCCGATTTGAACACGTCTCAACGACCGTCGATCGCATCGATCCCTGGTCAAAACTCTTTACCAAACGGCAATCCACCAATGATGCAGTGAATAATTCTCAAACGATAATCAAAAGAAAGAAACTATAAACCTTTTATCCTCTGAGAGGAAGCTGGTTGAAGAATGTTAATCGAATTCTTTCCAAATGGTGCAATCGACGAAACGTCTTCGACGCGACGGATCTCATTTTTCTTCGTCGTCGAAGTTACAAAAGAACTTTATACACTAGAAGGGTGTGCATTAACTGTACATTTAACGAACTCGTGTATTTATTACTTAATAATTCGAAGAACGACACGTTCGTTTTATTTTATTTTTTTTTTTCTTTTTTTTTTGAGTGCAATTGAGTGTGAGGCTTCAACGAGAGCTGCGTTAGGACTCGCCGACTGGAATGCAACCGTACATTCCGATACGTTATTCCAGGTTGGGAACGAAGTGTGCAAAGTGATATACGCGCATAATTGTTACCAAAGCTGTACATTCCACATTACTCGCGGCTCGAGCAAGAAAGTACTATTATAGGAAGGGATTAGATCCTCGACGATCCTTTTTCTTAAGCGAAACACACACCTTACTCGATTCGTCTACGTTGTTTTGTGAAATCGTTTCCGCTGTTTCCACATAGGATCGTTAGGTATTTTTAGTGGATTCTATTTAAGACGAAAGGTGAAATCCATCGCGAAATTTTTTTGTTTTCAGCGTTGCTACACTCCGTGTTAAATCGTTCGTTAAGTATCGATAATCGTTCTCTCTACTTCTCTTATTACGTAGACATTTACGCAACGTTTATTCCGACGATTAAACGAGTTTGTTTCCAATAATACAATTTATCGAATTCTACGATACTTGCAAACATTTTTAAATGTAGCGTATAAGAATGATAGTACTGTATTGTAAAGAGTGTAACGAGAAATTTATTTTATTCGACTGTGTAAATTTATTAAAACTCGTTTGATCGTCGACAATGAACAACGTGTAAGAAAGTACGGGCTGCGTACTGTATTTTGCATATCTTCAGCACCTATCGTTCGAGAAAGGGCATCACCCACTCCAAAGTTGCAACAGTGACCAAAAAAAGAACTTGTAAATAGCACATAGATTGTATCTCGCCTAGCCTAAGCGTATAAATATATATATATAAATACGAGTATAAATAAACGAAAAAAGCACAAAACGAATCGAGGCTATAAATATTATAAATAGAAACGAGATTTAAGAAAGAAGCGTCGTTTGAAAACGATTTATCGTAATCGAAAGGAAAAGAAGGGGTATGAATCATCCCTCTTTCAGTCTCGCCAAGAAGAATAATTGTATTCTTTCTCTCTTCACGCTATTGAAGTTTTTATTGTTGTACCATTCCTATCATTATGTAATTATTGTAATTAGAGAATTCGCTATTAATATTATTGCCATTATTATTATTAATATTATTATTATTAACAATAAATGCTGTTACCATTTGTAATTCTTTCTCAGTGATACGTATCAATCCCTTTCTTTCTTTGCTGACTCTATTTCCCGTAGTCAATTCGTCGAATCAACTCTGACGCAAAGTTTATATCACCGTTATTCGAATAAAAAGAAGATTTATTTCAAATTGATCGAGCTTTTTTTTTATTTTGTATTCACTATCCCTAGTATTCTGAATTTAGACTACAAAAGGATCTTTTGTATCTATAATAATTTTCCAAAGTATATCTCGATTATCATACGTGGTAAATCGGCACGTGATAGATATCTTAATTTCATTTTCTATTCTCTATCATTTTTGTTTTATCGACGATCGACTTCCAATTCTTCCAAAAGTCAACTTTTTAAAGTAATTCGTGACAATTTATTATTCCCAATCATCACGCGCGATAAATTGTCAGCGTTAAACAGTTCAGTACACTCGCCGTTATCGGCGCATATGTTGCGCCATTTCAATTACTTAAAAAGTACTACTGACACAGTTGTTGCATTTTAATTCCTGTACGTTTCGATAAAAGCTCGTAGATAAAGAAAGCAGTGGACAGCACATTATTACTCAAAATAAATTCATCTCTTCTAACAAAAACAATACAAATTTATGGGTGGTTAGTGAATGCATTAACCTGTAACGAAGTAACGAGGGAGAACGATCAAACGTCGAATTAATCATTGACCAAGAGAATCTGGCTGCTTCGGATCAGACTCGTTTCAGGCCGCGCGATTCGCCGGGTGTAATTCAGGGTTAAACGGCCGTGCCAATTAAGCAGACTACCCTTAACGGCGAACCCCTTAACGGCCCAATATGTTTTCCGTCGAGTTTCGTTCGTCGAGTTTCCTCGACCCTACCTTTTTCTCTTCCCTTCTATTCTTCCAACAAACCTATCTCTCTTTCTCTGTCTCCGTACACCTCTCATTATTTCACATCCCAGAAAATGTATATACCTACGCGAGGGAAGCACCGTTCGGACGTGAGATTTTCCCAGAAACTGTCTCTTTCTCTCTCTCTCTCTCTCTCTCCCTCTCTCTCTCTCTCTCTCTCTCTCGTTTCTCGTCGTCGAGGGCCTTTTCACGAGTTTCGCGCGGCAACACGCAAGAGTAGAAAGGACATCGTCTGTCGAGAATGGAGAAGGAAAAACGAGCGAGTGGAAATACAGACGGGGTTGAATAGGGCGAAAGGAGAAAGGAGCAACGTTACAGCACTGACTGCGCGACACCATGACGCAGCCACGGGGGCAGATTGGACAGTTATTGCATTCTGGGTAAGATTAATTGATATGGGGACTCGCGGGGGTAGCTGGAACATGCCGCCCGCTTAAATCGTGTCTCAGAAATGGGGATGAGAGAACGGTGATTAACCGATTGCACCGTGAACCGAGTGGAACCGAAAGCCAACCCTCGTCTTCTCTCTCTTTCCCCCTTATTATCTGTACCACCCATTCGCTGGTTTCATCCCCTCTCTAATAGGCATTGAGTAATAGAGAGCCTCTCATTATTAAATAGCGCGAGATGCTGTCCGTGAGCGCATTCGTTCGGTTGTTCACGTAATGACGTGATTACCGGGAGCACCGTATCGTTGGCCAGATTTATGAAGCCTGTTCATTTCCTCCGGACAGGTACGCCGGGAATCTTCCTCCAATGTCCCAGCTACGGTCTCTCTCGATTCATGTGCTAACGCTGGATTTTTTATTGTGTCTGCGCGGTTAGTCGTTTCTTTTTTGTGGTTTATTCTATGAATTTGGAAAAGGTTTAAGTGTATTTAAATTTTTTAAGAGTCGAATCTTTTCATATATTCTCTTGGTTTAGAATATATAATAGGGGTATCTTGCTTTTACTGACTTTGTTACTAGGAGATAAAGTTTCGTTTAAGTGTATAACAAACACTGTTATTACAACAAATTAACAAGTTAGAAAATTAGTAATAAAGAAAGCAAAATTCTACACGCTAAAGCCATCTGATTATCCCATTTACGATGTTAATCTATAATATTGTACAAAAATGATAAAACGTTATTTAATTGCTAAACTATTGTGCAAAGTACTCTTCACTATATATTTTATATTCATAAATATATTTTAAACAAACGTAACTAAAAAGTAAAAGACAATGATCATTACCTGAACTTAATAAATTCATCTGTAATAAAGAACACGCTGTTTCCTTCAATTAAAAAATCGACTTAACAAAAGCAGTTCCAATTCTTTATTTAAACAAAAACACAATTTAGTTAGAAAAGTTTAACGCAAGAATTTTAACTCTTTCCTCGGTTTCACCTCCTTCTTGGTGCAACAGATACAGAGAACCAACGATCTGCATCGAACATCAAGAAGATTGCCCTGAAAACCAGACATTTCGAGCAAGTAGCAGGACGAGCGTAATTCTATTGCACGACGTGGATACTCTCGCTGCGCCAATTTCGAGTATTCCTGCAATTTTCCTCGGCATAACCGGGATACAGCCAGTGCATCGTCTTCTACGAAAGTTGTACCTCGGTCCTCGTCATATCCCCAACTGGAAAACGGCTGTCCAGGGCCGCATCGTTTCGCGCTGGAGATGACTGGAACGTTCGAATACGTTTAGAGGGGACAACTGGTGTATAGCAGCCGCATGCGAATACATCTTATAACTATTAAGGTATTCACGGCTCCTCGGAGGACGCCCCACTTTGAAATATAACATCTCGGGTCATCCTCTGCATACCCAGGAATCACCTACTCTTCCCTCTTTTGCTTACACTCGTACACGACCCAACCCATAGCCACAGGTTTATCACCATCTCCGCACCTGATACTTTTATTTCGCGTATCTCGGTCCTCCGGAAACGTATTCAAGCGCGTTCACCCGGATGTCGCGGCACATCCCAGCCTGGTTTTCCATATTATTTACTGCCTCGTTTCACGCGTTACCTCGCAATAACTTGAGCAGAGCATAGCAAGACTACAGCGACAGTGTCACCAAATTGGTGGAAACCGGAGAACGTCGTAACCTGTCCGGATCTTGACATCCCTGAGTGATATACCAAAGCGCGAAAACGACATCGCGAAGGATATGTCAAACAGTAAAACAATCAATAGCGGTGACCGCGCGTACCAATAATTTCCACCATCTTGAAGAAAATCTTGTGATATCGAAATGAGACTAAGTGACTGGGCAGTGCAATGAATGGTGACATTTAATGGGATTATCAGAATGCGAATTTTTATGTGAAAATTGAAGATACAAAATTGCATGGAATACATAAAACATACAAAAGTACATAAAGTATTTAGAACGCACCATAATTCTTTAATAGCTGAGGCAAATCTAATTAATTATACATACGAGTAACAAAAATATGAATTTGCGTAAAAACACACAGCCTCATTGCGATGGTATTGCGATGGACGAAAAGGATTGGCACAATCCCGTAATTCGAAATTCGAACTTCCCATAAGGAGAACATGATGAGTAAGAGCAAGTAGCGCGCGGAAATCCTTCCCACAGTACGTGTAAACGAAGAATATTGTACTGTACATTTTCCGTTCAATTTCGGCATTTTCGTCCTTCCTGGTCGGGCCTCATAGCAGGAAATTGAGATGTGTAAGAACAGGTCTCACGCGGTAACCTGCCGTAAATGGTTTTTCCCATACAACGCCCACACCAAGAATCCTGCCTGCACATTTCCCGACCTGTTTCGGCTCGTTCATCCCTCCTGAATGGGCCTTATAGCAGGAAACTATGATATGTAAGAAAGTGTTTCAGGCGGGACTCCTCAGAAAAATGGTACTTCCCAATGGACGCGCATACACAGAATATGTTCTGTACATTTTCCGGGCAGCCTCGGCTTTTTCGCTATTTCTAGATGGGCTTCATAGCAGGAAATTATGATATGTAAGAACTGGTTCACGCGGAAAACAGTCGAAAAATGGTTTTTCACATATGACGCCCA
>NT_179299.1:418-1136 GCF_000188095.3 Bombus impatiens | reverse complement strand
CAAGAAACTTATATGTACGTTTACCAACATGTGTCAGCTCGTTCGTTCCTTCTGGATTGGCCTTATAGCAGGAAACTATGATATGTAAGAAAGTGTTTCAGGCGGGATTCCACAGAAAAATGGTACTTCCCAATGGACGCGCATACACAGAATATGTTCTGTACATTTTCCGGCCAGCCTCGGCTTTTTCGCTATTTCTAGATGGGCTTCACAGCAGGAAATTATGATATGTAAGAACTGGTCCACGCGGAAAACAGTCGAAAAATGGTTTTTCACATATGACGCCCACACCAAGAAACTTGTGTGCACGTTTACCAACATGTGTCAACTCGTTCGTTCCTTCTGGATTGGCCTTATAGCAGGAAACTATGATATGTAAGAAAGTGTTTCAGGCGGGATTCCACAGAAAAATGGTACTTCCCAATGGACGCGCATACACAGAATATGTTCTGTACATTTTCCGGCCAGCCTCGGTTTTTTCGCTATTTCTAGATGGGCTTCATAACAGGAAATTATGATATGTAAGAACAGGTTTCACGCGGTAACCGGCCGCAAAATGGTTTTTCCCATAAAACGCCCATACCAAGAATACTGCCTGCACATTTTCCGACCTGTTACGGCTCGTTCAACCCTCCTGAATGGGCCTTATAGCAGGAAACTATGATATGTAAGAACTGGTTCACGCGGAAAACAGTCGAAAAATGGTTTTTCACATATG
>NT_179299.1:0-361 GCF_000188095.3 Bombus impatiens | reverse complement strand
TGCACGTTTACCAACATGTGTCAACTCAACTTGTGTGCACGTTTACCAACATGTGTCAACTCGTTCGTTCCTTCTGGATTGGCCTTATAGCAGGAAACTATGATATGTAAGAAAGTGTTTCAGGCGAAACTCCGCCGAAAAATGGTACTTCCCAATGGACGCGCATACACAGAATATGTTCTGTACATTTTCCCGCCAGCCTCGGCTTTTTCGCTATTTCTAGATGGGCCTCATAGCAGGAAATTATGATATGTAAGAACAGGTTTCACGTGGAAAACAGTCGAAAAATGGTTTTTCACATATGTCGTCCACACCAAGAAACTTATATGTACGTTTACCAACATGTGTCAGCTCGTTCGTT
>NT_179298.1:0-956 GCF_000188095.3 Bombus impatiens | reverse complement strand
GTGTCTATGAAGATTTCCTCCACGTAAAAAAAAAAAAAAATTTTTTTGCAGTATGAAAGGTGAGACGTTTAACACTGCCGTATACAAGGGTGGAACATACATATAAATGGTAAGGCACTGTCACCTTTCGGCGGCACTTACCAGATCTTTTTGGGAGGACCGCGGAGGACTTCCGCTATCCTTCCGGATAACGTAGGTGCCAATAATTTTTTCTCACTGGCGAATAATCTTTACCAAAATTTTTTGTGACAAATGATCTTTACATCCTTTTGAGCATTGGATTTCGAACGATATATTAGACGCAAATCTAGATGTTTGATCCATTGACATCGTGTAATCAAAAACGAAATACATAAAGAAATTTGATATGCAACTGACAAAATTTACACTACTAATTATCAAATTCCAAACTTGAACAATATAATCATAGTCAAAATTTGGATACATACTGATGGATAAAAAGTGGCGCCTATCGACATTCTGGATCAAATTCAGTAAACATATCTCTTTGAATTTTTTCGAAAGTTTCTATTTGTAAATTGGTTAGTTAATTATTTTGTTTTATTTTATTTATATTATCACATATTACTTAATTTCCTTTTATATTATTTTACGTTTTTTTATCTTATTTATTTATTTTATTTCATTAACATAATTTTCGTATGCCCTAACAAAGCATAAAATAGTCAATGCAAATATTGTAATTAAATATAAGAAATTATAATCTGTGAGTACACTAATTTTAAAGCCATTGGATTGGATTCATTATTTATTTAAAAAAAAATTTTTTCGTATTTGTTAAATATATATAAAAGCATGCCACACAATTCAATAACTTTATTTCTTTCTTTCCATTGTAAAAAAAATCACAAAAAGACGCTGTTTTAAAACGTTGTAATTCAGGGCACTCCCTTAAGGTCCAAGGGCTGTCTTCGACGAAGTACCCTAATACCAAT
>NT_179297.1:0-237 GCF_000188095.3 Bombus impatiens | reverse complement strand
TAACGTATTACGTTATAACGTCATGACATAAAACGTAATACGCTATAACGACATCCCATATAACGTAATACGTTATAGAGGCATACCACATAACGTAATACTTTATAACGTTATGCCACATAACGTAATACGTCATAACGTCATACGGTATAACATGATGCATTATAACGGCATACCATATAACGTAATACGTTATAACGTCACACAATATAACGTAATACGTTATAACGTCATCCC
>NT_179296.1:0-388 GCF_000188095.3 Bombus impatiens | reverse complement strand
TTACGTTATAACGTATTACGCTATATGGTATAACGCTATAACGTATTGCGTTATACGGTATTACGTTATGACGTTTTACGTTATATCGTATAACGTTATATGGCGTGACGCTATAATTACGTTATATGGTATAACGTCATATGCTATAACGTTATAACGTATTACGTTATATGGTATAACGTCATATGGTATAACGTTATAACGCATTACGTTATATGGTATTACGCTGTAACGTAATACGTTATATGGTATTACGTTATAACGAATTATGTTATATGGTACAACGTCATATAACGTATTACGTTATATGGTTTTACGTTATAACGTATTACGTTATATTATATTACGTTATAACGTATTACGTCATGTGGTATAACGACATATGGTA
>NT_179295.1:0-656 GCF_000188095.3 Bombus impatiens | reverse complement strand
ATCTCGTCCTCACGGACGACTCGTGCTTCCATGCGGCCGTGATGAAGATGGCCGCGTCCCTCAGGGCCTTGGTGTACGTCCCCTTTAGGTTCGACGATGTTGTCGCAACCCTCATTATCTGGGAGACGTGCATGGTAAACCCTGCACTGACGTCCGATGGGGAGCTCGTCCTGATCAATAACGCCAGCTCCTCGGGCACGTCCGGGGTGGTCACGGCGATTCTCCTCTTCTTGCTCCTCGACGTCGTCGACGAACGCGACGACATCGTGGCGACCCAGGCGACCGATTCCTCGTCATCGGACCTCGGCAGCACCCGCATTCTTGCGAAGTCGTCGTCCACTGGGGCCGGGACGAGAAACTCGCTCATCAACCTGTTCGACGAACTTCGCTTCGTTCTGTTTGGAGGCTCCTCCGCAGCCTCCATCGCGTCGTCCCGCGCCTCGCTAGGCGTAGAAACACGTCCGAGGGCCTGGCGGTCCACCCTCGAACGGCCGTGGTCGTGAGATAACGACGCAGCGAGGCCCACTTGACAACCCGCAACTGCGCCGGTACTGGGGTCTCCCTCCCCTGCACCGTAAACGTGTTTCACTTTGGTACGTCTATCCATTGTTTTCATTTTATTTATGCCTGGTCGTCCTCGAGATTCCCGTCCTGGT
>NT_179294.1:442-1010 GCF_000188095.3 Bombus impatiens | reverse complement strand
AACGGTTTCTGTCCTGTAGCTTGCCACACGCAGATCCTATTCTCCGGACAGTATGTTTACCAAATGTCGACGCGTCTCCACAGTACGTGATCGGCTAGCTCGAGGACCGTTATAAACACTAATATCTAGTTACCTAAAATCCTTCAACAGATACACAGTCTTTGTCCCAGTTACAGGAGAGACCTATTTTTCCACGAACGACGTCTCCCACTAGCAACCTTCCCTCAAGAGCGGCTAGCATCCTTTTCTAACTACCGATATGGAGATTGGTCAATTAGCAGCAACGTCAATTTCCCTTACTTTCCGAACGTAGGATATCCCCGACGAATCCGATGATCTCGTGTCCTTAGACACACTCCGTCATAGTTTCCTCTGGGGTATCATCGAGACGGAAAGTCATTCTCTCTTGCGGTCTCATCGACAGAAAGGATTAACTCCTTACGGTCAGCGAATATTAACACAGAATACGACTTAGATTTTGCGAGTGCGTACGACTACCGTCCCGTTGTCCGCGGATTCGTCATTGAACCTAGGATCATTGTCCTTAGTCTCTCGAGTATCTTATTAC
>NT_179294.1:0-417 GCF_000188095.3 Bombus impatiens | reverse complement strand
TTTCTATGTTAATCGTATTTGCACTAGCCAATGTCTTCTCTATTGCATAACGACGACGTGTAATCCAAACGAAGATTCGCTTTACGCCCCTAACCCTAATCCTAATGTCAACCCTACATCAGAAGCGGGATCAGTGCCGGTTACATCAGTGCAAGAGCTTACGACCATCGTGCGCGAGTTAATTCCGTCGCTAGTGCAAAAATCGAGTGTGGAACCTAACAATTCTTCGACTCCGCTGCATGGTGCACAGTTACCAATCTGATTATGGAGGAAAATCCTTTACAAAGCAGTGCTCTGAATATAATTTCAATACCGAGTGTCGAATCAACTTCTACGTAGTGGAGGCGCCAACTGGTCGATCAATCCATCTGGGTGAGTCGTTTCCATTTTACCCCGATTTCGGAGCCGAGTGTTCGA
>NT_179293.1:0-333 GCF_000188095.3 Bombus impatiens | reverse complement strand
AATTTGATTAGTATAACAAAAATAATATATGCCTATGATCATCCTAAGATAGGAAAGGTAAAATAGTCTTACGTTCATTGATATATTAAGAACACCTACATATTTTAATGATAGTTGCAATGTAACATCATTTCTATATTACACGCAAGGTATGACAAGTATTCCTGCTCTAAGGCACAATTTGAAATCAACAAGATTCAGTTTAACAAATTATACCTTTTATTCGTTTTCCATCATGGAATAACGCGGTGGTGTCTTCCATATGGCACTGGACGTGCGTTGTAATCTACTCCTATTTATATTTTCAAACATTTCAGTTAAATCTGGTGTGCA
>NT_179292.1:0-380 GCF_000188095.3 Bombus impatiens | reverse complement strand
TTATCATTCAAAATGTTAATCTGCGCTGTGATGACTAGATCATTGGACAGTAATTCGGATGCTATTGGTCTGATATGTTCGGTCATCAACGGAGTCGTCGATCGTCGGCGTCATTGGTTGTGTGTTCGTCTGTCACTGGGCGGTGGACTTGGAGACGCGGCTGTTCGTAGTGTTTCCGATCTGTGGTCTGTTGTGTGCTTTCTGTTTCCGGTCTGTGGTCTGTTGTGTGCTTTTTGCGACGAGGGGGTGATACGTAGGGTGGCAAAGAAGGTGTTGTGGATCGGCTATTTGATGGGGAAGATTTCGGGCTGAACGTGCTGGAACGAGACCCTAAATGGCGTTTTGTCCTATGCAGCATTGTATGATGTCGTTCTCCGCAT
>NT_179291.1:0-426 GCF_000188095.3 Bombus impatiens | reverse complement strand
CTTAGAAGTGGTAACCATTTCAACATTCAGGAAATTTGGCGTTCCACCTTTTTGACAAATAAATTTTTTAACACATTGACAAATAAATTTTTTAACACGCTGTACATAGTAGTAGCAATATGCTTCCGTTAATAAATTTTTAAGGACTAACGAGTGATGGCTAAAATCTTCTGGAAGTTAATCAGAAGTGTGTCCTTGTCAACATATATCAAGGCCCAAGGTATTGGTGCTGGCTTCCCTTTTGTTAGTATTTATTTGACTATGTAATTGTGTATATGTACTATTTGATCCGTTTCAATGTGATTTCGGCCTATTTTCAAGAAGGAAAGGGGAAATATAACCCTCCCTCCTTTTTATTGATTTACTTTCGCGTTTCGTTTCAAAATTATGTTAAATTTTGCTTGTTACAGTACCACGCCAAAAGAA
>NT_179289.1:0-1156 GCF_000188095.3 Bombus impatiens | reverse complement strand
ACAATCAAATGGTCACTTTTAAGTTTCCACAGTGATATTTTATTTTTGTTGATTACAAAGGCCCAAAAATAGAAATTCTTGCGATGACTGCTGACTGCTACGCGTATTATCGAGGGCTCTTGATAGCACCGCATCCAGTCTTAACTGTTGTTATTTAGCGGTCGTTGGGAACACTGTTCGTACTCGTAAAAGATTTGGAACTGCTGTGATACATGATCATAATAAGAGACAAAATATATACTTTGATTCAGATACTTCCATCTCAATTATCATTTTTTACGTATTTATTAGCATTTACATGGTCAACAAGGTCAAGAAAACTAATGAATACGAATAGGCAATACTTGCGCAATGTATTCTCGACCAATCGCGGGGAGACACAATCGCGAGAAGACACAATCGCGAGGAGAGACCTCAACAGGAGTCGTAAATTCCTGCTGCGATTATAATAATCGACACCACGAGTTGATCGATCCCCTGATTTCGGTTAAGATAATAGGGGCGATTCAGTTAGTATAACACTGTGATTCACGGAATTATAAATTATATATTTCCAACACTTAAGTTACACTGTTGAGTAGATATAAATCGTAGATAACAACTTGTCGCACGAATATAAGATAGATATACACAATAGAGCAAGGCTCTTATAATTGAACTTAGTATGTTAGTGGACGTAGCACAAGAGGATACTTAACAGAGGAGGTGAATGTTCGACAATACCGAGAACCGACTTAGATAGTTGATGTGAGTTATACTCCTCTAGCGTTATGCCTAGACTTAGACGTTAGGCGTTAAATTTTGTACTTAGTTGTTGACTTTTCTAGCGGTGTAGAAGAAGTAGAGTGACGATGCTGTGTCGGAGGAAAGCTAGCGATGGGTGTGTCTAGCGCACGGGACCATCGGATTTGTTCATGACATTTTTGGCCAGGAAAGTGAGGGCAGTATACATTGCTTCTGATTGGATAAACGAAGGTTGGTGAACTAGGACTTTCTCGTGTCAAGCCGTAGTAGATAATACTCTTAAAAGAAGCGATTTAGAAAAAAGATGTTTGTTGGGTCTGAAGGACCTTAGCTAGAAAATTCCCTAGATTTACGATGGGTCCTTGAGACTATTGAGGGTACGCAGCAAGGATGAGCGGACATCTGGTTCCCG
>NT_179288.1:0-627 GCF_000188095.3 Bombus impatiens | reverse complement strand
ATCACCCTCTTTCCGCTTGTACCACCAGTTACCAACCACCCTGTGTAATTATTATGTGATTAGTGCATAGATTACGGTTGTGATACCAATGCGTCCGATTTTTCGCTATATTTAATTACGTATTATTTCTTAACGTATATGAAAAATGATCGCTGTTATAGTTTTATAGTACGGTTCTCTAAAATAAATAAATAAACTATGATATTAAATATACTTTTATACGATTACAATGTTACAATATATAATGATTATGCGATAGTGAGATCCGTTATAACGAGACGTGATAAAGTGCACGCGTACCGAGCCAAAATTCAAAGTCGATTTTCTCGAAAACAAAGTCTCAAACGAAAAATGTTTATTCTATATTTTCGACTTCTTCTTTCGCGTAGAATCACCCTCTTTCCGCTTGTACCACCAGTTACCAACCACCCTGTGTAATTATTATGTGATTAGTGCATAGATTACGGTTGTGATACCAATGCGTCCGATTTTTCGCTATATTTAATTACGTATTATTTCTTAACGTATATGAAAAATGATCGCTGTTATAGTTTTATATTACGGTTCTCTAAAATACATCAATAAACTATGATATTAAATATACTTTTATACGATTACAATGTTACG
>NT_179287.1:0-2656 GCF_000188095.3 Bombus impatiens | reverse complement strand
TAGAGTTGCGAATTACGATATCGCGATTGTCTTTTGCAATTTTTATTGTGAATTTTTACAATTTCTTATAGAACTATACGTATCAGAATTTATCTTGTTTTCTATTGTTTAAAATTAGATTATAAATATGTTAATTTTCAATTAATTTTATAGTATTGCAAGTAGCAATACTAGAATATTTGAAATAGTTTTTTCATGTAGTAAATAGTAATTTTTATTAAATTCACTTTAAGAGTTAGCGTTGCGATATTGTACCATCGCGTGTTCTATTAATTTTTCCCTTTAGCGTTGCGATAATGAATGATCGCGTTTTGCTAAGTAGAGTTGCGTTTACGAAATGCCATAATGCCCACCGACTGCATTTGTCGGACACTGCTCCTGGATCACACGTACAGCTGCGAGAGCTGTACTAGTGTGATCATTCATCGGCAACCTCCTACATGGTTGCACTGCGATCTCTCGTTATTAGTGTTGCGTATTGTTCAAATACGAGTGCGTAGATTTATATTTATTAGCGTTGCGTATTAAATATCGGTAATTTTCACAATTCTTTTCTTTTTTTTCTTCTTTTTGTAATAGTAGATTAATTGATATTGCAGATATAACGAAGCACTCTTCGCGTTTGATTTTGTGAATTTTCTGCTTCATAAATATTAGTAGTAAATTAGTGTTGCGTAACAAGAACATAACATTTAAGCCATTAATTTATTACATTTAAACTATTGATCAACAACATTTAAACTATTATTTTATAACATGTAAGCTATTAATTTATAATAATTGCGATATCCATTTAAAACATTTTATTATTAACGTAAAACTATTACTCGATTAATTTTTAACAATGCTTTTTATTTATTACAATATTATAGATTCATCAGAATTACTAGAAATTAGAATTTCCAGTGATTTCTATTCTGTATGATTAATTTATTGATAGATGGATTTACTTATAGTGGTTTAAACGAGAAACGATGATTATTTAATGTGAACTTAATGCAGTAATATGATATAACTAAGATAACTAAATTAATAATTCAAAACCCACACCTAACAATTAACAACTCATAACAAATCGGCAACTAATGATTAATAAATTTCAATACACGTTACTTGTTTGCTCTAAAATAATTTTACATCTTCTACTTCCGGTGCTTAAAAACTTTTTACGTAAATGGAGTCCGAGCGTAGTTCCATCCTCGTGGTGGGTCCCGGTAATTAGTAACGGTTTCCAAATAATGGTACACGAAGTACTATTATGAATATTAGAAAATTAATGTAACATTAATTTTAATATTAGGGTTAGATTGCTAATGGAAAACTGCATATATTAATATCTCCGAGTATTACTATTAGAAAAACTATGTCAAGCGAAAAACTACTTTAATACAGTCTAGTCTGGATCATCCAAAAGTGTTTTGGTGATCTGGATAAGACTAATACTCCCCCGCAGGGCTACCGTGGGTCTCCGTGGGACACCACAGGATCCGTACGTTTTAGCCTTAATTAATCGTAAGACAGATACCTATGTTAAGTGCATTGTGAGCCCATTCTGCACAACGATACTTATCCATCTTGGGACAAAAAATGAAAATCTCTTCTCTCTTGATCCCCACGTTTACCACACAGGAAAAATTGTCCCCGCGATTTATCGGTTCGCAATCGCTCAGTTCTTTCAAATTATCGCGTGGCTCGCGCGTATTCCAGTTGTGTGCGAGTCAACGTGCACTGGACAACTCTTCGGATTCGTAAGTAGCCCCAAGGACACCTCTGTCTTGGTGACTACTCGACGACTGTTCGACGTTTGCATCGGATCGCGGGAGTTGTCGTCACATCGGTGATGCTTGCGAATCTGCAGTCCTGTCCGATTGCTACTTCGGTACTCGGACAGGGACCTGCAATTCCGCGTCCTCCGTAATCCTGGTCGAGTGGCCCCTCGGGGGTGGCCCTCACTCTTTACTGGAACTTTGCCTTCGCAATTATGTCCAGCGGTCTCTCCACGGGCGCTGCTTGTTCAGTTGGATTGTGTTAAATTGCAATCCTGGATCACTGGCATCATCGGTCGGTGCCATCGACTGTGATTCATGTAAATTTCGAACGGCAAAACAGAAATTGAGTGACGGTCAATCCTTGGGCTTTCCGCTGAACCCTAGTGTTATCTCGTGTACGGGGGTACGTCGCGTAGGTTTGTTAGTTCTTTCGAGAGATCGCGATCTCATTCGTTCCGGGTTCGCCGCGATTTTTCTTCCATCGTTTGACTGTTCGGGTTTCTTCTTGTTTACCCATTTTTAAGGGAAGCTCATTGCGATCATGTTAGAGTTTCTTTTCGATATCTTCAAAAGTTTAATGTCGCAAAAATAGAATGTTAAACAGTTTCATACAACGACTCGCAAATCCTTTTTACAAGTCCGTAGCTTCATTTTCTTTCTCTCGTTCCAGTAGGGACTGCCAGTGGGGTTACAAATTATTGTACGTATTTTGTACTGATCAATGTAATCGTGTGGGAGATGGATGTTGCGTTGTGTATAGTTTGTTTTACGTTTGTAAAGATTCGTGTAAGCGCAGCGTGGGAGATAGGTGTTTCGCAGTTAGGATACAAAACAACTATATCTTTACGCATTAATCAGTTGATTAATCTTTGGAAAACGATACCAAG
>NT_179286.1:0-422 GCF_000188095.3 Bombus impatiens | reverse complement strand
TAAGTTAGAGCTCGGGTAGCTACGATTCGAGATTCGCTGCGAGTGCGTCCAATGATTGCACGAGATGTCGAGAGCTTAGATAATTATTCGACTCGAACCGTGTAAGTGTAACTGTAAGTATAACGATGGTGATATGTTGACTCGCGGTAATAGACTGACTTTTTGTCGCGATGCTGCTGCGGAGGAAGACTGCGTTGGGATGCGTCTAAGGATGCGAAGGCATCGGATTCGTTGAGAAAAGCTTTGGTTCGGAAAGTGTGGGAAATGTACGTTAATGTTTATTGGCTAATTCGTGTTGGTCGTTGGAAAAGGATGCTAGCTGCCCTTGAGAGGATGTTGCTAGCGGGAAGCATCGTACGTGAGAGATAGCAGATCTCTCGTGTGTCCCCGTGGTAGGTGGTCGACTTCGAGACTGATAAACA
>NT_179285.1:0-381 GCF_000188095.3 Bombus impatiens | reverse complement strand
AACGTTATACCATATGACGTTATACCATATAACGTAATACGTTATGATGTTCTACCATATAACGTAATACGTTATAACGATATACCACATAACGTAATTCGTTATAGCCTAATACCATATAAGGTAAAACGATATCACGTTATACCATATGACGTTATACCATATAACGTAACACGTTATAACGTTATAACATGTAACTTAATACGTTATAACGTTATACCATATAACGTAATACGTTATAACGTTATACCACATAACGTAATTCGTTATAACGTAATACCATATAAAGTAATACGTTATCACGTTATACCAAATGACGTTATACCATATAACTCATTACGTTATAACGCAATACCATAAAACGTAATACGTTATAGCTTT
>NT_179284.1:0-486 GCF_000188095.3 Bombus impatiens | reverse complement strand
GTAGGTGTGTAGCAGTTACACAATTTTTAGTGGAGATTGCAGATATAGCCTCCATTTTTTGCCAAATATCTCTAACATTACTTACGCTTCACGGGAGAACAATCATTAAATTAACTATTTTCTGTAAAATATTGTACAATTATTACATAGTTTGAATATATTTTGCATTTACGTATTTTATCCACTTTGATATATAACATCTATATAAAAATCAGCCGCGTAATAGTGACAATTTTCGAAATGTAAAGTCGTTATTTTATTGTAGTAAAATTGAAATATTAGGTTGTCCGAAAAATTTGTTTCGTTTTATAAGGAAATAATGGATGCACAACATCTTTCGTTTTATATTATTTTATCGAATTACGTACGATCCATTTTGTTTTATCACGATAAAAATCACAACGTTTGTGACATTAGATTTTATGTTTGTATAAAGATGCGTTGTTGTAAAAGACGTGACTGTAGAGGAAAGGCACTTTTCGGACA
>NT_179283.1:0-481 GCF_000188095.3 Bombus impatiens | reverse complement strand
TGACTGAACTCGGTGCAAAGGAATAACGTTATGCTACACGAAAATAATTGGTAACACAATAAACAAACATTAACTAAATTAAAGTAGACTTATATAAATGCAAGTCACGTGTAATCAAAACAATGACTATTAAAATTCGATAACAATACAATCCATGCTATCACATTAAAGTAGCACACGGTATTGACACACACAATATCATGAAACACAAAACAATATTACAAAAACACTACTAAATAAAATTATAGTGATTAACAATTAATTAGCTATTTCAACAACACGTTACTGTTGACATTAAACCAATGCCATACCAAAGAGACACGCGAGCGGCCATGTTGAAAAATTCGTCGCGCGCACATACAAATAATAGCCAGTACAATGTAATACAGCATCATAATAGCAATGTTAGGTACTAATAAAAAAAAAGAACAAGAAAAAAAAGGGGAGAGAGTTAAGGACAATATATATAATAAATAACAAC
>NT_179282.1:0-573 GCF_000188095.3 Bombus impatiens | reverse complement strand
AATCTTGCAGAACCAAAACGTCAAGATTGAAGTAAAAGGGAACTGTGTACTTAAACAAGTTAAAACTAGCACATAATCGAAATAAACAACGAATAAAGTGATCTCAGTGGGCAACGTAGTGCAGTAGTGTATGTTGTAGTGCTGTTCGTCGAATAATACAGATATCGAACACCTAAAAGGAAAAAGGAAAATTATTATATGTGCTTCAATTATTGCTTAAATATAAACGTGTTCACTCAATGAATAATAAACTAGTGAAAGTGAAAGTTACCTTGTGAACAAGTGATCAACATATAAGAAGGTGTACGTGCAAGTATAGGTTATGGAGCGTTGTTCGTGGAACATAATGTATGACAGCTTACTAAAATAAGTGAATAAATTAGTTTCAATTGTGTCAGTGCAAAATACAAGGTTACTAAATGTTATAACTATATTGTGGATAAATCAAAAGGAGGTGTGACACTGTTCGTTGAATAATACAGATGGCGAAAACCTAAAAAGAGAAAAAGAAGATTATTATGTGTATTCCAAATTATTGTTTGAATATAAAACGTGTTGATTCAATAAATAATT
>NT_179281.1:0-450 GCF_000188095.3 Bombus impatiens | reverse complement strand
CACAAATATTGGTGGGGGAGGGGGATTCTCTGCGATTGTTGGTTTGGCGGTGGTTCTGCGATTTCCATGGCGTCGTTAGTGGATTGCAGTACGACGAACCTGCTGTGGGTGCGAACCTGTTGTGGGTCTTTATTTGTATCGTCGATTGTTCGTTCCGGGTGTCGATTGTGTATGGTCTTGCTGTTTCTATTTTCCGTTTCTTGGTAGTATTAGCGTCGTTGGTGCGGAGAGTTCTGCTACACTTCTGCCACGGGTAGCGCGGGGTAGCTGCGAGTCTGCTCCGGAGAGCCTGGTCGCGATTGCTGGGCCATCATCGAGTTAGTTAATTCGGAATGAATAACTAGTCGTGAGGCTATGAGACTAGTATTCGGGTTGGGGTTAAGTGCGTGGGATTTTCTTCTCTCTAAAGGGTAGGGGACACTTGGCAGTGTTCACTTTCGGCGGTTGGGC
>NT_179280.1:0-779 GCF_000188095.3 Bombus impatiens | reverse complement strand
GTACAGACTGTTTTGTTTAGCGTTTTGTCTTGTTCCATTTCATTTTTGAGTTTGTTTGTTTCAGCGATGATAATCCTGTTTAGTTAATCTCGGCCCATGTGTTCGTTTTGTGTGTGTATTTTTGAAAAGTGGGTGCCAATGATGTCTAGTTTTTCTGTTGTTTTAGTTATTATGAAGTTACTCTCGATGTCTTTGGTGGTGTTGTGTATTGTTATACCTGCTTCTTGGATGAGGGAGGTTTCTTCTGGGGGCAATTTGAGAGGTGGGATGGGGCTTTGTCCTTTTGGTTTGAAGATCTGATTTATTTGTGGGAACATGTTGGCTGAGTCGTTTTTGGTGATGTTTTTTAGTTTATTTGTCTAGTAATGGTTTATAGAGTTTGCGAATTCTTGTTTCATTTGCGCTTTTATTTTGTATAGTAGGTAGTTTAGGAATTCTAATTCTTCTCTTTTGTCGTAAGAATAGTTAAATTTTATGTTGTTTATCTTGGAGATTATGTAACTTTTGTCTCGATGTAGCTCTTTTATTTTGTTGTTGATATATGGCTCGCATGAATTTTTTTGTTTTATGTTTGGCACAGAATTTTGGAGAGCGATTTGTGTATGTTTTTCTATTTCGTCTATGAATGAGTCGATTTGTCTGTTTGTTAGGTTGACGTTGTTGTAGATCTTTAGGTCGCAGTTTTGTTCGAGTATGTTTTGGAACTTTTTTCAGTCTGTCCTTTTGTAGTTATACCTGGGTATCTCGGTCTGTGTTTCGAGTGTTAGGAGGTCAGATGT
>NT_179279.1:0-629 GCF_000188095.3 Bombus impatiens | reverse complement strand
GATTGGATAATAGGACGGTTGGTGGACCAGGAAGAGTTTTAGCCGCCATCGCGAGAGAGTTGCCAACGGAACATACCAGATGTGGAGAAAACCAACTTTCTAAGCTAACACGTGGTAAATAATAAACTTAAAGGGAAATCTAAGACAGGCAATACTCGCTTGGACCGAAGGACCTTAACTATGAAAATGCCAAGGCCCCTGGTGGGCACTTAAGACTATTGAGGGTGCGCGCCAAGGATATGCAAACATCTGGGTGCCACCCGTCCGTGGTGTGTGGCCTAGTCTCTGTGAATTGACGTTACACCAGCATCGCCAAAGGGGGACCGAGCACCGGACGAACGCCCCACCAGATACTCCGCAGAGGAGCGTACGAACTCCCCATCCACTACAAGGGATAACAAATCGCCTCCTATCAACATAACGTTACAAGACCCAAAGGACACGGTAACGCTCATAGAGAAAGTAGCCGACATTAAACAATTCCACATTAAAAGAATACACGCAGGTAAACACGCACTCTACCTCCAAAACCTACCCGATTTCCATAAAGCAAAACAAACTCTCCTCTCAGCCAACACAACCTTTTACACGTACACACCCAAAACAGAGAAACACCATACATACTTGTT
>NT_179278.1:102753-111820 GCF_000188095.3 Bombus impatiens | reverse complement strand
CAAGAGGAACCGGCAACAAAAGTAATTTCAGACGAATCACCCGTTGTAATTCCTACTACTGAAAATTCTGAATTGCCGATTACTGAAATTGAAAATGTTAATACTGAACCAACAATTCTACCTGATCCATCCACCCCTATAAATACAGAACCGGAAGGGGAACCAGCAAAAGAAGTAGTTCTAAACGAATCACCGGTTAATATTCCAACCACTGAAAATCCTGAATTACCGATTCCTGAAATTGATAATATTAACACTGAACCAATAACCATTATCAATACAGAACCGCAGGAGGAACCGGCAACAAAAGTAATTACAGACGAATCACCGATTGTAATTCCTACTACTGAAAATCCTGAATTACCTGAAATTGAAAATATTAACACTGAACCAACAACCCTTATCAATACAGAACCGGAAGGGGATCCTGCAGAAGAAGTAGTTCTAAACGAATCACCGGTTGTAATCCCTAGTACTGAAAATTCTGAATTGCCGATTCCTGAATTGGAAAATATTAACACTGAACCAACAACCCTTATCAATACAGAACCGCAAGAGGAACCGGCAACAAAAGTAATTTCAGACGAATCACCGGTTGGGACTTAAAAGAATCACCGGTTGTAATTCCTACTACTGAAAATTCTGAATTGCCAATTACTGAAATTGAAAATACTAACACTGAACCAACAATATTAACTGATCCAACAACCCTTATCAATACAGAACCGGAAGGGGAACCAACAAAAGAAGTAGTTTTAAAAGAATCACCGGTTGTAATTCCTACTACTGAAAATTCTGAATTGCCAATTACTGAAATTGAAAATACTAACACTGAACCAACAATATTAACTGATCCAACAACCCTTATCAATACAGAACCGGAAGGGGAACCAGCAAAAGAAGTAGTTCTAAACGAATCACCGGTTGGGATTCCATCCACTGAAAATCCTGAATTACCGATTCCTGAAATTGAAAATATTAAGACTGAACCAACAATGTTAACTGATCCAACAACCCTTATCAATACAGATCCGGAAGAGGAACCAACAAAAGAAGTAGTTTTAAACGAATCACCGGTTGTAAGTCCTACTACTGAAAATCCTGAATTGCCGATTCCTGAAATTGAAAATATTAACACTGAACCAACAATGTTAACTGATCCAACTACCCTTATCAATACAGAACCGGAAGAGGAACCAGCAAAAGAAGTAGTTCTAAACGAATCACCGGTTGGGATTCCATCCACTGAAAATCCTGAATTACCGATTCCTGAAATTGAAAATATTAAGACTGAACCAACAATGTTAACTGATCCAACAACCCTTATCAATACAGATCCGGAAGAGGAACCAACAAAAGAAGTAGTTTTAAACGAATCACCGGTTGTAAGTCCTACTACTGAAAATCCTGAATTGCCGATTCCTGAAATTGAAAATATTAACACTGAATCAACAGTTGTAACTGATTCAACAACCCTTATTGATATAGAACCGGATGAAGTAACAGAAGTAATTTTAGACAAATCACCCGTTGGAACTTCTGCTACTGAAAATCCTAGTTTAGAAAAAGAATATAATAATATATTAACCAATTCGATAACCCCTGATACTACGAAACCACAAGAACAACCAATTACGTATATAATTTCAACTGAATCATTCTCGGAAATAGAAGATTCTGAGGATCCTGAACGTACTGTAACAGGAGAATTTACTGAAGAGCCAACTATTGGAACTGAAGCTATTGGTACTACTTCAGCTATCTTACCTGATGCTCTAATATCTGATATGACGGTACCTAAAGAAATAAATACAGGAACAGAGGCAGATAAACCATTGTTAGAAACAAGTAGGTCAGAAGAATCCATTTTACATGATCCATCTACTACACCTATCCTAAATGATATAATTACAGCTACAAAAGAAGATCCAGAACATAATAATAAAGGAAGTGATGAACAAATACCCATTGAATATGGAAACGGTGAATCATCAAATTACGATTTAAATAGAATGATAACCACTGATCCAACAAGCTTGATCAGCACAAATGGAGAATCTGTATTACAAAATGATAGTGAAACACCTAAAATTAATACTGAAGAAACATTTTCAAATGTAATAACCGAAAAGCCTGATTCTAGAGCAATGAGAAAACATTCGAAACCATTTCATAAACATTCTCAGATTATAGATAAGGAGGACGCGTGTAATAATGTTGCACAAAAAGAATCAGCAACTACACCGAATTATATACACATGCCGTCAGCGATATACTATATCGTTGATAAGATTAAGCAATGCTTGACAAAAATTTTAAATATGTTACATCACCAAGGATGACATAAAATATATTAGTGGATTTTTATTTAAAAAATTGCATTGATATATTAAATTAAAAATATAAATATAATAATATAAAATATAAATAATATGGCAGGTATAAAGATGAAGATAAAAAATTATAAATATTTGAAAATATAAATTATATATATTTAAACGTGTATGTATATATTAGAATCGGAGGTAGTTCATACAACGTCCTCAAATATTATTCCTATTATTCCAAAATAAATATTTCAGAAATTGTATTATGATTTAGAGTTTCACTAATATTATGCATTAGCTTTATCTTGTTCGTTTACTAAAGTGTAATATAAGCCTTTCTTTTTAATTAATTCTGTATGTGTACCCATCTGAAAATAAGATGTAAAAATAAATATATTAATTTAATTTAATGTCATGTCTGAAATTTTGTATTGGAATGCGTACTTCCGTGATTACTCCTCGCTGCAATACAACAATAATGTCAGCATTTTTAATCGTGCTTAATCTGTGAGCGATTACTACGACTGTTCTTCCTTGAGTAACATTGTCTAGCGCTTTCTGTACAATTCGTTCACTTTCATAATCTAACGCACTAAAGGTTATTGTATAAAATTAAAACAATCAGTTCAAATATATAGAGTTATTACAATAACTGTTGTTTATGATTCTTACCTTGTAGCTTCGTCTAAAATTAAAATGGAAGGTCTTTTTAATAAAGCCCTTGCGATTGCAATACGTTGCTTTTGTCCACCGGAAAGTTGCGCTCCCCTTTCTCCTACTTGCGTATCGTACTTATTCGGAAAATTCATAATAAATTCATGAGCATTTGCTTCTTTAGCAGCTTCAATGACCTAAGAATATTTAATAATAATTTTTCTGTAGAAGTATAACTTTAATAAACCTCTAATTTTAACAGTATTTACATCTTCATCTGTAGCATCCGGCTTTCCGTATCGTATATTTTCCATAATACTAATGGCAAATAAAATAGGTTCTTGATTTATATACCCTAAAATGTTACCTCGGAGGTAACTAGCATTGAGCGATCTTAAGTCTTTACCATCAATTGTAATTGAGCCATTATTAACGTCATAAAATCTGAAATATTTTATATTATTTTATATTATTTGGTAGACTAATTGATGATCAAATTCTATATGAAAAAAATTTTTGAATCTAAAATAATCAAAGTACCTTTCTAACAAAGCAGCTATCGTTGATTTTCCATTACCGCTAGAACCAACGATAGCTACTGTTTTCCCAGCAGGAATGTCTAAGTTAAAATTCTTTAAAATAACGTGATCTTGACGAGTAGGATAGCTAAATTCTACGTCTTTAAACGTGATATTTCCTGCCAGGGATTGGTCTGTAATAACTTCTCCAGTAATCATCTGATGTGATGGTGGCATTTCTAGATACTATAATAAGGGATTGGATTACAATAAAATAAAAAATACTTTTCATTGTATTGATATAAAACAAAATTGTATATATACCTCAAAAACTCTAGCACCAGCACTAACACCTCTAACATACGATCCAAATAACAATGATAATTGAGATAAAGATTTTTGTATAGTTTGTGTGGCCATTAAAAACGCCATTAAATCTCCTGGAGATAACTGCCCAGTAGACATTAAATGTCCACCAAAATATAAAGTACAAAGTAAGATACCATTGAGAAATAGATTTGTCCCCCCTTGGAACAAAGCAATTCCCAAACCTAATTTTTCATATAATGTAGCTCCTAATGTAGTTTCTTTGCAGAACATTTCTATCTCTTTTTCTTCGGCTGAAAATGCTTTCACCTATAAAAATAATATGCTATAAATTATTTAAAACAATTTATCATTATCATACATGATATTACCGTTCTAATATTTTGTATGGCTTCCTCACAAACATCTGCAGATTTAGCAAGTTGATTCTGTGCCTCTATAGATAATTTTCTTAAACCTCTTCCAAGCAATGTACCGATAAGAATTATGGTAGGCAAAGATAACACTGTAGCTGCAGTCAATTGTGGTGAAATTCCTATCACAGAAACTATACACCCAATAATTTGCGTGGTGCTTCTCAAGCCTTGTGATATACATATTTTAAAGGTACTTTTAAAGTCTTGAATATCACTGGTTAATCGACTTACTATTTCACCACTACGATTCTTATCAAAGAACGTGATGTCTTGCATTATAATTGATTTAAATACATCTTTCTTTAAATTCATAGCTATTCTTTCTCCCACGTGTGAAAGCATATAAATATATACAAAGGTAAAAAGTGCCTAAAAGTAAGGGATTTCCTATAATTTTTCAATTTAAATTATTTTATAAATAGTATAAAAAATATACTTTTTTCCTGATAAACATTTACATACTTGTGCAACATACATACGTGCTAATGCAAATGCAGGTTCTGTCAATTGTAATAGCACAGTTTTCAAGCTATCTTCTCCTTTGGTTTGACAGATCTTTGTTAATATATTTATAACATTTCCAACGTGTTGTGGTATCCAAATATTTAATACAGCAACAACCATTGCACTCTAAAAGTTAAAGTTAACAATTACATAAGTATACAGAAATATAAAATCCATATATGCATATGTATTGTACACAAATACTTACTGACAAAGCTATCAATAATTGCCAAAAATATGGATACAAATATTCTAAAAACTTTCTCCATTTCAAAGTCAATTCTTTATTATCTTTTGTAATATTTTCCGAAATTTTAAGCGTTTTGCCTTCAACAGCAGAAGTATGACACTTTATCATGCATGTTAATACAATACTACCTAAACCGCCTGAACCAAATTTTAAAACTGTTGAGAAATTTTTTAATTCACTACTGTCATTTTTTACAGGCTCTTTGATACTACTATTAAATTTTCGTTTTGCTAGATTAAAAGGTTTGTCCTTTTGTTTCGATAGAAATAATAACAAGGAACTCCTGTAACAAAAATATTTATAATGATTGAATACAAATTTAAGATTAGTACAATTTATTATATGAAAAATTTATTACAAAACATGAATGATACCTTGAACATTTTGAATAATTAATATGTTTAAATAACACAGTCCTCAGTATAGACATTTTCATAAAATATTATTTTATTCGTTATTTAATTCCATAAAATATACTAGCATTCGAGTTATTTTTTATGATATACTTGTCATGTCTCAATTTGTATGAAGCAATAAAAGAATACTCTTCATTTATTTTTTATTTTTAGGAACATGATGACTAGTCAAATACCAGCTATTACCTAATGAATTAACAAACATTCATTCATACCAAATTCATAATACCAAAGATAATTAATACTGTGCCAAGGGGAGCGCCATATTGAAAGCGCTTGCAACAATTTTGTTTCCCAAATTTGTCACTAGATAGCGCTTACTGTACTGTTAATTTTGATAGCCTCTCTACAACTTGTTCGTGATGGAACACATGGTAAAAATCGAGTGAAAATAGTGGATAAAATCTGATAGAATATAGAATGATGCTGAAGCAACAGTGATGTATTAAATCAAAAGTTAGAATTGTATGTCGTGTTTCAAATTCGTTTACAGTAGAATTCTTTTGATGAAAATTCTTTTAATGAAGAAAGAATTTAAAGTAAGTTGTTATCTAAATCTTATATTCAATATAATGACAAACATATACCATGATACTGGTGTATTATCAATATTAGTGATAAATTACGAAAAATAAATGAAATATGGAAGATGAACATAATAAGATGTGTTTAATGTAGACTATAAGAGGAATTTAATTTTGTAAAAAGATATTAAATATGGCTACCGTGATTTACGCGCCAAGTCTTTCAGTTAGTTTGTCGCAACCTATAAATTAATTTATAGTGTTCAATCTATATACAACTTAAAAACACGAAGGAAATATATTTTTTGAAATATTGAAAATACATTAGCGAAATGCTGTTTTATATTTTATTTGTATTTTGCCAAATACTTCTTTTTGTTTTGAAATCGTAATTCAAAATGGCGCTTATATTTGATTTTTTTTACAGATGAATTGCACCTAGATAAATAAAAAAGGATATATTTCGATTAAGGTTTAATAACAATATTGCAATTAAGTTAGAGGTAAATTAATTTATAGCAATAATTCTTCAACGATAACATTTATATTTACGCATTCTAAGCAAATCAAATAGATATTGGTGGATATTAATTTATCCATCCACTGAAACAATAATTCTTCAATATAATACTATAGTCTACCGAGAGCTAACGATTTGAATATTTATTGAGGCAACAGCAGAATATTACATTGTAATTTCCAATAACAATTTCATGGTAATACTATTTATATAGTATATTTACAGTATACTGAATAACATGCACATACATATATAAATCCAAAAAATGAACTCGTTATTTGCAATAAAAAAGGTGGTCATCACTAGCAAAAAATGTTAATGCTTTGCAAAATTAAATTTTTAATTAAAAAAAGAACAAATAGAATTATCAATATTTAATAACTTTAATAGGAATAGTAGAAGAACTGGCCGTTTTAGACTAGAATTTTTCAAAAATTCAAATTACCAAAACAAGTCAACAGTAACTGCAACCACATCTGGTCCGAACAAGAAATAAATGTCCTGATTATGAAAAAGAAATTGCAAGGAGGCCTTAAAGCACTGTTACTTGACAAGTTTAATGGCAATATTAAGGTAGAAGCTAATTGATAGACCTAATTCAAACCCATAGTTACGAATAGGATATTCGTCATTCATTAAAAAAGGGAAGTTGCTGATCACAAAAGAAGGAAAATTGCATGAAGATTTTAAAGTATCGATATTTAACAAGTTTAAGAGGAATGGTAGAACAGCAACCGGTCTGTACAGTACACGAAGATCTCGTGTCATTGCCAGACTCGCTGAACACTCGAGCAAGTACTTAATACTACCCTCTGCGGTGTATTCAAGGCGGGAGCGAGCATTTCAGAGCGAATGTAATAGCCGCACAGGCAATTAAACGTGGCAAATACATAAATACACGTTATTAACTTTGCGTACAAAGAGGCTGCCGGGACGATTAGGCCTTTCGAGGCTCAACTGTTCACCCTAAATCTCGGCCTTCTTCTCTGGTTCGCCTGCTCCTCATCCAACGCTCGCAACGAGTCGCAATTTCAGAGCTTTTTCATGGGGCCGATGCATTACCATACTGATCAAAGCTGCTGCTTTCTGCATAACGCACAGGGAACAACGGCTCCCCGTTGTTATCCGTTAGAAAAACCGTGTGTCTTCGGTGAGATAAGTCGAAGAGTGGCTTGTTACGTTCGTGGATGTGCGGCCCAAGTACGCTTTTGATTTTCGTAGGCGTAGAGTTCTTCTACTCTCGGTTCTTCAACGTTTTAAACGGCCGTATTATTTTCTGCTGGTGCTTCTGCCGTTTTTTAATATCGTCTAAGGGCGAAATAGTTTATCTTCTCTTTGATAAAAGAATGAGGAGAAATATATACTTTAATCTCTATTATTGAAATTTTATATAGCTGTGAATACATAAGTTTATGGAAAATTTCTAGAAAATAGTACGGAATTAATATGGACGAAATAAGATTTTTGGAAAGTGCATGTATGTATGAGTATATTAAAGTATATATTAAAGTAAGCATATTAAAGTATTCTAAATTACATAATCATGAGTCCGAGCATCCCGTTAAATGTAATATCAGAAGAAATACAAAGGTTTCACCAAACGTAGGAAATGACAGGAATATTTTACTATTTATTAAATATTTGAATCTCTCGATAAACAATGAACTAAAGTAGGGTTACTCCGCTTGACCTTAATTTCTATGTATAACATCGATTATAATTAAATTTAATTATAATTTTATATAACATCCATTATATTGCAGGAACAGTGAAAAATTGATCTTGTATGATGAGAGTCTTGTTTGCTAAGGGAAAAATTAAATCAATTCATGGATATATAATTTGCAAGCTGCGATTCATAAAAAAGAGAGCACAATCGAGCGAAACGCGTCGAACAAACAAATATTCCGAAGCTCCGCTCATAAAAGCCTCGATTCCACCGGGGTTGCTATTCCATCTTTAACGAATCGAAACTTGTGAGAGGCGAGCAGAGCATGGGCGGTCGGTGGCGCGTTAAAACACTTTCTTCGACAAAAGCCATCGAGGCTCGAGGTCAGCCTCTTAACCCAGATTCCGAGTCGGAAGGCGAGAAGACAGAAGCTCTCGGTTACACACGATCAACGCGCTCAATTCAAGAGAGTCCCTTAACCTCTTCGTCTTCGGAAACATCCGCCTGCAACTCTACGTTCCAATGCGACCACCCCAAAAAGAGAAGACGAGGTAGAAACAAAAGAAAGAAACATAAAGCAAGAAGAAAAGGAAGACAAAAAACGTAAAAAGAAAGGGAAAAATTTCAGTATAAGCGTAATAACTACGGCGCGCGATACAGCGACGGTAAAAGAATGGTCCAAATGAAGCCTCCTAAATTTCAACACCCTCTTCGCCAGAGCGACCAGAGCTCCACAACGCCATTCTCCGGCTCTCTTCCTCCGCCTTCGACTTCCCTTTGTCCGCTCTCTCGTTTTTTTCCCCCGCTCCCTTTAGCCCTCGCCCCGTTTTCTCGATACTCTCCCGGTATATCCAGCCTGTTCCTTTTCTTCCTCGGTCCTTTCGGCGGTCTCTGTCGGCGAGCCGATGCCCTCGCAATCAGCCGGCAAAGTGGAGTCGCGCG
>NT_179278.1:66692-102180 GCF_000188095.3 Bombus impatiens | reverse complement strand
GTGGCTGCGTGGGGGAATGCCAAAGTGTGCCCCGGGGTGTAATATCATACCGCTAGGTGGATAAATAGACGCACGAAACTAGTAGGGACGAGTGGGGAACGAGTAACGAACGGAACAGCAGCGAGGATGAGACGAGGAAGGAGAGGAGGGACGACTGGTGAAACTGGGGTGGGTCGCGGGGTTGGAGAAGAGTGAGAGAGTGAGAGAGAGAGAGAGAGAGGGGGGGGATCTGGCTAAAAGAGTAACCAGAGGATGACGGACACGCGAGAGAGGCAGCGCGTGGAGGAATAGAGGAGAGCGGTAGAAAGGGCGAGAAAGGGAGAGGAGGAAATGAGGAAAGGGTCGTGCACCGAGCGAGGGTTACTCAAGGGGGTTAGACGGAAAGACGGAGAGGCGAGACAAAGCGTGTTGGAACAGGACGAGGGATCGGTTGCCAGAGGTAGAGTAGGGGAAATTGGGTGGCTACGCGATCCGAGCGAGACTAGACTAGAACAAATAGTGGTTGTAGCCATCCTCAGCTTCTGAGGTATTTTCCACTCGTGCGAGTTGCACGCATTCGAACGCCGGCCCAGGCTTGCTCACGGCGAACCGTGGAACCGTTTGTATGCACAGTCCGTGTCGTGGCTTTCGTCGGAGGATCGACGGTGGTGGCGGCTGCCGGTGATGCTTAGTGGTGGTGGCGTTGCCGCTGGAAAATGCCCAACTCGCCCCCGTGTTTCACGGTGATACACCATCCGTACACGACCGGCATGTCGAAAAATTGTTGCGGATAAACTGTTTGGTATTGTAAAGCATTCGTTACCGGAAGGAACTAGCGAGTCTTGTTAAATCACCAGAGAAATATAATAAGATTGTTTACGTTTAAGCGGCGAGGATGGAGAAATGATATTCTTGGTTTTTATGGAGTATCGTTTTCGGCCTTTTAGCTCGTATTTTTATGATCATCGAAGTTCGGTAGTACAAATGGTAGTATGAATGCAAAAATATGGATGCAGATAAATTATTTTTGCGTTATTCGATCAAACATCTTAATTCCTCAAACGCTCTCACTTCTTTCATGGTATCCGATCGCTTTTATTATCCAATTAATTCAATTTAAACCTGCCATTCTCCTCGGATTTGTATGGCCCAAAATGGACCTTATATTTCAATAGATATTCTTAAAATATAGAGAGTATTTAAAATATTTTGTTTTAGTATCTGACATAATTTTACTGTTTTCCTTATATTCCACGCTTTTTAAAAAGCTTTATAAAATATTCCTATAAAAAGAAGAAAATATCCGAAGAGATATAATACAAACGTGAAGGAGAATAGGAATAAAATTATTGAATGTGCACGAATGTTATATTCCCAAAGAACGAAAACTAAAAAGAAAGGCTATAAACTCGATATCAAGAAGGAAACAAAAACGATGTGGAATGGTCATCGATCGTGAAACCTACAACCAATCTGGAGTCATCGTCGTCGAAGGCTTGCTTACCATCCTGTCCGTATCGTCTCGCATGCGATTTTGTAGAATGCTGAGCACAGTGTGTAGCGAAACAGGATGTTGTCAGCTGAAATTAAATTTTCCCCGTAGAGCCGGCGGGTCGCTCGGCAACCCGATATTGTGGGCGTTAAGCTACGTACACAAGCGACGACAGACGCAGACAATGTCGCCGTAGAATGGTTCGTCGGTGTTCACTTTGCCCGGTTTCGCAAATCGCCTTATTCTGCGACAGGAAAGATGATAATTTGGTTGTTGCGCGTTCTTCGCGCGCTGCTGTTAAATATCCCGCCATTTTGCTCCAGAACGCGTTAGAAATATTGTTTTCTAGCTACCTGGTTCTATATTGTCCCTAGCCATGTGAATAATTGCGATGGACCTGTTTACAGGGTGTCTGGATTTTATTCGATGAAACGAGGGTGTGATGATGATGGAAATCGAGATATGGTGGTTGTAGAAGGTGGAATATTTTTCGATCGGTAAGTCGAGGCAACGAACATATACTTATTTATATTTTCCTGTGTATATATCTATGATTATGTATCTTCTTTTTATACATCACGCTTTGTGATTATTTCTGATACACATATAACTGATTATAATTATTTAACGTAACTAATCCATGGACTATTTCTTAAGTAATTTAAATGAAATACACGTACAATTTTTAAGCAATAATATGATCAAAGGGAGTGCCCATGGTTTCAATAAGGAAACCTAAATTAGTCTTTACGGTACAAGTGGAACAAAAATATAAAAGACGTACCGCTCCAATACTGTATTTATAATATATATGTTTTAAGGATGCTTTGATAGTTCCAGGTAAAATTCTATAATGTTGAACTGTTTAATGACGATAGCGGTGTCTAAAGAATATTAAGAAATACGACTTCAAGTATATTAATATTAGAAATTATAACAGTTATTAAGAGGAGAAAAAGTGAATACCAAAAATTTCCATCGAAAGTATCCTTATATTTTTAACAGCGAAATAACCATAGGGGAAAAGAGAATCGAAAATCGAAGATTCACCATAAATACGACGGATTTAAATTTGAACGTTCAAACACAAGACGCTCGAATACTATCTTCTCTCTCGTTCCATCCAAACTTCCCTTAAAATAATACGATATTATGGCAGATACATTGACGAACTTCCCTCAAGTTGGCGAAACAATCGCGTAATTGTAAAAACAAGTGCAGCAACTGTACAATAAGGGTACTTCGCTTCACCGGGAGGATGATCCCCGTTCAAGGTGAATCGTTTCTTCCCCCCACGCGAGCAATATAATACGATGTAATTAAGTTTAATATCGGAGAAGCTTAAATACGCAATTAACGTAATGTAACGAGAAAGTTTGGTGGGCGTGTGTACACGCGACCAGCCGGGGCTGTATCGTAATTTCAAGCGAGTCAACGTTGTCTTCTTCATCTCCCAGTGTTTTTCGCATCCTTTGCTTGGTGCTCCTTTGTCCCTTCTTTCAACAGTTCTTCTATCCCTCACCCCCCTATCCCCCGTTCCAAGCCCTGGTCCGTGATACAATCAACTTCAAGGGTGTAGAAGAAACGAGGTAGCCATTTATCCGCTACCCCAAGAGCAACCAAGCAAGGGAAAGTCCAAGAAAACTGAGTGTTCCGCCATTGTCGTGACTTTTTATAGGAACAAGTTCCCGGGAACAGAACGGGATTTCGGTCTCTCCGGAATCGGATCAATATTTCTTTCCGAAGATTGTTTGGTCTAATTTGATTTTATTTAATCTGGCATGAATTTTGATTTACGATTGTTTTTCATAAGCGGAGATAAAAGGGATGTAGTGTCGTCGATTTTGAGGAAATTTACTTCCCTCGAAGATTAAGCTTTATGAAAATTATTGTTTTCTTTTTTAATACATCGGCGAAGGTAACTTTGGTTTTGTTATGAAATGCTCGAATTCTGTTTGAATTTTTTAAAACCAGTACGAAATAATTTCCAGTAATATGCGATAGATATCTTCTTTAGTTCTATGGTTATAATAATATCTTATGACAAAAGAATGTTTACCTATCAAACCTTTTTAATCTTTTGTTCGTGTTCATTTATCGTCCAGAATCTTTACGGTCGTTGAGTGATTATTCCAGGGGTTTTACATATTTGTTAATAGTTTATTTAACTGTTTACCTTTCATCGTATTGTCTTTGTCATAAATATATCGATGTGTGAAATTCAAAGTCATAGATTTTAACCAATTTACTCAACTATAATTCATAGCTAAATGTATTAATTAACTCTACAAAATTTACAATTAATCTATCAAATAAACCAGAAATATAAAGTGAAATTATTATAATTTTTCTCTGTTAAATCTGCATACATTTGTTATAAAGGACTAGAAAAATTAATACTTCAAAAATCTACTTAGAAAACTCTCTTCAAATTATTTTTAACCCTTAATTCTTAATATCGTATTTACACAAAGATGTATATTACGAATTATTATCTAATTACAAATTGTAAGCAAAAAGCGTGTTTAATTCCAGCCAAATTAGCTTAAAGTTTTCGAATATTATGTCTTCTTTACAGAAACATCAGGAAACATATTTTTCTACTGTAAATTGGTAAAACAAATTTTTCTTAAGATCTGAAAAGATCCGATCCTCGATGGATTGAAATTACAAAGTTGCAAATTCTCCTCAATAACCGCGTATTATTACAATCGTGCCACCACCCACGGCATGCGAATATTATCGTTCTCCCACCTTGTGAACGCGACGACGGAACCGGATAATATTTTCTCGAAACGATTATTGCTTTCGCGCCCGGTCATCCCCAAATATTTAGCAAACAGAGTAGGCGCGCCACGTACACGGCACATATTATATTTTTCTCTCCATTCGACGCATTATTTCAAGTTTGGTAGGCGCGTCATCATCGTTTGCGATGGCTTAACGGCTGACTTATGGCTTCTGGTCGGGAAGGTCACTGTCGAACGTACGATTTTCGCGGTTCTATCCAGCGTACGACAGCCTTAACGACCCTCCTTCGATTCGATAAACACGCAGGGTCATGGCTATAAATTATGAGCGATATTAGTACGCGAAACCATTGGGTGGCACAGACGATTTATATCGCACGATTCCCTGTATCGACCCGGATTTAGTTAATACCACGACGATTTAGCGGCTCTCCACGCAATTAGAATTCTGATTCTTGCCACCAGGAAGATAATATTTGGGATATAGGTTTATCGTGGGGTGGCCGGCTGAATGAATGTAAATAAAATTTTGGCAAATTCTATTCTTCCGTGTATTGTGATAGCTAATTTTGGGACTCTGGTTTAATGTGCGCATTGCGAAATATTCGGCTAGAATGACACTTTTTAGGAGTCTTTGAATACGCTCAAGCCCAAAATGTGGGCCATTTTTTATGGAAACAAAGCGTAACAAATTTCGGCTTGTCTGTTGTTGCGTGACGTCCTCGTGGATTTTGACGATACCTTTTTTTTTTTTTTAATTTCGTACTTTTAATCCACTGTATGGCTTACTCTGTTGTATGCATTCGAATCGTGAGTATCGGATTAAGTTTGGGTTATTTTTTATTTTTAAGATGCTGCGAGGCGATCGATCGGAAGGCTGTGATCATACAGAGAGCATTTGGCATTGGCAGAGATTGACATTTGGAGCATTGGTATTGGCTTCTTGTTCGTGCGTTTACCGCCCTGTATGGTCACGATCTTACGCGGATTTCTATAGGTAAGATCTGTATCGGCTAACTGTTCATAAGGCCGAGTTTTGGAAACGGTCCATTACCGTGAAAAATGATCTTCGGCTTTAACGACCTGAAATACCCCGGAAAAGTCACATTCGTATCAAAAATTGTACAGTCCGGATACGATGCTTTATCTGATTTTGGCCTGCAGAGATTGACATTTGGAGCATTGGTATTGGCTTCTTGTTCGTGCGTTTACCGCCCTGTATGGTCACGATCTTACGCGGATTTCTATAGGTAAGATCTGTATCGGCTAACTGTTCATAAGGCCGAGTTTTGGAAACGGTCCATTACCGTGAAAAATGATCTTCGGCTTTAACGACCTGAAATACCCCGGAAAAGTCACATTCGTATCAAAAATTGTACAGTCCGGATACGATGCTTTATCTGATTTTGGCCTTTTATTGATTTGGATTTTGTTTTTTTTTTTTTTTTTTTTGGTCTTTGTTTAGTTAACGGTTTATATTATTCCTTTGGGAAAAGAGGATATTTATTAACATACACTTGTGTATAGTGCGATTTTGATGAAAATCTTAGCTATCTGTTATCTCCTAATATTATTATCTTCAGTAAAAACTAAAATATTTACTATGAATAATACAAATAACAAATTAAAATTCGCTAACAATTTTTAATACTTTACGAAAAGAATGAACTAACGAATCATAGATAAATACCAATTAGTCAAACAAGAAGATTCAAAATTAAGTAATAGGGGTAGGTATTCGTAAAAACGAGGGGAGACAAGCTCGTGCCCTGGAATATATTATGAAAAGTAATAAAGTGACTCTATATCCGGCTGAATGACAGGTCCCTTTATGAACGAATGATAATCTGTTGCGGTAAATGCATCTGTTCTGTCGCAAGCAGGTGTTGCATTTTCGATTCGAATAAAGAAGACAGATTAAGGGTGCGAACGTTTTTGTTGGGTCACGTGCTCTAGTCAAAATAAATCTGTTCTTGTAATCGGATTTATGGGTTAGGTCTGAAAATCGATCAACTTCTCTCATACGGCTATTAACTTAAAAATATAGTATCACTACTTTGGCCCTTCTGGTTAGGTTCACCATTTCGATCTACGATACTCAAGACGAGAAAACCATTAGCTTTTGAACTGATCTTTTCGTCCTCCGAATTAGTTGATACGCGAAAATGTCTCAAACTTTTTATAGATATAATCAGGATCTTCTTATAAAAATAATAAGGAGGCTTGAAGCGATTGCTTAGAAATTTAATATTGAACAGGAACTGTATAACATTTAAATAATTAGACAATTTTGGAATTTCGATGCATATTCAAACGTTCGCATGATTCAGACATTTAGACATTTAAATATTCGAATATCTGAACGTTCGAACATCCAAAAAATTATATATTTGAAAATTTATTATGTACTTGAATACTTAATATTAATTAGTAGTATTAATAATATTAATTAATAGTAATTTAATTTCTTTGAATACCTATACTTGCGAGTGCCTATTCGACCGTTTTTCCTATTGTTTTTTTTCCTTTATTATCACCTTCTCTATTTATGAATAGCATTTTTGATTGACGTTTTATTTTAAATTCGATTAAAAATTCGATTTTTATTCTAATCTCGATTTTACGTAATTTAGATATTTCACTGCTACAAATCTATAAATCTTCCACCCTCTATGATACTGTTAGCTATAATAGAAACGATTAAATCTACAAAAGTCCAAAGATTATTCGAGAGAAATAAATTGTCCAAGCACGTATCAATTACGTTATATAACAAAATAAAATAAATAAATTTCAGAGATCCATCACAACTCTAATAATATTAAAGAGAAATTCATTATTGTTCATATGTTCAGCATTCAACGAAAATACCAAATTACACGATACTCGAGCTAATCCTACAATTTGGCTCGATTCCCCGAAATTATTCCATAAATGCGGCGGGGTCCAAATTGTTTCGAGCGACGCAGAAGATGCTTAAATCTTCTTTTGTTTACTAAATTTCTCGTACACCGGCTCGAAGCTAAAAGCAGCGCCGGTATTACCGGGCATTTTTCACGCTAATTAACCGATTTCTATTTCGTATGCTTGCGCGTATAATTGGGAAAGGGAATTAAAAAAAGAAAAAGAGAAAAAAGAAAAAGAGAGACACACATTTCCTCTTTTATTCCTGGCCAAAGTACATTGTGCTCCCGAAGCGTGCATGGTAAAAATATGTGGCGTGTACCTGTACGAAATTTCCTATTTTTTAGTCGAGATCGTTGTCGTCCTTTATTTCTTCTGTTCCTTTGTAAATTTTCGTGGAAAACAACGCCACGCGAATGGCTTGATTATGCGAACTAATTCATAGGCAGATTGTGCGAGAAATAGATTTCTTTTTAATTATGTTTAAAGGTTATTATTAATTAATTAAAGTTGCATGTTTAACAATTTTGTACATACATAATTTGTAGATAATATCATATTAATATCGAATCGTTTAATCGAGGAATGTTTTTAATATTTGAGCCCCCCAAAAATCAAATTTATCAACTGCATTTTTGCATAATGGGATCTATAAATACATAATTAATATTCATTTAAAAAGAACAGCGGATTTACTTTGAGGAATTTATTTATCACAAGCAGATAGTATAAATAATTGTAGATTGCAAACTAAATTTTAAAAAATAATACGTGTAATTATTATTTTATATTACGTTATATTACGTTTACGTTTTCTAAAATTTTCTTAAATATAATTTATGTACCATATATAGTAATTTTTACGAATTATTGTTAATAATCTCGCACTTGTTGTAACACGTATGATCAATTAAAAAAAGGGAAGAAATAATGGAGGTGATAATCGTGGTAGTTAAAAGATAAGATAGGAATGTACGTGGCGTAGCACGTAAAAAGTGAAAGAAAATGACTTTGAAGTCTTTAAAGCTCTTCCACCATTAAAACAATTATTGCTGCGATATTATAATATTTCTAGATATCGTACGCTTTTCCTAAATCAAATTTTTTTTCCTGAATCATTTTTTCGCCACTCTAAAACTGATGGAGATACATTACATCTTATAATCTTGTAATTTTATTGCATTTTTCGGAATGTATAGATCAACGGATTAAGAATAAAAATACTAAATTATATAACGCTTCAAAAATGAAAATCAATAAGTAAAAGTATCCTAAAAAGGATCATCCAAAGATGCTAACATAGATAATATCAATAATACTAAAAAAAAAAATCTATCTTTCACAATCCAACAATTAGCAACAGATTACTACTATTTCTAAACAATTCTCCGTCACCATAATTTACTCCGCTATATCCACAAATCGCCACGATATATACGATCAAGAATGTCTCTTTAATACCATCTAATATCGCAACAATATCTAGAACAAATCTTCCATTTACCAATTCCATCACACTATTTCACATACCATTACCCTCCGTCATTTCAAAGCTTCTACGGCCACACAGCCAGCCAGTCAGCCATTCCACCGTCAAAAGCTAGTCTATCGAATATCAATAATTATAACATGTTGCAGCAACGCGTAATTCAATTAATTCAAACGGACGCCAGTTGATAAGAACGAACAAAGAGATAGGATATAATACGATACAGCGAGGCAAAGACACGTTATCAGTAATTTGCTCGGCGAAAAGAAGATAGAGAGACACTGGTCCCTTTAATCGTAGGTTATTCAGGTGAACGGAACTTTATAAAAATGTTATGAGGAGTTTAATTAGACGACGTTTAATTACTTCGTCTACCATCGACAAAGACGTCGGGGAGGGGGCGGCAGGTTTGGGACGTAAAAGGGGATGGAGAAAGAGAAAGACAGAATGATAGACGCGGGAGGAGGGGATAGGTGGGAGGAGGGAGGGGGGGACTAATTGCGAAGTTTTCCACTTCGATTTTCCGAGAGGCTGCATGCTGCCGCGCCATTTCTCGCTGTTGTTCGAATTAAACGCGATGCAGTTTTAAACTGAAAAGAGTGCCCCAAGCACATCAAGTATTTTCTAGCGAATTAAATGCGACAAGCGAGGAGCGAAAAGAAGCCAAACGGATCGATAAATGCATCGTTGCATGCTTCTCTTCTCGTTCGTCTTTTTCTCCATTTTCTCTTCGCCAGCTTCCGTTTAATAGAGGAAAAGAGAGAGACACTGAACGAGAGTATCGCGCAACTTGTTTCCATGTTCACCGAAACGCGTTCTCGCCGTTTCCGATTACTTGGCTGCGAAAATATAGAGTAGCCTTGTGCCGTATATGATTCTTCGAACGAGGCCTCTGTACCTTCCTATTCTTCCCAACGTTAGCCCCTTTTTCTTTCTCGAGGAATTTCGAGGGTTGTTCGAGAATCAACGTGTTTCCAGTCATTTTTCGAGAGAGCGATAGGTGGACGCGGAGAAAGGGTTGTTGTTGGACGACACGAGCCGGTGTCGTTGGAGGGAAATTTGACGGGAATTCCTCGGTTTTGATGATATTGGCGTTGTTGGTGTAGATTTTGGGATTTCAGAGGCGAATTTGTAGTCTGAGGGAAATTTGATGAGAATTCCGGGTTAATGGAATTTTCTTTTAGCGGAAATTTGGGTTTTTGGAATATTTGCTTATTTGCTATTATATGGGCATGGGTAGATCCTGAAATTCCAAGCATGGATTTGTCGCTTAAAGGGGATTTGATGAGAATTTTTGACTAATGGATTTTGCTTTTTGGCGCAAATTTATACATCTGAAACTTTTGGGTGCGATTAACACGGTATCATAGTATCTTCACTGTCCATCTTCAAATGTGTAGTTCTCATTCTTATTCTATTGACTGTAGATATTCATTTTACTAGTGGATTTGTCGATTTCTTAACGTTAACGAGATTAAAAAATGTTATTGGTATTTTTATTTATACCTTTCGTTAAAATTATCTTACGTTAAGACTCTGAATAAAAATAACAAAATATTCAATATTTCGTATGACATATCTTACAAGCGTATAAAAAAATTTCGCGTGTAATTTCTCAAGATTTAATAAACAATAGTGGCATAAACGAATTATAAACTATCGTAGTCAGCGTGAAAAGATCTTTCGAATAACGCACCAATATATAATTCTCCCCATTTCAATAAATAGTTCCACAGTAACTCGAACACATACCTAACCGATGTAATAAATATTTTCTGAAATATCTTAATATTTTTCATGTTTATTTCTAAAGAAAGAGATATTCCATAGAAGTGGATCTACATAGATTTATGTGGAACGTGAAACATCTGTATCCGACGGATGGAAACCTATGCAATACCGAGTACAGTCGTTACACCATTTATTATTAATTCGTGTTAAGTTTATCGAGAACAAGCTTCACCTATAATAATTATTAGCAAACTGAGGACGTTTGTGCATTTATCGTAAATTTAAAGGTGCAGAAATATATACGGGAAAATATACCTAAAATAAACTATCCACTTATAGCAATATTCACTAGGTAAAATAAAATCTGTACTCGACTTCCATTTCTTTAATTATGTTCATAACACCATATAATTATACCATCATATTATACCATCGGGTAGATAAAACTCTTTATAAAATTTCCGTCTCTTCGCTTACCTGCGTAGAAGTGTAAAATAGCCCAAACATCGTCAGTTTACTTATTAATCATCGATAGACTTTTTATACGTTTATGACAAATTTATCTTCTCGTCGAAATTTTGGTAGACGAGAAGAGATTACTATCTCTACATAGTTCTATTTCTTTTCCTCTCATCGTAAAAAGACGAATATGTACGAGAATCCGCAGTCTAATCAGCAAATACAAACAACTCGCTAAAACAAAGCAACGCACTAAAAACCAACGCAACGTATTTCATGCGAACCTAACAACCTTGTCGCACGAGAATCATCTGCTCCAACAATACCTAACCGAATCTTCGTCAATCTGAATCGATGCTCGCCAAATCTCCACCGACGAAACGAATCGGTGGTCGGTAAATCTTCACGAAAATCAATCGGTGGGCAGGAAATATTCGTGAAACGAGTTGTGACGGTGGACGATCGCGGTGAATTTTCACGAAAGCAACACACGCGGCCAGATATTGGGCGTAGCAACGCGGCAGAAGTAGGAACGCGTCGGCAAAGGCCGAAGGACGCCCCTAATGCGGGGGTTGCCGAGTACGACGAGGGGTGCTCGGTCGAGTGTACGTCGACGCAGCCCTAATTGTTTTACTCCCAACCATCCTCCCTCTCTCTCTTCTCTTCTCTCTCAATCTATTTCATCCGTATCCCCGCAGCTACTCTCATTTCATTGTGACGCCACCCGCAGCGCCTATCATGCGCCACTAATGCTCTAACAGGTTAACGTCTCGCATGATTATTCTATTGCTTCTCACCCTCGAACGCGCTAATTCGTCCGGATCTGACCGAGTAATATTTTGCAAGGGCTGCTCTGCTTCGATTCTGTTGGTTACCGGTGTCTCTTTTCCCTCCTTTCTTTTTTTTTTTTTTCTTTTTATGAGGTTGAAAGAGGAAGACTAGGGGCTTTGTGACGGTTTTATGTTGTGGAAGAATTGGTGTGGAAGATCAATCTTTTGGGACAGTCATGTCGTTAAACTTTCTACTCTCGATGTTTCGTACACGTATACAATATTGTATTTCAAATGAGTATTTTTCGACGGTTATGAGTTAAACGATAAGTGACATTCTGAGAGGTAGTTGAAAATTTTAGCAAGTAATAAAATGATACATATATTTTGTGAGGATGAAATTGGTCTTAGGCATCAGTACGTTATTATGTCTCTTTTATGGCTATATTTGAGTGAGTATGTTTCTATTATCAATAACGGATAAGAGAGAATTATAAATTCATAAGGAGAAGGAAACATAGAAAGAACAGAACCCTAAAACAACACGATCAAATTATGCTTTGGCACGAAAACTATATTAAATCAAACAATATCGTCCGTATAGTTGGAGAACAGCGCGTACAAAAAATCGACAATTTCGAATTATTTGTAACGATTAATTATGAAAGTGACTTATTAAATTTCAAGGTAGAAAAGACTGGCCCATTAACGACCTATTACTTCGAGCCAATTTTCACAAAAATGTACCTTCCCTCGTTATGCGACTCTTCTAACGATCCAGCGATGCGCGTATTTTAGTCACTTCAAACACGAAGTACCGATATTTGTCGAGCGTCAACCAGCACCAGCAGATGAAATATAATAACTTCCACGCGGAGAAAGACACCGGCCATCGGTGTCGATGAAGGATTATTAATCATACTAAATATTTGACACGTGATTGAGTCGCAAATTTGTCAACGTTGGCACACTGCAAACGGTTGTCCGCGTTTGCGGCGGCGGCGGCTCGCGAAAAGCGTAATTCGCCGCGGTCGCGTGTTAAGCTTATATGCAGACTTTATCAATCGTGCAATAATAATTGTAATGTTTTACACACCCGTCCGTATTACGCTGCGGTCGGGACGTTCAATGGGCCGTGGGCGCGTTTCGAAAATCGAGAACGCCGCCGTGTCACTCCGATAACCACCCCTTTCTCGTCCATTTTCAACTGGAAAATTATCCCCGTGGAAATTTCAAAGTGGAAGAATTTTCATGGAAAAACGGCACAGCCACGCCTGTCGGATCCCAATCATCATCGATTAACTGCGATAGAAAATTTTGTAATACATTTTCATGGTGGAGGTGTTGCGCGGAGGGTAGTTTGTAAAATATTCCAACGAAACGAGATATACGACGGCGTACGACGATTCGATTAAATTAGAGTCTGTACAACTTTTGTAATTTGCATCGGCGAGTACGTGTGTCTGCACACGTTGGTCCATGCAAAAATTTCTTCCGCTCTTTTGCGTGTCTTGTTGCACGGTTTGTTATTCGGTTGCGTGCAACACTTGGGGATGGTAGGTTTTTATCGTGTTGAGTGGTTGGTGGAAAACGGTTTGTAGAAATTTTCAATTTATTATTAGTAAATGAAATTTAATATAAGGAAGAAATTGTTGGAGTAAAAGTAGTTGGGATAAAAATAGGAAGTGAAAATAGGGGATGGATATTTGATTATATAGAAGAGGATTTAATTTGGTTAGAAGTGTACGCTGCGTTTGATATGATAGGAAACCATTTGAGTTCGTTGGAATGTCCAGTGTATTATTAATAAATTCAGTTGCAAGATGAAAATACGGGATTGAAGTTTGTTTAAATAAAAGAACATTTAACTTATTTATACGACATGATTTTTTGATACAACAAATAAAATCCCGTTGCTATTAGCTAAAGATCGATTTAACTAAAGAAAGAAATTTAAAACGTATTTTGTGTTCACTGGCAGTTAATTTGGAACGAAGAAATAAATTGCAATATTAAAAGGTCTGAAACTGTTACTTTCTCGATTAAACTAGTGAAACTATTTTCATACTGATAAAATATAGGAAAGTAGAATCGAAAAATGGTAGATCATTATATGTTTATCCGTTTTTACACGATTAATAGCTGCACAAAATAATTTTTGCCATTTTTATGGCGTCGTATACATATACAGCCCTATTATTTCGCTTCGAAACAAGAATGAAACTGCAATATCTCTTGAAAAAAGCGTTTTTATTGGCGGAACTATAATTCTGAAACCCATCGAGCCTGACCACGGTATTTTAAATATTCGTCCATTTTAGTAACATTCCCATAATGGAAAAATGAACAGGCCGAGTCACATTGAAAAGCACTTTAAAAAAATCAATTATACGTACAAATATAATATTGATTTTATGATTGAAGCAATACGGTGCTTCGAATTGATACAGTCGGATCGTGTTTTCAAGTTTTTTGAAAAAAAAAAATCAGAGACTTTTATTAATTATTGAATATTCATTGCGTAAATGGTAGAACGTTGGATTTCCCTGTTGGGTCTGGAATATATTAAATTTTATTATATGCTGATTATACGTATCAACGTAATATCGGTTTTGCAATTAGAATGACAGCGTCAGGGAATGACATAAGTGGGCCACATTTTCAGTTTCGTAGAAAGATTTATACTGTTAATTAGTATGTTAAGCTTGCTTCTATTGTAATTGGAAGATACAAAAACTTACGAGATTATTAAAATTACTTCGAAGCGAAGCATTCTTCTCCACATGAAGTGTTTCTATAATTATTTCTACAATTAAAGTATTAAAATAAATATTTAACTAACATCAAAATTAGTACAAAATTTATAGACTCGATTATTCCAAATTTTTATCCAACAATATATTATAAATATATTATATATTACAATATATTAATAAATGGCTAAATAGAAATCATTAAAATTAATGAATCACTAGAATGCATATAAAATGCAAAGATACATAAAATATCGAAACTGGAATGCTCATTATAATATCTGGCGTAGGCTAAATAAATTTCTGCTAGGGCTCCATTTCCTTCATAGTGTTTCTAAAAATATTAATTTGCCTACATATTTGTACAGTGTATAAATCATAAAACGAGGAGGAATTTTATAGACAAACAAACACCATTTGTATTTACAAATCGCTAATTTTACCTATCCCCATTATCCACACTCATCCTGCTATCCATGTTATCGGACATGATGTTAAAACTAAACCACCGCGAGAAGGAGGGCACGTAAATCGCGTCGATTTACTTGCCGCCACAAGCAGGCAGAACGAGGTAAACGTCGTCGTCGACTTCTTCAGCTTCCGCTGGCGTTAATGTACCTATTAAAATTCCACGGACCCGCGGACTATAAGATAGTCTTCGTGGGCAGAGAAATGAAAAGAAAAAGAAGGACGAGGAAAGTGAGCTGTCTGAAGGATGGACGAGAAAGATGGAATTAAAAGAGATAGCCGCGGGCTGTTCAAGTTGCTCAAATTATTACGGAAGGCCGAAGTTTGAATCGTCCTGGGGACAGAGGACTGGCTTCTCCCCGCGGGCCATGCCCACGAACCGTCAAATTTAAATCTCGCTAAGCTCGGCCATTAGTACGAAGTGCAAACAGCAAACAGTGCATTAAACGGTGCACGCGTACAACCACCCGGCCCATTCATGGGGTCCCGTGTCCTTAAACGTAAAGCCAAGTGTCTATTCCCACGGGGATTGTCGCGAGTTACGCTCCAACCTTTTATTTAGACTCGTCTGTGCCTCTGTTTACGTGTTCTTCCACTTTGCCGCGCTTCGACGCGCTGCCCTGCTCGCTTCTCAAACATACGCGCATTATTTTTGCAAATTTTTTCCTTCGCCTTTTCCATCAATTGTCAAGAATCTGCGTGTTATTTGAAGAGAGAAACCACGTGGAATACAAATCGTGAGAAGGTTAAAGAGAAAAGTTTTTCATCGTTTCGAGAAATGTTTCAAGGTAGCAGGAAATTGTTTTCAACAATTCATTTTTTTCATATTTCGAGCTTAATAACAGAGTATGCACAGTTCCGCGTAAACGTCTTAAGACGTCTGTTTTTAATGAAACTTTTTCGAACGCGGGTACAAGTTAGTCGAATGTTTTGATAAGTATTTCAAAATGATAAAGTGTTATATTATTTTCTAACAGTTTTTGTTTGATTGCAACGAACTTTGCAATCTGCCGTATAAGGATGTTTGGTAAATCTTTTCAGCGAGTAATCGTAGATCCAGCACGTAGATGCTTTTTCGATAGAGAGCATTTTCTCATAGTGAAAGCTAACACTGAAATCTGAACTCGTATTCAATTTTCTTCTTACATCCCCTGATGTGAGGAGGATACATTGATATTCACAAGATAATACAAGATTATAATATACAAGATATAATAATACAAAACTGGGGACCATTTTCTGGTACATCTCTCTCACGTCAGGAGATGTAAAGAGAAAATTGGACACGGATTAACATTTCAGTTTTATTATATCAATCATCAGATTATGCCAAAGCAACAAAAAATGATCTTCGATCTTCTTCTATATTTTACATCATCTCCAACGTTCTGCATTCTATAACATCTAATTTCTCTAATTCGATATCATTTTTCAATCGTAAATTTTCAAAAAGAACGAGAGAGATTAACGTCCTACGAGAAAAATGAAAACTACAGAAATATACAAAATATGCCAAGTGAAGTTCTCGTTGCTTCTATCTAGACGGCGAAACAAATCCCTATTTACATCCTATTCCTTGAATTGTCTTCATAAGAATACGAATTTGCATAAAAATTCACAATACGATAATATGTATTCTCGAAAGAAATAAAATGTCGTCGTAGAAACAAAATTATTCCAATCTCAACTAAACTTTTCGTAACCACGAAGGGACTAGCAGAACCATGAAAATAACATTGTTCGAAAGATCCCATTAAGTAGCATTGATTCTAATATCAAATATAAATTCTTATTCCACCCTGACGAGACGTAAATGGTACTCGAAATTCTTTCGTACGCGAAGTTCGTTTGCGAAAGATTATCGGTCGACGATTTCCAAGCGGATGGAAAAAAGTGGCATCGAAAGCTATTGCCTAATGCATCGCGTTTTCCCTATATCCTCGGTACGAACATATGTAGGGGTGCGTACATATTCTTATACACTTATTTCTTTCCTTCGAAACCACTCTGGGTGGTGGCGCAAAAGCGGACAGAAGTTTTAAGGCACATGCCTGAACCTTCCCAAGAAACCCATACATTATAAATGTCGTACTTTCTTATCCATCCTACCGTTTCCCACCTTCCTTCGAGGAAAAAAAATATATTCTCGTATTGGTTCGCGTGTAGTTCACCGATTTATTTATATTTTCGCGAATAAACGTTGCGCTATTTTGTAATCGAGATCTGTTTAGAGTCCATAGAACGTATAGAAAATCGCAACATTGAAATTAAACGTGTTACAAATATCATACGCGTAGAAATGTTGTAAATAATTGTAAAGTTTGATTTTTCTAAAATTCATGAAATATAATTTAATATTGGGAAAGGGAAATGAATCAAAGAGAAATTCTGATTTTACAGCAGCGTTCGAGTAAAACTATTTTATTAAAATATTTTTCTTAATTACGTACGAATTCCTCTGATCTATCGCAGAGTCGGAAATTTTCTCATTCGATGTCGTTCTCCGTCATTTTTAAAATCTTCGGTGATTTATTTGTATCTATGTATTTTGTGAAAATATATTCGATTGATTGACGAAATAAAAATGACAGAACTCTCGTGTAATTTTTAACTTGAATGACATAGCACGTGAAACTAGAAGATCGTATAGCTTTGTCACATATGAAATTTTTATCTACATTATCATTCATAATTATTTAAATCATCGTAATCGGCAGTTCTGTGCCTCGAAAGAAGAGAAAGCGTGTTAATTGAAAAATAATTTAGATAAAAGTGTGTTGATTTTTTCATGAATTTTTGAACACAGATAATTAAAAGACGATGACGATCTATTAGATATTTTAACAATATTTTTACAGGAGGCATTTTTTAAGATAACAGACGCTTATTGTAAACGTTGGTTCTTGGAGCAGAACATTTTTTTTTTTTTTTTTTGATAAAACGACATTTTTTTCGTTACTCTTTTATTACGAAATACTTTTGTAATATAGTACGAGAGCAGATAATATTTTTATATATAAAATTCACACTTTTAGTAGCTTTTACGATGCGTTTACCAAGTTTAAACTCATAAAAAAGTTACTCAACGGTTCATCATGTCAAACAACAAAGTTCTAACAATTTTATTATAAAACTTCTAAATATTCAGCTCGCGTGTATTATAGCAAAATCCTTCTTGTTTAACTTTTTAATAACAGTTAAATATCGCACGAAATTTAACGTATGACATCTGCTTGATAATTTCAAACTTGAGGAGAATGACACGCAACAATTCCAGAGAAAAATTACTGAACATTTTCTTCTCTAGTCGCTACAAACAAATTCAACTCCTAATCAACACGTTGTTCTACAAAAATTTCAACAAAGAAATATACCGAACCGTATTTCTAATCTGAAAAGTGCTGATAGTCTAGCATTTGGAATTTGTGAAAGATGTGCATAGAACAAAGAAGAAAAGGGACGACGAAACAAACGCGGAAAATGAATCGATGATAAGGTTGGCAGAGATACGCGGTGTCAAGAGACACGAGGGTTTTAATTTAAAAGCTCGCAGCGCGGTATTCCATCGTCAGGAACGAGGAGACAAAAGCAGCAAGAAGAAATCAATGCCGAAGGCTAGCTAACACGCGTTCTCTTCCTCACGGACGAGCAGCCTCCGGGACAGCTCTCGAGACCCCGACCATGCGAAAACTTTGTCCAAGAATCTAATATCATCCTTGGTTCGCACACATTCTCAAAATTCCCATCGCACGCTACGACACGACGATCGTTTCCTCTTCTCCACATCTATTCTAGATCGCGTGTGTTAATAACGTACCGATAAGCTTTCTCAGTTGTTCCTTTCATTGTCCGTAATCCTTTATCACCACGAAGAAACGAGTTCATTAAGTGGTAATTTTTTTTGAGTTTAATTTTCTTTTTCATTTTTTATCGGGGTACTAAGCCTTTCGAGATTTGGATCGTACGAAGCAAATTTTACTGAGAGAACGAAGGTAGAAGAACGGAGTTAAGGTGTGGAAAAAATTGACGTTTCTTCCTTTGACAGTTATTCGTGTGTTATACAGAAGTTTGGTTGAGATCTTGAAAGTTGTACGTGGTCAGTTGCATCGTCTGGCGATCATGTTACAGAAACAATATTTAAGAAGGTAAACTTTTAGAAGATTTGTACTTCGTTATGACTGTAAAGGATATCAAATTTAACTATTCGAAACTATTTAGCTATTTCGATCAAGTATAGAAGCTGAATTTTTCGATTTGAAAGTCCAGTTTTCTGCTTCAACAAGCTGAACATTTTTCAATTTTGTGCACGAAATGTTTCAACGAGTACAGTACGGTATACTAGTCGTGAATCTTAGATTAAATCTGAATGTGTGCTTCTCCTGCAAGATTACATGATAGTTCTTTCGAATATAACAACGTGGCAAATAAAATTTGATGTGATCTAAAAGATAGTTTAGAGAATGAAACATTTGATAACTTCAAAATACGAAGCCGTGAAAAATACTTTTCCGCGATTCCGCCATCAGAGAAAATATTTCATAATATTTTCAAGCGACAAAGTTAGATGAATGTTTCCTGTGTTCGCCAGTTAAAATAACGAATTCCTTTTGAAATCCATAAAAGCAAAATTCTGATGCATATCTGCCGTGTAAATGTGTCATGGTCCGCATAAATTCCGCGGGGAAAACCTTCGGAAGAATACCGACAGTCTTCTGCATGTATATTAAAAAGGAATAAAAGCGGCATAGCTGTTTGCTTTTTTACATTAATCTCAAATGTTCTTTTCACCAATTATCGAATTAAATAATTATTCAATCTACTTATTAATATATCGTATTTCTTCGCACACCGTATTTATTTCTTTATCTATTCGATCCATTTATTCATCTGTCGAAAAGTCGAAGACAATAAAACATTCCAATCCATACTAGTCGATTCACTCGAAATCCAGAAAACCTCCGAAACCACTTCCGATTCAACTTACACAACCCAGCTCATTACCGCAACCACGAGATCCGCCATAAATTCGAAAACACCACCACCCATCCACCACTTCGTCCCTTTAAATTCCAGCTTTACTAAAAACCCTCCACCATTCTTCGCTGTACCTCTAACGAAAAACAAAAAAAAAAAAAAGAAAAAAATTATCCTGGGTTCGGTAATATTTAGTAAGTGAAACGAATCTCCATATAAATTCTATTTTTCAAGCTACGTGCAGAAAAATCTGAAATCGCATAAAAGTCCTCCATCTACTTGTCACGTGTGTTCTCTACATTCTTGTACCTTTAACTCTTTTCACTTGCTGAACATACATTCCAAGACAAGGCGCTCGGTGCTGAATAAATTTTACGATCAATTGATTGTACGCTATGCGAAAGTCGGACACGCGTTTCACGGCAGGTATTATCGCGGTTTTAGCAGTGAAAGGGTTAAATTTCCCATAAATACACAGAAATGGAAACTCGGCGACGAAACCTTCAGTTGTTTTCCGTTTCTAAACAAATAGACGTTTAACGCGTTTCTACCCCCGGAGGACAGAATATCTGTTTAAAAAAGAAGCGTCTCTATTGACGAAGCTGTGATTCGAATACGCATCGATTCTGCCTTTAACACAAATCCTGTCTACGGTTCTCTGACGCAGCCTCTAACGAAGGAAATCGCGGTGGGTTCTCTGGTAACACGTTGTCCCGGTATTTTCCCCGTTTGTCGCGGAAGATGTTCTAGAGCGCGAACCGGAGGAGAAGCTCGGTTGGCAAGAGGCAGAAAATAGGGTGGCAGAGGAAGGCGGAGGCGGAGGGTGGCAGGTGATGAGGATCCGCGGAGGGACGAAGAAGGGTTAGAGGGAAAGTGGGTTGCTATCTTAGCCACCACAAAGCAGTGATAACATTTTCCCTCCCGGACAGAAGCCTAGCCACCCTTAAACCACTTCCGATTCAACTTACACAACCCAGCTCATTACCGCAACCACGAGATCCGCCATAAATTCGAAAACACCACCACCCATCCACCACTTCGTCCCTTTAAATTCCAGCTTTACTAAAAACCCTCCACCATTCTTCGCTGTACCTCTAACGAAAAACAAAAAAAAAAAAAAGAAAAAAATTATCCTGGGTTCGGTAATATTTAGTAAGTGAAACGAATCTCCATATAAATTCTATTTTTCAAGCTACGTGCAGAAAAATCTGAAATCGCATAAAAGTCCTCCATCTACTTGTCACGTGTGTTCTCTACATTCTTGTACCTTTAACTCTTTTCACTTGCTGAACATACATTCCAAGACAAGGCGCTCGGTGCTGAATAAATTTTACGATCAATTGATTGTACGCTATGCGAAAGTCGGACACGCGTTTCACGGCAGGTATTATCGCGGTTTTAGCAGTGAAAGGGTTAAATTTCCCATAAATACACAGAAATGGAAACTCGGCGACGAAACCTTCAGTTGTTTTCCGTTTCTAAACAAATAGACGTTTAACGCGTTTCTACCCCCGGAGGACAGAATATCTGTTTAAAAAAGAAGCGTCTCTATTGACGAAGCTGTGATTCGAATACGCATCGATTCTGCCTTTAACACAAATCCTGTCTACGGTTCTCTGACGCAGCCTCTAACGAAGGAAATCGCGGTGGGTTCTCTGGTAACACGTTGTCCCGGTATTTTCCCCGTTTGTCGCGGAAGATGTTCTAGAGCGCGAACCGGAGGAGAAGCTCGGTTGGCAAGAGGCAGAAAATAGGGTGGCAGAGGAAGGCGGAGGCGGAGGGTGGCAGGTGATGAGGATCCGCGGAGGGACGAAGAAGGGTTAGAGGGAAAGTGGGTTGCTATCTTAGCCACCACAAAGCAGTGATAACATTTTCCCTCCCGGACAGAAGCCTAGCCACCCTTCTCGTTGCTCCCAGGTCGATATCGGGATAACGCCGACGCCGGTTACCCCGGGCAACCGGAAAGCCACGCCCGCACCCTCAAATATGGCTGCCCATATTCGCGACTCGTGCACCTTGATGTTGCCAAAGGACGAACGAGGGGTTGGAACGAGGGAGTTGAAACGGCAGGGCGCAGGGAAGAGAGAGGATGGCCGAGGTGGCGAGAGATAAAACGACCAGCGACGGACTGGGGGCGGCTGGAATTATCATAATATTGGTCATTGCTTGTTCCGCTGGATGAGGCGAAGTAGCTCCGCTTCAGCCGGGAATCTTTCACACGCGGGAGGACGTGTCGCGTGTGGATACCTTCTCTCCCTCTCCCTTTCTCTCTCTCTCTCTCGTTCTCGCTCTGTTTCTCTTTGGTTGGTGGTTGGTGGTTGGTGGAACCCTTTGCGTAGCCGTTCTTTTCTTGCTCCAGTCACGGCAAGATTCAGTCTTTTGGAGCACTTCAGAGTGATTTTTTCTTTTCTGTCTTCGCTCTTTTGCTTTGGCAGATTTTGAAGGTTTCTTTGGAACTCGGTAGAGTGGTGTGGTTTCGGAGAGTTGGAGAACGGTGGATGTTAAGTAGATTGGGATTCGCTTGGTTTTGGAACACGACGAAGATTTTGGTTGGTTCACGTGCCACAGAAAGCTTTTTGGACTTTTTCATTCAAGTGCTTTCTCTTCCTTCTTTTCATCGTTTTTTGGACGGGTTTTGATGGTTTCCTCGAGAGATGATGACGAAGTCAAAGTTTCGCGGTTTTGGGGTTGTGGATGTTGAATAGACAGAGGGTGTGGTATGATTAGTTTCAGATGTAATACTCAGCATGTTACATGGAGATTGATTCTTCTGAGAGATAAAGAGTCAGAATGTCCTCTTTTCTTTGTTTCTTTCTGCTCTTTTTCGGTTTTTTCTTCTAGAAATTTTAGGGATTTCCTCAAGAGACAATGATGAATTTGAGATTCGAATGTTTAATGCATTGCAATTTAATTGATTTCTTTTCTTGAACTTTGTTTCATAGTTATTTTATAGGTTTATCTTATTTCGTAGATTTTTATTAATCAAATCATCATATATGATTGACTTAATTCGATGGAATACGTGAAATGTCGTATAGAACGTACACGTTGCAACAACTGGGACTCTTTCAAACTTCCTTTTACTCGATTCGATGATTTTCTATTGTTACGGTTAGCTTCAAAGACCAGGGACGAAGTGCAACTCATAAAATGCAGGGAATGTCATATCAAATGCGGAGGCATTTTATGTTCTTTTCTTTTGCAAAATGTTGGAAATATACGTGGATGTGAACCCACATTTACTGTAGATTTTCCTTTGTATGATACATATTATATTTCTAACTAGTTATTTTGGACTCTCTTTCAGAGAATTAAAATCTAAAATGCAATTCAAACAAAATGGCAGGTTTCCAATTTCGGTAATGCAAGATTCAAATATTTCTTTAGTCGTATTTTTAAAATAATTGTACATATGAAGCTTGTTTCCGAAATAATTAAAAATTATTCTTAGGGGTGCATGAAATTTTATATTTAATTTACTCCAAAACTCAAATGTTACGACACAATAAATAAATGTTTCTTTCTATCATAACTTATTGTTTCGATAACAAGTAGTTATTGAGAAAGTGCTTTAAATCATCAAATGGAAATTTTCACCCTCAATATACTTGTTTCATTAGCGATACTTTCATTAACAATACAATTCCATTTAAGGCCTCATTTTCGAGAAAATAAAATTTGAACATGTTCAGTTAAGGATTGGTCTAGCGCGCATGCACCACACATTTTCAAATTTATTTTTCTCAAAGACGAAGCATCTTACGAAAAAGATTTATTCTATATTTTTGATTTATTTTTTCACGTAGAATCACCTTCTACTCGATTCTATCACCAGACACTTTGTATAATGTAATTAACATAAAAATATTAATATATGATATTTTGATCATTTGACGAAGAAATTACACGTAGTTAATGTTCCATTTGAAAAAAGAGCAAACGTTTCATACGTACCACTAACCTGATATAATAAAACACTCGCATCTGATACGATTGATGCAAATCGATGCACTGATACGAATGATTCTCACGTTACATAGTATTATATTTTTGCTTTGAAATACATATCGACGAGTTCATTAGTAACGAGTTCCCGGCTAAAAGTCACAACGATCAGAGATAGAACGAGGGAGGAAGGCAGGTATGAAGGTAATATCTTGTTTACCCGGCTGGATGCAGGCGTGTCTGCGCAGAGTGGAACGCGAAGGAAAGCGAAGGGAGTAGAAAATGAGTGGATTTTCATTGCAGTTTAATCCAGGCCCCCACATCCCCCGTCACGCTATTCTAAACGACGATACTCTCGAAGGCAACTCTTGTCGCTTGGGGTGACGATATTACATTCCTCGATCGTGACGAAAACAGCCAGACCGAGCCAGCTTTTCGAGCCTGTTCCACCACCCCACCGCTTCTATACACGCGTTTTTAATTCCTTTCTCACTCTGCTCTAACCTCCAGCCTCTTTCCACACGATAATTTTCTCCTCGTTTTAACTTTCGATCATTTTCTGATTTCCTTTCCTCTTTCCATCCTTCGGCAATTTTATCGTAGGATCTCATTTTCAGCATTTTCCATGTATTTAGTACTGTTCTTTCTCTTTTCAACCTCTAGTCTTTTTCTGCGCGATATTTTTTCCTTGTTTCGTTGTTTCATCTACTGAATCATTTTCTCATTTCTTTATCTCATTTTCTTCGACAATTTTGTCGCAGGCATCCGTTTTTGTGAGTTTTAAACTTAATACGGACTTTCCTCGCGTACTCTCTTGCTCTGCGATTTCAGTTCTGAAAATTTTCTCTCTTACTTTATGCAATCGTTTACAATTTGGCAGTCGATGGCAAGCGTCGAAAAATTCTAATTTGAAATCATACAATTTATTTTTATTGCTCAATATTAACTATAGATTTCGATGCATAACAATTCCCTTAACATCGTATCATATTGCATTTTTTCTTACGATTATCCTGCTCTCCAATTCTTTTCTTTTCTTTTTTCATAAAAATTATCTTCGCTACTAAACAATCTAACAACGGTATTCAAACAACAATTATTCCTTCTGCGATAAATATCGTAATAAATTTCTTAAATAATTAAACTCGATGGTAAACAGAGGAGGCACGATAGTTATGAAATAGTAGATAAAATGGTTGACAATGGCTGTACGTAGGAAAAGATTTTCCTGGTGTATTCATAGAAACATCCAGAAGAAATAAAGTCATACGTGAGGAGCACAAACTAGCGCCTTTTACCCGATGGAAAGTTATTTCTTTCTTTTCCTCCGACTACTCCTTCGTTCATGAGCATTCATTCCTCGTGATACGACGTGAACATTTATAGAACCCGCCGTACGCGTTGCCTCGCCGACACTAACGTCGATCGAGCAGACAATTATTGTTACACTATCTCTACCTTGTTGCACATAGATAAACACCGAACCGTGAACGATAACGCATCATAAATCGTACGGTGACGTTTTAAATTCAGGGTCGAGGTAGAACGATATTATATTTTGGAAAATTTCCATACTACACGGTATATTGTCGTTATAATTTAGTGAATGTTATTTTTCGTGGTACTACTTGAACAATAATTCATGATAATAATTTATCAATTTTATAGAATTGATAGGATGTTTCTATTTAGATTTAATTTACTTCTGTTAATATATTTCAATTTATAATTCATTAGGTAGTGACGGTAGGAGATATTATATTTTATTAAGAGTTTTATATTAGCGTTATTTGTTTGGTCTAATTTAATAAATGTTACTTTTTACGGTACCATTTGGCTAATATATTACGTATAGTCGGAGAATTTGCATAGGATGTTTTTATTTCAATTTTACCGATATACGTATACTGTTTACCATTGAAGACTGTTATCACGTTTAATGACTAGATTGATATAATGCAGGCAAGCTATGCCTTGAAAATGTTTGTTTAGTGCAACTGATAATGATGGATTATTCCAATCTTTGTTAGTACATTATTTCAAATGCATACACAAGCATTTTTTGAATGCAGAATTAGATAATAGTAGTGCTTAGAATTTACGTGTTATTACTCATTCGCGAAATATCTTCGTTATATAAATTTTAGTAAATAGTAAAGGTAAATAGTATAAAACTTAAACATCGTCATATGTGCCAGAAACGAGAAGAAAATACATCAAAGACTAAATCAAACAACCATAAACAATACTCAAACGTCGTCAAACCCAAAGATCATAAAATGAAGAGAAATCTCACCAAGAAATAAAAGAATACTCAAACATCGTCAAACCTATGAAAAAGTCTACGAACGAGAAAAAAAATTCTCCGAAAAATGAAGAAAATACTTGAAGGTCCCAAACTTCGTACAATCTCCCGCCGTTCATCGACTACTTCAAACTCCAAGCCGATCCAAACTTCAGCACAGAGAATGTTACCGTTTACGTAGGTTTGAAACTCGAGTATCCGAGGTATCGGTGGCTCTCATCGGTCGAAATAGGAAGAAGAAAAGGGCCGGCGGCGTGTTCATCGTTGTCACGATCGTGGTTCCTCGGCCGTGTACACCCCTTTAATCGTTCGTCAAGTGTGTGTGTATTCGGAATGTAATATATCCTGGCCGACACGTGGCGGTCACGTGCCGCCAAGTGTTTGTTTCGGTTTGCATTGTCGCCACGGATACGTGGCGTTCGGAGGTGTGTCGCTTGGATCATCGCCGATCTCTCATCGTACACAGAAATGGAGGAGACGATACGTTCCCTTTCATTATTCCACGCTCGTTCGAGTAAATAACGTGCCAGTAGTCGACAATTAGGCCGATGGGAAAGAGATTCGTTACACGACACGGCACTCACTAATAGAGAATCGATCGAACGACGGTACCTGCTGCGACGGGAGATGAGTTCTGGATGAGTCTTTTCTTTCCAAAATTTCTTCGGTCACACGTGGGAATCTGGCATATACGGGATGATTTTATCGGTCGGATTGGTGGCTGATGAGTTTCACTGGAAAATTACTCCATCTTTTGTCTATCTTCAAATTGATATGGAAAAAGGGATAGCAGAGGTTTTTATTACAAATTGATGAACCTGATTAAAGGAAATGATATTATATGATAGATTTTATTGTAGAATTGATTGATTCGGAAAGTGTAATTGGATTTGGAAGCTTGGTACCGGATGGTGGTTTCAATCGATACTGTATCGATTTTATTATAAAATTATTTGTGAAACTTCAAATCATGTCGGTAAATGGATGTAACAAAATTATGTTTTAGTTGAGTTAGCGAATTTAGTTGAGTTAGGTAATTGTAAGTTAGCTTAGACGATTGGTGGAATTTTCATTGATTTTTTCCAGTGTTGATCGTTAAGTAAAGGATAGCATAGGTTTCAATTAAATTTATGAACCTGATAAAGAGAAAGATAATATTATATGGTAGATTTTATTGTACGATTGATTAGTTTTTTGTCTACTTTTTCAACTGATGTAACTGAGAATCATCTTTTAGCAAAGATATTAATCTTAGTGTTTAAACTTGGATATATAAATCGCTGAAGCAGAATTTTATAAATTTTTTACCTTATTGGAAGCGTAAAATATCGGCTTACTTTTATGAGTAAATATTGTAAATATGTGACATTCCATACGGAATTCTTCAATAATGAATACCAGTAAAATTTGGAAGATAAAATATAGTAGTAGTCGTCCGAAGTGTGTGACAACGTGTGTTTTAATTTTTAAATTAAAAAAAATTCTCTCAGATACAATACAAACAGTGAAAGTGTGTTAAAAATATTTTTCACTTTTTAGGCACATAAAAATCTAATCAATGTAAAATATTATCTTTAAATATCTTTCCATGTTTTTTAACATTAAACGTCTGTCCTCTAAATTCTCTTCTTATTTATTTACTCCGCTATGTTCCCACATTTTCCTCGTTTCATTGTCCTTTCTTATTTCGATATCACCATACAAACTATTAAAAAAAAAAAATTATTTTAAAACATTATCTAAGCAAAAAAGTAGTATGTATATCTTCATTGTATATTTCGTCGATTTTCACTTCTCAGTTCTTTTATTACTAGTTCGCGTCTTTCATTTCATTCAAATAATTATCTTTTTAACCTTCTGCCTTGAAAATTTCAATGGTAGATATAATAGACCAACAAATCCAGTGAAGTTTTTTAAATTAAAAAAGTTTGTATCGCAAGAAAAAATGTAATAAACGTTTATAAATTTCTTTATACGTTGTTATTTTTATTGTTTAAAATTTATTTCTATGGTACGTCTCTTTTGCTTTTCCATTTTATATCAGCGAGAAGAATGCGAGAAGCAATTCTCACGTTATCAATGTTACCGTAACGGTGCCAGTAGAATACAGAAGGTTAATTTTGTTTCATTTAAGCAATATCGCTCTATTAGACTAATTGTTAGTTCGTCAAAAGGCAAATTAACGTAATAATATTTGATGTCCTTGTTGTTAAAGGAAAATAGGGAAATCTCTAATTCAAGAAACTTGGCTGATATTAAACACAATACAGTGAAACATTTGTAACGAGAACATCCAACAAAATACAATATTTTTACCATTCTTTTTCTTTTTTTTTTTTACTAAACCATAAATCGAACCAACATCGAATTATCTACGTAAATATTAACCCCAAAGTATTTTCCCATCGAATTCCTAATTTCTCGTGAAATTTTATAAACAACATCGTAACACTCTGACGCAATATTATTCCAATAAAAAAGAATTCCGTAATTTGCTCGAAATTCATTAACCTTACGATGAAAATTTTAATGATACAATCGACTCTAACACATTTTCATAATGAAACTTTTTAAATCCGATAGCTTTTTTTTCGAAATGGAACAGATTATAAATGTTCGTAAATCGATTTATATCTTAGCCTTCCACCTCTCAAAGACGTTATTCCACAAGAACGAAGAATGAAGCGGATACGATTTCTTTTATACTTAACAGTACTTTATTGTTGACATTATTACACGTTATTATAAATCTATCATCTTGACACGTATAATACTTACTAAATCTACAGAGACAAGTGGTAACGGCAACCTATAACTAAACATACATTATAGCATCGGTACTTATTTTAGTAAAGGAACAAACAGACGTACCGCTTTACTTTCGTCACAATACCTTAACACACGACAGTTCAGAATCGACAAGATTAGTAAAATATACAGCGTTCGAATAATAATTCTGAATCGTTCTCGAAACTGTCACTTCTTTCTTTCATTTTCTTACTCTCGTCTCCATTTCTTTTCATCTTGTTTCGTCTTGTTTTTACACGAGAGGAAAAAGAAATGAATAACACTCGCGATCGACTATTTATATGATACATTTAACTTAACATTAAAAATCTCTACAACTCTAGATCGATCGGCTGTGAATTTGTCCAAGTATAAAAGACTATCGAGTAAATCGTTTTGTACCCAAACGTCGACAATACGGTTTAGAATCGGTGTTTTCCTCGGCTCTATCGATCTTTCCCTTCTTTTAACTGACACAGATCGAACGGAATCTATGAAATCTCGTGAAATGTCTGCTCCTCTGCTCGCAGAATGCTTAACCCTCTATAACACCGAGACACTCGGATCTTGCGTACTCGTGCACTTGTGTTTTCGAATTTCTATTCTATTTATCATTCTGCTATAACATGTAAAAGATCCGTTTCAATGTTTCAGATTCTTCACCTAGATTCTCAAACGCTATATCTATCATCCTTCACCTATAATACCAACTACGTACAATTCCATGTATTTTTGCGTGAAATGATTTTACTGAAGCTCTTCTGCCTATTCTCTTCGCAATGGTAAAACGAATTTTCACGAAATGTAATTCGTTTTTCCATTTGTATCTGGACCTAGTCGTTCTCTGGCCAAAGTTGTATTTACACGATATCAACCTGTTAATCGAATCGTCTCTTAACACTAGAACTACCGGTAGTTAACATGAAGCTACTGGTATCAAAAACAATGAAAATGACTGGTTTTTAAAAAATACATAATAATAGAATATTTTTATAGTTAATGATTTATTACTTTCTTACAGAAGCAATTCCATGTCATGTAGTACATTTTTGGTATTGTTAATCCATCTGGGACCATGATCGACCTAAAGGAGGGTTCACACTTTTATAAAATTGTAGAGCCAGTCATTTTGAGTGCTGTGAATTTTCCTGATAACCGATATCATCATATTGAATGATACGCGGTAAAAATTTAAAGAACGTGTGGCAAATAGTAGAAAAAGAGGAAACTGGTTAATTGGGGTTCGATAAACAGATTGCAGGACCCTTTTACACTTTGACAAGTACCAGTCATTTTCACTGGTATTGGTATAAGTAGCCTTGATACAAAATTATTTTCAGTCTGAATACATAAAAAATAAAATAAAATTCATTATATTATTCTTTTAGTTATCGTTGCAAAAGTCATTACATTATTCCAGGAAAAAAATATAACATGAAGTAGGAATTTTAAAATAAAATTGTAAAACCAGTCGATTTGAATGATGTGGTAGTTCTAGTGTTAATTAGAAATTTCTATAATTATGCCTATCATGTCTTCTATATATTATTACTTCTGTAACAATAGAGAAAATCAATTGAAATTTGGTCGGTCTCAGTCCTCGTAAATATACACATGACATAATTTGTTTCTAAAACGATACGTAGATAGATAAAGCACGTTTGAACGTAGAAATTACTATGTCGAAGGAATCGGTAATCTTGACGAATCCACTCGTCTTTCCCCATTCAGGGGTTAGTTAAATTATATTATCAATCTGTGTTGTTGATTTTCCAAAATTTCTTCCAGTATCACCAGTCTTCGACATGAAGAATACAATAGAGAATGACGATATTTTATTTGATGAAAACGAACATTTCACGTCGCTATTCGACTGTACGCTACTTCCAAATTTTCTGATCGAAATCAGAAATCAATTAAGAATTTGTCAATCTGCTAAGCAAACATGTCGGTTATAGAGGGCTAATGCATTACCAATGGAACACGTTCTCGATCAGACATTTTTCCAGCATCGATGTGAAGAATTTTATGTTGCGGATGTGTCAGATTAAAGTCAGAATTTTAATCTAACGCTGGAACAAATTTAGAAGCAACAATTCTTCTGACAAAGAAAATCTATGAATAAGATAATGAAGCGTCATGTATCACAAATTACGCAGATAATTTTCAATATATATCGGTAGAAACTATTTCACATTTCGAAAATATTTGTTGCAGAAGATCGGCTTTTCTCTATTTTACGTTGTTAGATCATTCTTTGGATGTCGATGTGTCGGAGATTTATTTTTCCCGAAGGAGTCGCCAGCTTCGCTATTAGAACAATGATTTTCGTTATCACGACGTGCATCGTTCACACGACTTGAAAACACGCACGAATCGGCTATGTAATCAGATCTACATAAACGAGAACGATAACGAAAATAAGGAGCCTTGAAACGAATAGAAAACGAACGAACGTCTCGTTGTTGCTTCTGGTTTAACGCGTCACGTGCCATGCGGGTCACACGTATTCCATTTTCATTCACCGGAGAAGAGTATTCTACGGGGTTTGATCTTGAAATGAAACGCAGAAAAGCAGGCGAAGATACGAAGCATACCGATAAAGTAATATCTTTGTTATTCGACGAGTACTTTGAATATTCTCCTTGAATATCTTTGAGTGCTTCGCGATATTGTATATTCATAATTGAATGATTTTGAGTATTTTTAAATATTATTCTTCAAAGGTTTTCAATGCTTCCTAACACTATTTTTTCGTATCATTGAACATAACTGTTAAATTTTTCTGTATATTCTCGGATATCCTTCATTTTTTAACGTTTTCAAATAGTATTTTTTATTTGATACTCTTGAATAACTTTGAATATTATTCTTGAATACTTTTTCAATGCTTGCAAAATATCGTTTGCTATCGTATCCCTGAAAACCTTCATAGGATAATGTCGAATAGTATTTTTAGATCTCTTTGAGCAATTTTGAATACCATTCTTAGATACCATGAAGTATCTTCCAATACTTCTAAATTCTTTTCGATGTTATTCCCCATTATATTATCTTCAATATTACATTAAATATCAAGTTTTTCAATTTACTCCTTAAAATTAATTAATTAAATTATAGAATTTCCAAACTTTCTAATTACAAATTATCTATTCTCCGCGACACGGGACGCGTTAATAAAAGCAGACTAGCAATTTGTACATATCGTTCGATACTTTTATTCGTTAGAATATTTCTAAACAATTGTAAGAACCAAACTATAGCGTCGTTCGATAAAAGTCCAGTTGGTATTTAATTAACGAAATTCCTAAACATACTTAACCTGCTTTTCGATCAACGAAATACAAATGCGACCGGATTCGTTGCACAAATGTTACGCTGCGCTGTTACGTTCTCCTGCAATAATTCTTATCTGACAATCGTCATCGTACACGTTCGAGGAAAATTCACTAGTGGCTGGTATGTACACGCGTAGACCAACACATACGTAATCGTCATGGATGCGTATCTTTGCAGGGATTAATTGTAAATTATTCCATTCTCTTTTCCCGTGGATCCCTGCACATGCGTCTTATGCACGTTTAAAAACGCTCGAAAACAGACTCAAACACGCTGTTTCTGTATTAAAGTCGTCGACAAATTTCCGTCGAACTGTCGTTTCGCATTTCTTCCTTTCTCCTATTATTTGCGCGTAATTGTCTTCTTTTGAAAATCTGTTATAGAAAATCTTTCATCGAACAGCGAACGAGAAACATTTCCAAAGAAATATTTCTCTTCGCTGTGTGTCATTGCGCAATTAAAATCTCTATTTGAGGAATTGAAACGACAAATGACGTTAGTACCAACAAAAGGTCCAAATCGATTTTTCTATTAAGAGGAAATATAAATTTCACGTAGAATAAGAAGAGGAAAGTTATCGGTATTAAAATAGTTTATTGTAGCTTCTAGAGTTGTAATCGTAAATCAATCGTTTTTAAAAGATAGAAGAATAGCGTAGACGAATTTGTAATACAAATAAAATGTAACTAATGAAAAACAATTCCTGATACGCAATTTATTCTTTTTCTAAATTTATTAAATTGATAAACGCTGAAAGTCTATAATGTCCAGGCGTGATAAATTGCGCAAATGGTAAAATTAATAGAAACGAATATTTTTTCTATGGAAAACCTTCTAACGTTTACAAGTCATTTGCAATTTCAACCCCTCAATTATAATTTCCTACAGTATAAAGTATTCTTTATGTGACTTGTTTCTTAGTACGGCGAATAGGAAAGAATTTCGGTTGAGAGTTGTGCGAATTACACTTGTGATATTGGCAATTTGATTTGTTTATTAATTTCCCAATAGATTGCGTAATGGTACTTTCGGAAACATGTTTCTTAAGTCGTAATTGATTTTGCAGTGTATCTGGCAACTTTCTGGCGTTGATATATGGAAATTGGAAAGTTCACTTCGCCGAAATCTTCGATTTTCCTTCGATCTCCTCCGTCTGTATCTTCGATTTTATATAAATAATTAATTCTTTGGAATAAACATTTGTACAGTAGCATTTAATTTCTAAAGAAATTTTAAAGGATTCGGACCATTATGATCTTACATCAATGTCTGCTTCATACACTGCTCGGAAAAAAGAGTTAATTATAAAAGAGAAAAACAAAGATTTCGTAATGTAACGTTTAATCTCGTGAAACCGCTAAAAACCTCATCAAACGATGAAGCAGCTCTCAAAATATCGCCAATCTTCTAATTGTTAGGTTGCTGTGCAATAAATGGCAAATAAATGGATTGAAATGTGTCTGTGTTCATTACGTAACTATGGCAATGATTATTGTTCCTCTATCGCGATGAGGATTACACTTCTTAGAATAGCATGCCATTATGTTCGTGTATCTTTAAATAAAAATTTATCGGTGCAAGTCTTTCACAATAAGAATAATATTGAGATAATTCCAATATGAACAATGGTATCCATTCTTGTACGTTACAAATAATTCCAAAGAATCCAATTGAATTAAAAACTAACATTTTATTATTTTTTTATCCATTCCTCGAATTTATTGCCACGTATTCCTACATTTTCGAGCTTTTCGAAAATCTTCGTCGCAAAATTTTGCTTCCAGATAATTTACATTTTTCAAAGCGCTACGATGTTTTCTAAGATGTAAACGAGGCAGTAAATTACTAAAAAAAAAAAAACTTGCATATAACTGACAACGAATTGTTCTTGGCCGAATAAACAAAAATAATCAATACAGACACGAATCGACCATTAGTTTGCCAATCTAATGTTTCGAACAGTGTATCAAGTCGATTAGTCGAAAGTTTCTCCGCGTAAATCGTTTCCTAATAAACCAGAGAAACGAAAGGATTTGTGTTTCAAAGCTCGCGTTACTCGCACGCCGGTTAAAGATGTGCAGTTTCGTAAGACAATAAAACTCGATAAGGCTCGATCTTTGCAAATCGTTGCACGCGTTTTCGCTATGAAAACCTCCCGTATCGAGGATCGAACACGAGAATCAAAGGTACACGAATATGTTTCGTAGTACGGAACGCGAGCATCCCCTATATGTGTGTGTATTTCTTTTTATTTTTTTCGTACAACGCTATGTACACTAAAACGTCTACTTGACCGAAAACCCGGCCCGAGCTTTACATTAAATCCGATGAAGAGAACTGACCTCCCCTCTCTATCGCTCTCTGCCACCCTCTCCTACCCTTTCACTCGCGCATTCTCTCTTTTTCTCTCACACTCGCGCAAACAATAGAAAGCTGAGCAAAGATTTGTTCGAGGATGTGCGTGTGCATGTGTCTGTTCGTTTGCATACGTGTGTATACGTGTGTACGTGTGTATATTTACAGTGCCGAGATATTAATCTATCGTTTAAGAAGCCTCCGGCTAAGAATAGAGCACGGAGGAAAGAAAAAATATGTGAAAAATAAACGGGGTTGAAACAGAGAGGATGGAAAATTATGAAGTTCGATTCGCGAGGAATCGATTGTTCGTGACGACGCCGTACAGTCGCTAAGAATCGTTTCGACACGACCAAAGGGGATCTTTTCTCGTACTTAAACCACTACACTATTGCACTACACCTTTTTACAATTATCTCGACTCGTTCTTTTGTCCGTTCGTTCTTCTTTCTTTCTTTCTCTCTCTCTCTATTCTTTTTTTCTTGTTCTTTTTTACACAAGTGCTTGTCGAAGTTGAAATCTTTGGTTCCGTCGCTTCTCTTCTTTTGGTATCTAGCTATTTTATCACTCTTCGTAGTATGTATCACTATTCTTCCACATATTATACTTTTGATTTCTGATAATAACGCGGAAGTGAAAAATTCTTTGCTCCTCCAATGTTCTTTTCTATAAATTTTCCTCTTCCCTTCCATTCACCTTTACAGTCTGTAACCGCTTCTTCGTCACCCAAAATCCATCACGAATGTCGAAAACATTCTCCGCCGTTTCTCCTTGCCTGTCCACTGAAGTTCCCTTGAAAAAACTGCAATCTTCTCCGAAAACCAGAATCTCCAAGAAAAACCGAGATTTTAACGGAGATCCGGCCAATGCAGAGTGCCAGTCAGAAAGAATCTCGAAAAACTCGATCAAACAGATCCTCTAAACGAGAGGAGAGAAAGCCGACGCCTGACTCCTGATCTCCCTATGCTCCGACGGGCTGAGATCCAAC
>NT_179278.1:0-66049 GCF_000188095.3 Bombus impatiens | reverse complement strand
GCCCGCCACAATTCTGATCGTTTGCCGCCTGTTTACCGATCAGAGCGTCAATACTGAAGTTCCTCTTCTTGTCAGCCGGCGGATGGCTGCTCGGTATCGTGGTGGTCCTCGTTGGCGCAGGGTCGATTTGTCTGATCGGCGGAGCCGTGATCGGTACCGGTTTGTACAGTGGTGGAGGCGGTTCCAGGAAGCCGCCAAGCTTCAGAGCTTCCAAGGTCGACGGGGAGAAGTCGAGCAGAGGCAGACCGGGTGGCGGAGACAGATACGCGGCGCTTGGATAGGTCAGAGCACCGGGATGACCACCGCCGCCGCCAGGGCAAGGTCCTCGATCGCCGCAAATGGCAAAGGTCGCCATAATCGCCCTGTCTCGGAGCACATAATGCGGCGGAGGCCTCTTGTACCTCTTTCTGCGACGCAAGAAGCTCCCATTGTCGAACATGTCCTCGGCCAATGGGTCTAGGGTCCAGTAATTCCCTTTTCCAGGATTTCCTGGCTCACGTGGTATCTTGATGAAACAATCGTTCAGGGACAGATTGTGTCTGATAGAGTTTTGCCAGGCCGGGAACTTGTCGTGGTAATAAGGGAACCGTGACATGATGAACTCGCAGATTCCACTCAATGTCAGTTTCTTTTGTGGCGACTGAAGAATCGCCATTGTAATGAGAGCTATGTAAGAATAAGGTGGCTTGATCAAAGACGAGGACATCTTGTCGTTGCTATAGGACGATGCTTGGCCGGACGAGTTGTTCTTTTGTTGACTGTTGGCCGACATCATCGAGTAGTTCTTCTTGCTGCGACTTCCACCACGGTTTCTGGAGGACGCGGTGGTTGGCGGGACTGGAGAACTCGAGATGATTGGGCTGGACGATGATTGGGACGGTGACAGGTCGTTTTTGTCCAGACTCACCGGGTCCACGATCATGCTGCTGCTGTCAGAGTCGCGGTCGCTGTCCGCGCAGCCGTCGCACGACAGATTCGACATCATCATCCCACGCGGTTCCATCGTGATCGCTTCATGGGCACATTTAAGCCTATTTTTTTCTGTCTTTTTTTTTGGAAACTTTAGTTTCTCTGGTTCTTTGGAAATAGGTGAAGATACTCGTTGTTGTTCGTGCTCATGGTGTTCTTGTCTTATTTCACCGACGAGGGATCGCTTTCGTGAATATTTGTACGCGCTAATGTGTACTTGCTGCGCTCTCTTGAAATATTCTTTCGTTTGTTCTTCTTAAATTTTTTAACGAGGTATAAATGTAGGTTGTCCGTCGATGTTCAAAAGCACTGAACGAAATCGCGCGAGCATTTCTCTTTCGACATGTTTTCGCGAGGCAACTGTCACACACACGAGCTCCGTACGAATTGTTATCTTACGCTAATAGTTTGTTTCCACAACGATAACGAGCATTTTTCTTTTTACTCTTCTTCTCCGTGTCACCCACTCACTCTATCTCAAGGATGACGGCTGCCAGTGACGCACTCCACTTTATCGCTAACGATCTTGCGATATTCGCTAACCATCACGATTGCCCCTCATGCCCCCTCATCGAGCACGCTTCGACTTTCCCTAAAATACTACGATCTCCCTAATCTATCAGTTTCCAACAACAAGTCACTTCTCCCTTGTTCGATGTAACCAATCTCTCGTTACAGGATCACTCTCGGTTCAAATGCGACACGACGAAAAAAGAAAATGAAAATAAATCACAAGGAAAGTGGAAAACAACAACGATTCTTCCAACTGTTCGAATAAATTTCAATCGTCAATTGCCGGAGGACACAGTAGCCGCACTAGGTGTCGATTATCGAGAGAGTCCATGAGCGAGCGTTTCTACGCGATAAATCACGTTTGACGAGGTTAGGTGTACGAAATGCGGTCGAAGCTTATGATGCGCGGTTGCGAGTGTGCCAGCGCCGTGTAGGACCGTCTACGAGGCGAAATCGTAGGTCGAATTGATTCGAAGTGACTGCTTTGGTCCTACATGGGCGGACCAATGGGCGGGCATTTCAACCTCTCGTAAAAAGGGGATGAAGGGGTGGCGGTAGTGCTCCGGCTCTACCACCCCTCCAACGGCCGGTATTCCGGCGGATCCGGCGCGCTCCCTCCACATCCTCCTTCAGGAGAGAAGAGGAATCGTTGTCGTCACCACGAACGAGGAGAAACCCCCGGAGGGGACGTCGGAGTTAGGAAAATAGCGGGATAGATAAAGGGACTTTCGAGGCGGACCTGGAGGGGTAGAGAGAGGGCGAAATTGTAACACTCCGGGGGCTGCTTTGCTTTGAGCGGCACGGCAAAAGGACCAGGCGTTACGTACTAATAGAACCTGCCTGTACAGATTCTCCCTCCCCCATCTCTCTCTCTCTCTCTCTTTCTCTCTCTAGAGGTATCGATACCCGTTTTCAAATGTTCTCGCTCACCTGCAACTTCCGCAGTGTAGACGTGTTGCCTTTGGTTCTTATGCACGAGGGTTATGGGGTGAATGTCTGGTAAAGGATTTGGATATTTTGTCGGTGAGTTCGAGGAAGGGTGAAATGCTTTTTGAAATTTTGTAGAGGTTTGATTTAAGTAAATCATGAGAAAGGTTCGATTGATGTGACAGCGTAGAAGCGACTTTTGGAATATTTTATTGGTAGAGTTTGGATGTGAATCAGCAATTGAGAATATTTCGTTAGTGGGATTGAGAAACGGATGGATTTGTTTTTAGTGAATTTTGCAGAGGTTCCATGAGAAATATCTTGACATATGCAACATCGGTATGGTGTTGCAATGGCGGAGAGATTTCGAATATTTTATCGATGGAATTCAAGTAAGGATAAAAGTTATTCTTTTTTTTTTTAGAGGATTTCGTGAGAATTAGTATGAAATAATGTTTGAAGCAGTAGAACGATGGTGTACGGGTTTGGAATATTTTATTAATGGAATTAAGAGATAAATGGTAGTTAGTTTTGGGGGATGGAGATTATATAGAAGCATAGCCGACGTAAAATTTGAAACAGGATTAGTGCAATATTATAAAAAGCTTTGGGTCATTTCGATGGTAGAACTGAGAAGAGAATGGAAATATGGTGTTAATTAGTTTGAAATAACGTTTCAAATAGTATTGACAACAGTCGTAAATGAGACAAAGTGAGATTTGTAACTCTAATTAGCATCTAAATGGAAATTATTCTTTTTCAGGAGTTTTGTAAAAAGTAGGACCCGATTAGTATTTGAAATCAGTATTAACAGTATTATACATTACTTCAGTAACTTCTTTGTTACCAATGCTATAAAACTTTGACTGAAGCAGTGTCTAAAATAATAACGTAGTACTAGAAGCAAATTCCTTTGTGCGATACAACGCGATCTACGAGTCACATAGCTCCTCATAAATACTACAATACTACCACATACAACGTAAAAATCACGATAACCTATGAATTTCTCGCTCGATCAATAAAACCTGAAAACCTCGCCAACTATCACAAATCGGAAATAAAATAAAGAAATTCTTCAGACGCGACGTTTCAACAAAATCGAACGATAGCGAGCCTAATAGGAGTAGCCGTGCAGGTCGCGAGATCCCGGCTAGGTTCTTGGATTTGCAGCCTCGAAATGGAGAACGATGGGATCCGTAGTATCGCCAACAGAGCGAGCCGAGCTGCACGCATCACGAGTTAACTTCCCTCAGGCAGCTCAAATAGAATCTGTATTACGCCGCGGTGGTACATAGAGAGAGGAACGAAGACGGCACACGAAACAGATCACGAGAAACAGAGACGAGGATCGAGTAAGTGAGACAGAGGAACACGATGATAGACACGAAACACGATAAAGGTGAGAAAGAGAGGAAGGGACCGAAGAGAAGGTGAACAGAAGAGAGAACGACGAGTCTATTGGTGGAACGAAGAGAGTGAAAGGGAGTCGAAATGGGGTGAGACAGAGAGACATGGAGAACGATATAGACAGATGCGTATCTACCTGAGCGCACTATCGGTTCACAGAGCCGAGCAGAGAGCGAATATTGTGTTTACCCATACGCACGGCTTTGCGATGCAAATAATCTGGTATTATTGCACTTACTCCACGTAGCAGCGAGGTTCTTCCGTGACTGGCACAGCTTCAACCCTTCTTTCCTTTCTGCATCCCTTGGCCGAGTATTTATTTGCACGATGCACGCACCCGTATATACCTATCCGTTGTATCGAAATCTATCCTGTTATTACTGCTTCTTCTAAGAGTCGCGTATTATTTACAACGATCGTTTTTAGTCGCATCGATCAAGCAACATGGATATCCTACGCTCGCTTCTTGCACAATGGGGTTTATGATGGTTTCTCGAGTGATGCTCTTCGGATGATCGTGGTTATTGGAACTACGTTTTCTTGGATTATTTCGGTGAAGCGGTAGGTGCGGTAGAGTATGCTGTTGACGGTAAGTGTGGTAAGGAAGTTCGCGTTTTATGGGAAAGGAATTTTTGAAATATAGCAAGGTTGAGTTTCTTAAGCGATCGTATTCTAATTTTGTAACCTTGGATTTTCATTCATTCATATTACTTGTTTTATCGTTGTATGGTAGGTAAGAATGCGCTGTGTTGTATAGTACTACGCATTTTACAATTATATTTTCCAGCATACGTGACTTATAGCGAATGATATTCTAATTTACGAATATTAACGTAACGAAACGTAACGTAATTAAACGAATCTCTGATAAATTCTAAATCTAAAAATCTGATAAAATCTAAATCTCTGATAAAATTGAAAGGTTTTTAATGAAAACGAGTGAATGGAATTCCTAGTACTTTCTAACGCTTTCTTCATATTCAGAGGTTTTAACCGCAAGAATATATGAAGCATCGAGTAATAAGTAGAAAGGAGTAGTATATTTTCAGGCATACCTTATAGAATTAACACAGTTTCTTCACCTTTAAAACCATTTTCAAGTACAAACTGAATACAGGAAGTTATGCATGAAGTTACTTGATGATTTCGAAGAATGATATATAGCCAGGAGACTAACCCAATATAATGACGTTTGACTTCAGAAAATAATGAGTCATCAATGAGCAATAAACGAAAGTTGTGCCCAGTTGATTAATTTAAACTTATCGAATATCGTAAGATATATTCGAATATACAATTTTCCAGTAAACACCTAGCACCTGTATGGTATGCCTGTATTTAGATCTAATTAACTGATAGACTGCATCTCTCACAATACAATTAAGACCTCGGTAGAAAATTATTTTATCTACCAGGTAACATATATATTAATAACACTTTAAATATTTTATATATTTGTCCATATTGTGTGTACTTTGTGCAATTTTGCATTTACAAATTTTCTACAAACCCATAAAAATCCGTAATCTATTAATTAACACGTGCCGTAATACATAAAACGGTGTGCCGATAATTTTCCCAGCCACTGTATATACCTTCGTGTTCCTCGTTTGTTTATCGTCCAGCAATATTCCCTCGATTGCTCGTTCAAGGAGAAACATATGGAAGTCACAAGGAAGAGGAAGATCCCTCTTCCTTTTCACTGTCGCCTGCCGTGTCTTTCGCTGATTCAGCGATTACCACATTAATCTCAAGTTCCGGGTAGGTTAGGTTAGGTCGATGGACAGAGGAACAGACGGCGGGCATACCCGACCATAGAAACCCTTAGGCGTTTCGCCATTCACTTCGCGACGGATTGCGGATTCCACGAGTTCCACTATTCGATTCGATTGCTTCTTATCCATGGACTCTCTCGCCACGCGTATTTACCTCTCCTGATTTCTTCCCTCTCGATCTCCTTCCGGTAAATCTGTCGAGGGTGTCCCTTCGACTTATTGCACGCTTTGCCTCCTGCCTCTTTTCTTACTCATACACTATGCTCAGTACGAGGAGAAAAAAGGCTGCCTGGTTAAATGATTTCGTTGGTTAACCCTTCGAATGCCAACATCGTCCGTGAAGATTTTTTTCTTCCAGTTAAGTCTCTGATTTTTCATCTAATTTTTTGTATACAATCCTCGAGAAATTCCTCTTGGCGATAGATTTATAGTGTATTGTTTTTGTCCCTTCTTGATCTTCGAAGCTTCGTCGTGCAATTGTTTTGCAGTTACGTTTGATACGTCTATTGCGAGTGTTTTTTCAATGACGTAGAACAATTGTGCATTTCGTGTGACATAAGGAATCGAAATTATTTATGATTCGGACGATTGTTTATCGGATTGTTTATTCCGATGATTATTTATGGATGGTCTATAGTCCAAGGAAAATAATTACTACGTCGTCTAATCGGAATATAGAAATCTAAAGTATCCAAAATATTCGTGCTTGACAAAGCAACCATCGGATCCTGAAACCTATCACAACCAACTTCAAACCGACGTCGATCTCCTCAAACCTCGACGACACCGGATATCCATATGCCTATCAACGTTCAATGTCTTTCAAAATTCGCAAGATTACGTAGACGCGCGGAAGAGATAATCGACGCGCAGGACGCGTGTTATGATCGATCTCGCAAAAGAATCGCGAGTGGAGGAAACTCGAAAGGGCCGAAGGATCCGTCAGAGACCACCGAGCAAGAAGGAAGAAACGAAGGAACGTGGAGTGAAAGGAAAAGGAACGGTGAAAGGGGATGAACAGGGCGAGCAGCCAGGGCGGAGTCAGTGAAACGAGACCGATGAAAGTGTTTATGGGCAAAAAAAAGGGACTGGCTGCGTTGGATGACTCGTCGACTTTCGACGAAAAGCCGGCAAGATTATGCCGCCATCTTGGATGTTGGTAAATATCTCGTGGCACAAGAGGCTGTCGAGTAAGGGATCCAGCATGGGCGGAGAAGTAAGCTGCTACTACTACTAGCAGAGAAGGGAAGACTACTGGCTTCGACGCTACGGTAGTTGCGCTGTAATCGTTGTGCACCGAAGACGAAGGAGAGACGATCAAGGCAAGAAAGTGAGAAATCGAGTCGAAAGCGAGAGAAGGACGAAGAGAAGAAGTGGAAGAAGCGAATAAGGAAGAAGAGGAGAAAAAGAAAGAACGGTGGAAGGGGGACAAGTTGGTTGGTGCACAAGAAGAAGGAAGAAAAGAAGGTGGTGGGTCTTGGATTTGATGCTAGTGGTAGTGGAGAGTGGAGCAGGGGTTGGAAAAGGTAAAGAAGTGCGAGAGGTCTTCGGCACAGAAGGCGAATATCCCCCGCTACAAAGAATACTGTCGGCTTTGCACCTTTTCCAAGACACCGTTTTTCCCGCCAGTAACTCTCTGCCTTTTTTCCACCCCAACCTCCTCTGCTCCAACGTCGTTCCTTTTTACCTCGTCGTGCTTACCACCTCGAGAACACCACTCCTACGATCCTCTGATCCTCTCTCTGTTTCGCGACAAGCCTCCTTCGTTCTTCCTTTCCTCCCTCTATCACTTTTCCTCTTTCCTTCTTCTTCTCCCTCCACCTTCGACGTGGCCGCTTACAACTCTGTCTTTCTACTTCTTACTTTCTTCTTGCGTCTTCCTTTCTTCTTTTCTTGTCTTCCTCTTTCTTTCTTTTTTTGTCTCCTCCCTCGTCGTGTCTCCCCTCCCCCCTTTTTGATCGTAAGAGCCTCGTGTATGCGGTTAAAGAGAACAGCCATTTACCTACGCGATTCAGAAACGGCAAACTGAAGCTTCCTCTCGGCGAAAGAACCACGGATTTTCTCTCTGTGGAAGGCAACCGTAATCCCGGAATATTCTCTCCTTCTGCTGCCGGGTTTTACACAGATAGACCGACCACGTGTTTCGTATACAATTTCCTTGGACGCTCGTTAGGAGGAACGTTGCAGAGGAACGTTTCTGGGGTAAGAGCGGAACGACCAGCGATTCCACCGGAGCGGAGGAGGAGCACGCCATTTAAGCGAACGTTTGATCGTGTAAACAGTCTTGGGCTATAATGGCGGCACTCGTGCTTCTGTTTAAGAGGATTACTAACTTTGTTTCTTCGAGACAGTTCGGTTCATTAGAAATCTATCGACGTATTTCTGAATTTTATATTATAGACTAGGGCTACTTACAAATACCTGCTTGCATGTGCGTTTGCTTTGTGTTTGATATTAGAACTACCAAACATGCAATTTCGGTTAGTGCAATTAATTGTCATTTTGTTGAAGTAAAAATACAGCTATTATTACGACTAGCTTATCTATTTTCATCATATAACTTTAATCGTAAGAGCCTAGGTACTTTATATTTGGGAAAAAATAATAAGTAGAGTTTTAATATTAATTCGTGATTTGAACAAATGATACAAACGTATAACTTCTCAGCAATCTAAAAATATTATTTATTTGTTATTCATAAATGTAACTTATGTAAATATGACTGAGAGATATCGGGTAATCATCTTTATCTGATCTTAGTAAATCCATTCCTGAAGAAATTAAAACCTTTTTCTCACGCATGTGTTTGATATCTCTTAATTACTATAATCCTTTGCAATATTAGCTGGATAAATGTTAGTAATTTTTCTTCTGTAAACTAAAACATACGTTGCATGTTAACAACAATTGAAAGGAGAATAATCATCAAACGTGTGCAAAAAATAATATTTAAATATTTTGATATATATATTGTGTGTGTGTGTGTGTGTGTGTGTAAGAATGTTTTCGAAACCCGTAAAATGATAAACAACAAAATATTATTATCACGAATAAGGGAAAAAGCAATTGAAAGTTGAAGATAAAATATAGCTATATTTTGTTTGATATTTAACTTTCAATACGAAAATAAATTAAATGGGAAGGCGGAGATAATAATGGAAAACAGGAGACTGAGGAAACAGAATGGTAATAATAATACAATAATAAGGTTTGACAACAAAATGTGAATTTCGGAAAAAGCAATATAGGGGTATAAAGTGATCATAGAAATATACATATATTTATGCCCTTAAAAAGTATTAACATTATGGAACAAATAATGAATTTGTAAAAACGTGATTGTTCCATTCCAAGGAACAAAAACTTGGATCTCTGTTAATTTTATAAAACACGTTTTCGCAGTTAAAAGGCTTACTTTAACCCTTAGAACAATTCCTTTCAGCAATTTATTGTCCATTGTACTCTCAATAGGCGAGCGTGCCATAAACGCGATTGCTTCCAAAGTGTAAATTAGCTGATTATAACGACCCGATCGATCCTTATCTAATTATATACGAAATCTCATCTTCTTTATCGCGCTTCGAGCCCACAGAAATGCAATGAGCGATGATGCCCAGCGAGCTAATCTACCGATTGGCAATTTTCTTACGTTCAGTGATATCCACTATCGAGACTTCTGTTTTGCGCCTTGCCAAACGTCAGTCAAGCAAGATCAGTCTCGCGCGAGCCTTTCAACTGTGAACAGTGGTTAAGTCGAAGGAAAGATGTGAACCGAATTAAAAGAATCATTGTATAACGCGATAAAAATCATAGAATTCAAAGGATGCTTCTAAAAACTAAGGAAGAATTTTTAGATCCGCTATATCTTTCGTATTTTGATCCTTGACTTTATATGCCATTAGTTTTTTTTATATTAAACGATAATCAGAATTAATTACAAATGACTGAAAAATTATACGCATTCGTAAACGCGATTTCTTTATAAAAATATTTCAAAAGAGAGACTCGACTTCTTGCATCTTAAACTCTATTAGGAGAGCGATGAAATGATTCATAGGTACTTCAAGAACATGTAACGATACTCAAAAATGTATAGCAACTTGCTTTAGTCCTACCGCAAAAATATACATCTTCCTCAAATGGTTTAATTACGCTAAGAATAATAATATTTAGTAATCTAATTTTTTGTATTTCAAATTTCTCAAAAACGACAGACAAACTCTATAGATATGCTAAAAAATCCTAAAAAATATCATCTTAAATGAAATTTCGGTCCAATTAAAATCTAAATCTATATCTCCTCCGTGCTAAATTATTACACATTCTTAAAAAAAAAAAAAAGAAAAAAATATACAAAATCGCTAATTCTGCATTACCATTTTTCCATCGCATAATTTCTCTAGACTCGCGATAATTCGAAGCTGGAGCGAGGCGATCTGTTTTGAAATTCCAACGCGTTTCCGCCGTGTCGTTTTTACTCTTGAGCCGGCGACATCGTTAACGTCATCGAGGCGACGCTCGTTTCACTGGCGCGCGCGCTCGTGCACACCAAATGGAGGCCTATCAATATTTCATAAGCCTGGTAAAAAGGGACGAGTGTTTACAGCACGCTAAGCGACGAATCCTCGATCTTGTTCGCCGGTTAGCCGTAAGTGTCTTCCCTCGTCGGAGAAATTTGCATGCGATTGAATTTCAAATTTCAGCCGCTCTGTGGTCTCGTGACCGAAGCTTCGAGCACCTTCGCCCAGTCCTCTTGCTTTCAATTCCGCGCGAAATGAAATTGTTATTAATGTAGTGTCGCGTTGCGCCTCGACGAACTGAAGCTTCTTTTAAAATTCCCGCTTTTGAAGATATTTCACATGGAAGAATATTTTCGAAGAAACGACGATTCTGACTTTTTTCCCGAGAATAAACGATTTGGCTGTATGAAAGAAGGTTTGTTTCAGGATCTATTGATTACGCGAGATAATCAATGCTTTTTAGTGATTAATTCGTTATTAACTCGTTTCTAAGATGAGTCTGAATTTCCCATCCCTTCTCACAATCTAGTGGAGAATTTTTAAAACTACATTTTCATGTTTTTCAATTGTAGAAACATCTTGACAGAGAAAATGTTACATCAAATTAATTGTTACAATATGTGATTTAATAAATGAAACGGAACATCTGAAGGACTGTACGTTTGTAGCAAAGCGATACGAAAATAACACACACGTCTAAAGACAGGGTTTATTTTCTTATGGTCTCTCTCGTTAATTTGTAAATTCGATAAAATTCGTATATACTCCTTTTACAAATCTGCCAATATATCCAGATATTTCCGGATGATAATGTTCTTCGCATCTTTTCATTTTCATCTCTCAAGTTAGAAGCTGTTCACAACACCTATGCGAAACAAATTTTTCAAAAATATATCAATCCTTTAAAATCGTCATAATACACATTCGGATAGTATGGCATAAAATATGCCAACGTTATTCGCGTGCATGCGATTGTACACGACTGGGTATCAAGAAAAGAGAGCGCAACGGGCCAACGATCCCAATTATAAACATTTCTCGTAGCTTTTCAGAGCTACATTTGTCGAAAGAGGGAACGTGTATAGCCGGTGCATTTCATAGTTCACGCACCCTCGGTACACTCTTCACGTTCTCCGACGTATACCGCCTCCATATCGCTCTTGGTCCAAAAGTACTTTTCGTTTTCAAGTGCGTCCGAGCACATGCGGGTTGATTTTCTTCTTTCTTCCCTTTTTTCTCGCCCTCGTTGCGTCACCTTCCGCTCGATGTTTTACAACGATAGGTCAACGGCTAGTATTATGTCAAAGGGAATGCACTTTACTCTTCCCTTCTTTTCTTTTCTTTTTCCTTTTTTTTTCCATTTGTATGGAAAACGTTCCTCTTTGATTAAGAATTAGTGGCATGAGAGGAAGAATCGGATGAAAATAATAGCACAAGCAATAATTGCGAGTTAAGAGTCGAGGAAATGTTGGTAGGTGGAAAATTAAATTAAGTTTAAATAGTTTATGTCGAATTGAAAATGGATGCAATATTAACGAATTGAAAATTACAATTACACCGATGTGTTAAAATTTGTGGGGAAATTGGTGGATTAGAAATGGACTGCAAGTTTGTGTGCGTTTGTGGGAAATTCAAAGTAACAAAAACGCACAAATTGTACGTATTACGCGAAAATAGACGAATTGTCTAAGATGTATTGCGCTTATTCTAATATTCTGCGGAGAAACTAAATTTCTACCGAAATTCCATCCGTTTAATTAGATTTACGAAAATACGAATTTCAATAAAAATCCGCTGTCCATCGTTGAATTACAAATTGAACGAATACTGACGAGTAGAAAATTGAATGAACAAATCAGAAATTGAAAAATACAATTCGTCTTCGAATCTGATATATCGATGAATCAAAAGTTAAAATCGTACTGCTAGATTAGCAAGCTATTGACGAATTTAAGAACATAATACAAATGAAGTGAAAATTGGAACAGTAGATGCTCGTTTATCCGCACTTGCTTCGTACAAGCAAGTTAATTCTCAACTTCTATCGTCTCAACTGCCTCGTCTGCCAACCTGTTCGAATAAACGACGTTCTACTGTATATTCTTGCCAACAGATATACCCGTCTGTATCATCGCGTCACGTTGATGGCGGTCATCGTCGAATCTGTGATTGACACGAGGTTGCTGTGTAATCGCGAACAAGAAAAGTATTTCGCGGCGGTGTGCACGAAGGTGGCAGTGGTTGGTAGCATGTGAGGGTGCGTGAAAGACGCGAAGAGAAAAGAGGAAAGAAAATCGGCAGAGAGAAAGAAAGAGAGAGAGAGATAAAGAGAACGAAAAGTGACAGAGGGAGTGATAATTTGTTAGCATGCGCGCACCCCAAATGCGCGAAATCCCGTCGAAGTGCGGCTCGTGCGCATTGTTTCCTTGTTTGCCAGGTGTTTCGAGTGCTCGGGCCGAGTGGGGGCCACGCCATTGTTACGAGAAGTCGTGCAACCGCTCGACAAAGCCGACGATCTAATGCTCTTTTATTGTGCATTGTGCTCGGCCAAATCAAGGAACGGGGAGCACGCTAACCGAGGGATCTCCACCCGTTTCGATGCGATAGGGGCGGAGGAGGCGCCTCCGCAGCCACCACCGCTGCCGATCGCAACAAAGAGAAACCCCGTAGTGGAGGTCTTCGAGATCCTGCAGGTTTTTACAGTGTTTACGATGGCACGAGTCCACCGGTATCGATTTAACTCGCCAACAAATCGTTGTTTTTTAATGTTCTCTTGTTTCATCGTCCTGAGTTTTGATTTTAGTTATTTTAACGCTGTAACGACAGACGGGGTGGTAGTTTCATAGAGATTTTACGAGTAGTCGAGATCTTTCAGTGAATCAAAAATTTCATTTCGATCGAGAATTCTATTTTAGTTTAAATTGAACGTTAATAGTGAACATAAAAAATGCTAGAATTTCTCCCCTTTTTTCGTGTTTCTCTTCAGCGTATATTCTCAATCGTATTTCTACAAGAATTGGTAGGATATCGTTCCGCTGTTTATTAATTTCATATATTTTTGCGAAACGTTTTTCTGTAATATACTATGGGATTTAAGAAATCGAAGTTGATTTAATACACGTTTTGCATTAGTTCAATATAATTTCATGTATAAAAAGGAAAGATAAAATATACCTCGTAAATTTCAAAACATAATTTCTCATACAATAAGAAGATAATAAAAATGACATCTTAAATTTCATTACCGTTATCGTTATCGCTAGAAAAATTTAATATTCACTGTGCATCTAAATACAAAGATTGCCTATACGTATACGTATACCGATTCAAAATTATTTTATCGATCATTTTTCTGACATAATTTATACATACCACGCTATCAAGAAATTTTACATCACTTGATAAAAATAACGTCAGGAAATAATTCACAAATCACCAAAAAAAAAAAACAAATAAAATAATAGCACGAAACTATACTTACTAGAACTAGCCTTCCCAGAAACGAAGATGGAATACGAATGTGTCGCATGCAAACGATCAAAGAGTCATAGTAGGTTTCTTCCAAAAGAAATTTATTCTGTTCCAACATTTTTAAAGTGAAAATTTATTCGAACGGTTCCGTTCGTTTTAGTGTGGTACTGCGACTCGTGTTCACCGGGAGACTGACAATAATGCACGGAATAAATCGTCATCGCGATATCTGGTCGTATTAAAAACATGACAATATCCCACGATTAATAGCGCATACATAAAGTCACCAATGTATTATCGTATTTTATTATAGCGATGCGGAGTACTGTGTTCTAAACGTCGTCAAATTAGTTTCTTATTCCCCTTTCTTTGCATTTCATAATTGTTACACTATTTACGCTTATTATTCGTGTCCTTCGTCCTGCTTATGGAACTTTCCGTTTTCGCTAATCACTTACACGTCCAGACAGAAATATATGTGTGTGTGTGTGTGTGTGTGTGTGTATATATATATATATACATATATATATATATATACTCACTTGCTCTATTCAATTACAAGTTTCAAATAATTCTTCTCTTATCGTAAAAATCAAGCGTTTGGTATAGTTTTATCTTCGTCGTAAATTTTTTCCCTTCTTCCTTGTCTTTCATTTTAAATGTTATCTTGTATAATGTATTAACTACGTTCATGTAAAATCGTAGTCTTTTTCCTCGTAGCAAATCATTCATACCTTTTCACCGTGCAAAAAGGTTTTACATATTTGCTTAAGTACTTTGTTAGCTAAAATCCCTGAATAGCGTTTTCAGTGTTCGTGATATATTGCACAGATGTTACTATTATTATCGAAGAAAGTACGAATTCTTATTCTCGTGGGTGTAGAAATTTCATGGTAATTGAAACGATGTTAGTGGTGAAGTTGCGTGCAATGCAACACATTGGAGGTATATATTCCTTGTGTTTTACAGTGGTTTCTCTCCTTTTCTCGTCTTTTAATCCTTGTGTGATTTATCAGGCATTCATTCCTACATTTTCCTTACAACAGGATACCGTATGTTCTCATAGAAGTATCAAGAAATTAATCCAAAAATTTATTATTTAGACGTTGCTTCGATTTTCGTTTTTGAAACAAACTAATTAAATTTACAAAAGAGTAGCCAAAGCATTAAACTTACAAGTAGACCGTGTTATATTCGAAGTATTTATTGTGATATTCTAAGTGTGAAAGAAATTTCCACCTGGATTTCGTTTCTTTAGTTACGTTCATAGAAATATAAATTCGCATAAACATTCGTGGTCTGCTTGTAATACACGCTTGTCCAATAACTCAGAATACTCGAATGTCCATGTAAGATAGATCGCAACTAAGATGATTTACGAATGAAAATTTGGTAAAGTAATTCTTCGTTAATAGCGCTTATGTTTAGCACAAGTGTAGAAATAGATTCGAAGCTTTGATATTTAAGAGATCTTTTATCAATTTTACGTCGATTCAATAAAATAAAAATTTTACAAATTTCTATAATTCTTCAAACAAAAAGTGTTAGACTTATATAGAAATATATAAGCAACATTTTTTTGAAAGTCTATTTCGAATAATAATGATATTTTGTGATATCTTCATAAGAACGTGGAAATTTATTTAAAGAATTATAAAAATGACTACCCGGTTACTCACACAAGGGTTAATAGTTAATAACGTCGAACATTAATTTTTTTTTTGTTTTTTCATTCAATTAAGCCGCGTTATAATTCAAAATTCAAAATCACGTTATTACAATCTACGCATTAACACAATTATTGCCACTGACGGTTCTCCGTTTGCTTTAATAAAGCGAATAACGTTGCGAATGCTACGTAAAAAAATCTTTAGCTTTGGTTAATTGCAATATGCATGTTACACTTTTAATTACAAGTTCACACAATTTGTCCCATTCATTTTAATAAGCATCGTTATATCGATAAACATATTTGTGTAAATTAAAATAAATTTGTCATCTTTTCACGTTTGAATTCTTCACGAGGTAGACAAATGATCAAACAGAGATTCATCGTTTCATATTCGGTGAGTGGAATTGCATGCAAGCTATATTATTGTCAGTAAAACTCTGACTATAATTTATATCCTTAAACAGATCCAAGGTTCCATTAATAAATTAAATAAATAATGAATAATTCGTCGTTTCAAGCGTTAAATGCATACACCATAAATGATCAACATCTATCTACGTATAAATAACCGAAATAAATATAAAATATAAAATTACATATACAATTTTTCTATTGCAAATAAACAATAAATAAAAGATCATTTAAGATTGATTCTATATGTCGTAAATAAATTGCAATTGTAAACTATCTAGACTGACGGAGATTTTCTTCATTTCGTCTTTTCTCCTTTTTCCCCATTTTTTCGTCTTCGATCGACAATCGATCATCGAATCTACTTTGTCCTTAATAAGGTATCGATTCGACCTACGAACGATGATCGTTCCAGTCAAAAAACGTATAAAAGTCACATTTTCATTCTCCAACGTTCCGAACAATCTAACTATCGAATGAGATCCTCTCAGGCGTTCATTGTTGAAGCTATTGCATCTGAAATTGTTAGACATTTTTTTCGAAAAATTACTTCGATATTTTCTGAAAATGTCTTTCAATATTTTTATAGTTTTGAAATGATGTAACCCAAAAACGAATGTAATTCACGAAAATATTATTATAAATTTCATTATAGCCATTAATTATAGAACATATAGTTTCTTTGAACATGGATACTTTGTAAAATGTATAAAAGTATAAATAAAATGTTCAGATAAATTATTAATAACATTGGAATACAGGTAAATAAAATATATACACGAATAATATTGAAACATATTCTTAGAATTTAATAAAAATGTCTTTTGTTTTACTTGTATCGAAAAGGATGTAATTACTAATTCGCTATAGCAAAAAAAGTTTCGAGTACAGAGCATGAAAGTGCGTGAACCAAAATAATTAGTTAAATTTTGCTTTAATGAGAAATGCAAAAGAACAAAATACAAATTGAAAGATGTCTAACCATTTCAATTGCAATAACTATTGACGATCAAGCCTATATCTCTATATAATAACCCTAACTCACTCGGACATGACTAGCATCGTGATCGTATGAAACGAACAAAACAAAAACGTGATTGAATATCACAATCAGTTGTAAAAAAAGTGGAATGCTCATAAGAAAATTTTGGAAGATTTTATAAAAATATAAATAAAACAGAATGTTTCATTTACCAGCATAAAAAAATTAATTAACTCATGAAACGAAGAAAAGCTTGGTTGCCTAATTCTTTCATTAAACGTGACGCAAATTCGATTAACAGGATTAATATAATTTCGCTGGCAGGCAAAACGAGATGATAGTCTTTGTCCAAAAAACGTTCAATTCCCGTCTTATTAAGATATTAATATTCGTCTTACGATCAAATTATTAATCATTATAAACGTCAGTCTCATAAACGTCATTGAATCACAGCAGTCTCTGTTTCATTGTTAAAATTATGTATTTTATCATGTGATAGACTTGATATCACTTCAAATGCAGAATACAAATTAAGATAAAACACTGTATAAAAATGAAGTAAACTAACTGAGACTGTCGTGAGTCATCTACGATGAAAATTACCATTCGATCATGGAATATCTGAAAATGCATAATTTCACGTCGACTAAATAAAAATATTGTAAATTAACGTTTAACATAAACTTTACGGAGCATCCCACTTTACTTCGAACCTAAGCATAATTACACTCTATGGACCGATGATCAGGAATTGAAAGCACGCGTCAAGATTACGGCGAACAATTGGCCATACAAACTGTACCGCACATATACAGACCCCGATCGACGAATCAATTTCGCGCTAACGCCGATATAACATTATGTACAAATTTATTAAAACAATGACTAGCAATCGGTACGTTGCTCGTACCCCATCGATATCTCGCTATCGATACGTTAAGACGAATCCTCTTCACCGATGGACCTAATAGTGGATCAACCATAAAAGAACGCGTTTATGTCACTTTCAATCATTTCTAGTTCACATTCGCACTATATAATAATAAATCTCAACTAAACAACATATTGTCAGCTATAATGGAGGCAATAAGTATTAATCGTTTAAAAATAACTTTTCAATATATTAATTTTCAAACGAATTTGAACTTCAAAGTCGAAGGATACGATTTTGGAATTCTAAGAAATAAATTTTCTTTATACGCATTTAGAAACTTTCTGGATGGATACGACGTGATAGAAATATTTTTACTTGGAATGTATTTTTTATTTTTGTATGAATGTATGTTTTATTGTTGATGCAATAAAGAAAAAGAGGTATCATGTTAAGTTGCTAGCTGGGTCATCTCTTGATCCGGCACTTCTTTTTAGTATGGGATTAGAAATTAATAAATAGAGTAGAATTTATTCAATGTCATTGACTAACACACGTGATCCCTATTATCATCTACAATCGATTAGAGTTACAAAAAATTTCTCAATTGAAACCTAAAATAATTTTCTCTTAATCTTTCTAAGATATAAATATCCAAAAAATGAAAAAAGGTAAATGCAAAAATCATTTACTAACGAGTACTCGAATTCAACCTTTACTAAGCTTTCCACAATTTTAAACAACGGAACGCCATATTTAAGTCCTATTATCGCTTAATAATCTTCATCAACCAACGCTTACTGCCTCCATGATAGTCTAAACCCAACCGAAAAAAAAAACATAGATGGTACGCGATAACAGTCCACCTCTAACTCGAGGACTAAATAGAGCAATGACAGCTCAAAGCCCGGTACGTTCTTGTACAGATAAAGTAAACGCACCTCGTCGAATCACCCCGGCACCATCTCCGAAAACCCGGAACTGACGCATGAAACCTCATCGAAATGTCCAGCACCGTGCTTATTAAGGTAAAACACCTCTCTAACGACCCATCAATCGAAGAAATCGTCATCCCCGAACGGATCGTTCTCCCTGACAAATATATTCACCGATTCTGACTTCCTAATATGCTGATCGTTCCTCGACTTATTGTTATTATTATTATTATTACTTCCAGCAGAGTACTTTCCTTGTCGACCATGATTCTTCAAAGGTAAAGTGGTCGCTCTATGTTCAGAGACGTTGTCTTCCATTTCTGACTTAAAAGCGAACGCATCGTCGTCGTATCTCAAGTGCCCATTGAAGAAAGAATCACGGCTGCCGTCCCCTGATACAAAATCATCAGTCGTCTGATGAGCATCTTTGGATTCACAAGGAAGTTCTTCAGGCGTTTTGGCTTTTTGGTCAGAAGGAAGCCTTTGTCTATCGGGCGAATCGCCCATGCCAGTAGCCGCGAAGGGTAAATCATCTTCGAAGTAACTAGATCTTTTGCTGTAGACCTCGTCCATACCCATCGCTCTCCTGGGAGCCTTCGGATACCTCGTCGTAAACGAAGGACTCTGTGGTGATGGTTTCCGTTCACTGCCTTCAGAACGAATTCGTGGCTCCGCTGTAGCCAGAGATTCCACGGTAGTGGGGTCCACGTGTTCTACAGTTTGGGCAAAATCATCCTCAAATGGACTTTGGGTCTTTGTGTGAGGCTGGCGAGGTTTGTGCCTGGGTATTCTCTTTCGATGAAGACTCTCACTCTTGGTATCTAGTTCCTCGGACCAATAAGGTCTATCCGCCCAGCTGTCATACTCCTGATCGCTACCCCAATAACTTTGACGACTCCTGGAACGTTGCGAAGATCTTACATATGGATCAGAGTCATTATCATTGCACTCGGACCTGGAGGTGCCGAATTTTCCTCGGGATTCAGGGTAGACCATGTCAGTATTGCGTCCCTCGTTTGCACTATTTGGCCTCTTCGGCCAGTGTCGCTTTCTACCTGATTGATTATACCTTGGGGAATCGTCTCCTGGTCTATCGGAGCCATAGTCTTCGTTCCAAGCTGAAGGATAATCGTGTGGTCGTTCCCTGCTTTCTCTATAGTAATAGTAGCTTTCTCTACTAGGATAGTCAGAATCTGGTGGACCCGTTGATCTCCTACTCCAAAATCTGGCATCCTCATCCCATCGTCTTCTCTCATATTTCCTTCTGGACCACCTATCGTCATCGTCGTATCCCATACTTTCTTGGCTGCCAAACCTATCTTCCTTCCACAGCATCATTTTCCTTTTTCTTTCCTCGTCATAAAAGGGTCCATGCTCGTGTGGCCAATTCCAACGTTGAGGCTTCGATCTGCATTTCCAATGACCCTCATAGTGTTCTTCTTCGTCCTTATACTGCATCTTTCTATGAGGATAATGCTTGGGCTCTTTCTCCCATTGACTCTCATCGTGCCACGGAGAAGAGTCACGAGGCCTGTGTCCAGAATTTTTGATCCACGCAGAATCGCGAGGCTTCTCCATCATCTTATCCCGGAAGCCTCTGTCTCGTTTGCCCCCCGGACCACCTGTTTCCTCGTAGAAGCTCCTATCGCCGAAAGGAGCATCGAATCTTGGATAGTGGCTACATCTAAATCTGCCATCTCGTACCCTTCCATTGCTCTCTTCGCTCTCTTCCTCGTCTTTCCACTCATTATCACTGTCGCCTGATTGTTGGTACATGCTTCCTTTGAAAGACGCTTCTCTCTGGAACTCTTTTCCATCAGGAGACCACGGCGAAGTTCTACTAATCGAAGGAGGACAGTCAGAAGGGGGTCTATCTGAAACGAAGAGACCTGTATCGAACTTCGTCCAGCTGCTATCGTCTTTACTTTCGTCTCTTTCTGGTTTTAATTCTGTAAATGGGCAGAAGATGTCTTCAGGAATTAGAGACTTGGTTTTTGGTGCGTGTCCACTGCTGCTTAACATTTTAATCTCTTCAAAAATATCCATCCCCATAGAACTCGAGTCTTCTTCATTTTTAGACTGCTTTTTAGGACTGGAAGGTGGGGGCGTGTCAGAAAATAGATTTAGCAACTCCACTTCGGCTGAAGTCTTTTGCTGGGTCGATAATTGAATCACAGGTGACATTCTAGTGGAATTCGGTGTGTCTTCGTCAAGTTGTTTGACTGGTGGTTCTGGTTCGCCTATAATCTCACGTAAAGCCGCGTATTTGTCGCTGGAAATAGATACAGAAGACTTTACCTCAACTTTATTTACTTCAACCAAGGGCCCATTACCCTCTTCTGTAGTTGTTTCTTTTGTTTCTGGTTTATCAGAATCCTCGTTGGATTCGCTAGGTTTGTCAATAGGCTCGGGTTCTTCTGTTCTCTCCTCAATGTCGATTATAGCTTTCGTTTTGTCAGATTCCTCTTCTTCTTGTTTCGTCAATAAATCTGTCGGTACTTCAGGCTCTGTCACTGGTTCTGTTTTACTTTCTAGTTCAATTGACTGAATCTTTTCAAATGTCAAACTCGAAGAAAGTTCAGTCGTGTCTTCAGACTTTGCCTCAATTTGTTCTTCCTTAGTCAGATCCTCGTTACTAGGCGGAAGTTTCACCGTTAGATTCACCAGAGTAGCCAAAGTTTCTGATCTGATCTCTTCGCTAGTTTCTTGATGCTGACTAACTAATTCAAACTCCTCTTTCGTCACTTCCTCTTCCTCCGCGAATTCTTTCATGACGTTCTCTTCGTTCTTCTCCATCTGTTCCAGCTCTAACAGTTCTCTAAAAACAGCGTACTTATCGTAAGTAGCATCCTGCTTGGTCTCCTGGTCGATGTTCGTTTTAGTAAAAAGCTGTGGCTCGTTGAACGGCTTCGGTTGCACCATGCTAGATACGGGTTGTGCTTGCACAGCACTGACTTGCTCTTGCTTTATAGGAACTGGTTCCTCGCTATCGCTGGCAGCAGCTTCCTTGGCTGAGAGAGTGGCCAAGCACTCAGTCAACTGCTGAAGAGTTAGACTAGTCAACTCCTTTACAGTCATCCCTAAACTGCTCGCCAATTCATCTAAATTGGCAGACGTTAATTGGCTTAGAGTGATATCCAACGAAGGTTTCGTCTTTTTGGGTCCAGTCGTCGAACTGGAAGTGGAAGTGAAAAACGAGGACAAATTCGTGGTGGGTACCATAGAACTAAACGAGTCCTCGAACGCCGACGTGGTCATCACGCTTATCAAATCCGATTTGCTAGACAACTGAACGGGCGGACTGAAATTGTCATCTGACTGACTCTTCGCGTCCCTCGACGGACTCATATTCCTGTCGCTTGTCGCCACGGGCTCCCTTTCAGGGAAATCGTAGTGGAAATATGTATCTGTGTGCGGCGGCCTTGGAGGAGGCTTTACAACACCCCTGACGCCCTGCTTCTTCGGTGGCAGAGGAGGAGGGTTGATTAAAATGTTAGCGATTCCTCGAGGAGGAGGTTCAGGTACGAGTTCCAGTTCCGCGGACGAAGTGGATAGTCTGGAATTGGCATCGGAGGGACAAGACTTTAGTGGAGATGCTGGTGAATCGCTGACTGTCGAGAAATCTACTGGGAACGGTTTGTCCACAGATGGTACTTTGCTGCCGGTGATATCAATATCAAATTCTTTCTGGCGCGTAGTTTTTATGGGACTGGGAAGCTTTACCAAGCCATGCGTAGATTCTGTGGAGTCTTTGTCTATTCTACCGAGCAGAGAAACGCCTACGGAAGTGGGAATAGTCGAGATTGCAGAGGATTTCGAGGTAGAAGAGTCTTCAGGAGGCAAAGACACAGAAAGAGGTTGATGATGAGTCGTTCTAGGCGTCATATCCGATTTTCTGGACGAATCACTGCGCGTGAAAACTGATTGAATCGCCTCGTTTTCGTCGAATCGATCGAAATTCGCAAAGTTTGTGTCCTCGAATTGATTTTCTTTGGGAACTATGTCGTTTCGTGGTTTCACTGACTCTATGGGTTCTGAGAGAACGTTAAAGTTCGTTGGGAACGTGTCTGCCGAATTAGTAGACACTAAATCTTTTAACACTTTCTTGGGAGGATTCTTCAGGTGCTGGAAGAAGTCCTTCTTGTCTACGTAAGGTTTTATTAAACCGGTTCCTAGTGGGTCCAACTCCGTGAACACGTCTATTTGTGGGCTCTTGGCTTGGGTCTGTAACAATTATCAAATACAAAGTATTTAATTAAAAACTTAAATAAAATGACAGAGAGTTGATAGACAGTTTGGAAAGACTTCATGAATCAAAATCGATAATTGTGACCGATCATATAATAATAGAGCAACCTGTCTCCTTAATGTTTTCAAAAAATGAACAGTTTTAACTTAGAGAACTTACACAATAATTATATTATTTACAGTCCGAGTTAAAATATTCGAAATAATTTATTCTCTCTAAGACCACTATAATATTAATGTATATATAATAAATATTTACCTCTTCCACTTCCTTTTTAACCGGCGTATTTTTAGCCGAGCTGGTGAGCTCACTGTCACTAAAGAGATTCTCGGTTTCTTTGTCGAACCACTGAATTGTACTTTGAAGTGGAGGGGTCTTGCTAGTCAGAGTGGTCGCTGGACTCGACGTGATCGACGATTGGGTGCCTGGAACCGTTTGTTGTCGCTCTAGGTGGCCTCTTTTAGAGGATGATGGTGGTGGTGGTAGAATTGCTCGTACAGTATCTTCGAGCTACAAAAGTACACAAAGAATGTTTTAAACAAAACATATTATTTTAACGAAATAATCTAAAAAATAAGAGCATTCTAGATATTAAAGCTGACTAATTTTTTACATACCTTCATATTCGCGAAAGAATCACCGAATGGATCGGTTTCAAAGAGATCGTCAGCGGAAGGTGGTGGATTTTCAGGAGTAATTTTGTCCATGTGATGGATACCTTGCTGCAGAGAGTCCAATTCGAATTGTATATCTAATAAATCCCTAATAACGCCACTTTGAGGCTCGTTTCGTTTATCAGTTGACTTATCCGCCTCCGAATTAGCATTCCTTACCCGAAGAAGAGAGGACTCTGATCCTGCTGCACCCTGTCACAAAACGATTTAACAATATTAAATATTTAATAATGAAGTTGTTCTAAAATTGTATATTTTACATGTTACAAAGTGGGGTGCATAAATTTCCAGCCAGATCAGTTTTTCACTTTATATTTCAAAAGTGACATTTTAAAGAATTTTAACTTTAGCATCAGAATATAATCATATACTATACACAACTTTTATATTATATAACAGCATAACGATATTAATTTGTTATCCTGTTCGTTTGCTATACCAAATATTGGTTATAGCTTATTTAGATACTCGAAATATACATAAGCAAGGAAGTGGCCCGAAACTTTCGCACATCACCGTATAATAAATTCAATTAAAATATAATAAATTAAATAATAAATTAAACATTTAAAACTAGCGACTGTTAAAAGAAAAGACCGTGGAAATACAAATATAGTTAAAAAGGAAATGACAATTACTTTAGTGTCAGGGGTAGGTTCGACAAAGATGCCAGTGGTATGAAATTTAATAACGTTTATAGCGTTCTGCTCTAAGTGCTGCTTCGTTAGCTCGATCTCCTTCTTTTTTAACTCGAACACCACTTGAAACAAGTCTCGCATCGCGATTACCACCTGCAATAAAATTTTTAAGTAAAAATGCTTTTACAATGCAGGAACTTGAAGTATTTCATTAATATAACCAGGTACAAAAGTTTGCTAATAAAAGCAAACAATTTTACTTCAACCGAAAACTAAAACAGAGATACGATATAAAAATGTCAAACGCAAATTCTTATTACTTTAGAAATACCTTCCGATTCAAACACGCTCCCAAATAATGGACAGTTGAGAGTTACGTCCTGTATTCTACCGATATACTAAACGCGCCTGACTATGTACGGTCCGCAGTCACTTATGGCCTATTCCCCTTCTATTACGTGTTCCTCTCTCTTACAGTCTAGACACTTGGTCAGCCACATCCTCTCTCTCTCTCTCTCGCTCTCTTACATCTATCGATAACCTTTAACCCGTTTAATTGCAAAACATTCTAATCGGTGAAATTTCGTGTAAACGTCATGCAATGTTCTAGTAATATTACTACGAGCACGATATTTTAAACACTAAAATATACGTAATTAAACTACTGCTTTGACCTTTTCCTACGTAAAATCAAGTAAAATAGGCGAAGCTGCGTATACTACTTGTAGCGATATCCATCGAAAGCTTTTGCTATTTTCGTTGTAGGCCAATTAAAAATTAATTCTTCTACGAAATGTAAAAAATGGGAAGATAATGGAATTCCACGGGCTCTTGCTTATTAAAGAATGAAGAACACTCACGGTGTTCACGAAAGAAAATCGCATCTTGTTGGAAATATCGGGAAACCACAGTGACGTTTCAAATAACATTGAGATTCGAGCGTAGAAATGTTTGAAGTATAGTGAAAGACCTTCTGAACGCTCTTATTAAAATCCTTGGGGATGGTACGGCTAAGCTTGTAAATATAAGAAAATAACGCCAGAACTACCGACGACCAAAGTAAGTAATGGAACTTCTATCAAAGAGATGCAAATGAAAGGTACGTGTAAAGATACCCAATTCAAACAAATATACTTTCATCCATGTGCTTTCAAAAAAATCATTCAAATTCCCAAAAATTCCATTAATGCAATTGAAGTTTCCTCTTCCTTCTTTTTTTCTAACTATCCTAATCGTTCCAGTGTTAATACACGTATCTGTCAAATCGGTTTGCTGCGCAAAGCAGAAATGGAGGAAATTGATGTGATTGTGTAGACATCAATTCATATCGCATGTAATACAAGCATCAATTTCAGTGAGTAGAGTTGACCTGTGAATCGCTCATATATTGAGTTGGCAACTAAGTGATTGCGGATTTTATCGTTACCACCTAATGACAAAATCCGCAATCACTTAGTTGCCAACCCAATAGTACTATTCAGCCTTGTCCTTTGAATCTTTCCTCTGTTTCAAAAATACAGGGTGGTTGGTAACTGAGGGTACAAGCGGAAAGGGGGTGATTCTACGCGAAAAAAGAATAACAATTTTTCGTTTGAGGCTTTGTTTTCGAGAAAATCGACTTTGAATGTTCGCTCGGTACGCGCGAAAAATTAAAAAAGAAATTAAAAAGAAAAATTTTTATTCTATATTCTCGACTTCTTTTTTCGCGTAGAACCACCCCCCTTTCCGCTTGTACCACCAGTTACCAACCACCCTGTATATCTATTAAATTTTAAAAATATATCCCCATCCAGCTGCGTGAAAAGAGGCGTATTGCAAAATGGAATAGAGAAAAGAGGAAAAATGAAAAAAAAGACAGAGAGAGAGAGACGAGGGCCACGAAGAAATTGCAATCTCTTTGAACGAGTACGAAGGGAATCGCGTATAATCGAACAACAATCTCCCGCGGTGTATCGTTAGGGCGGCAGACTGAATCCTATAATGCAATTATTTACATACCCCTGCGGAATTACCGGAGCTACCGAGGTCGATATTGCTTCTCCGGATTGGACAAATATCATTTTAGATCCCCTTGCCTCGGCAAAGCGAATCGTTCACGATAAATGACACGGTTGTAGACCCACGTTTAAGGATCGTACTCGCGCACGAACGGCTCTCCTATCGAATCAACGCGTACCAACCTTGTTCTTTTGTTGTTTCTCAAAGGCAATATCCGTGCCGGTGACGATATAATACCGGGCTGTTCTTGCGTTCATCGCCTCTCGCTTTTTATCGATCACACAGACTAAACGGTTTCTTTATGTCGACTGTGGCTCGCTAATTATTGTTAATTTTTTAAACTTTCGACGAACGTGCGTTGTGTGAGGTATAACGCGAATTATCGTAGCGTAGACGTTAGCGTTTAGTCATCGTTGTTCTTAGTAGATTGAACTCGGCAATTGAGGATTCCCGGAGAGCGAATTTAATGATCGTAGAAAATTGTTGATTAATTTCATTTTAATTGGCTACATAAAGTTAACTGTTTCTAGTCGAGTAATTTCATATTACTCATTGATAAAGTAATCGATAAGGCACATTAGCAGATAATTAGTGCAAATATTTCAAAGGTATTAGGATATAAGTAGAATAAAATTGTAATTCTGCTTGTAGGAGAGATATGAATATAATATTGCTAATTATAAAATCTAGTAGGAAATGTAGCATTAAAATACGTTTATAACGTGATAGGAACTTATAGTGATTAATCGTACGTGTAAAAATTCATAAATTTCGTGAAATTAACCATTTAAGAGATAGTACGATTTAAGAGTAATACACCAAATTGTCACTTTTTCTAAATTTTATTTTATCTGTTTCCCATTCTCTTATTATACTTCATTTATAAAAGTTATTATTCAAACATTAAATTAAGATAAAAATTATACACAAATTACAATCTATTGATCTTACCAACGAGCGAACGAGGAATAGCAAAATCAACTTTTTACGATCGATATTTAGATCTCATAATTTTTCTGATTAGCGCGATAGAGGATAAGATGCAATCCATGAAAACTGTGCAAAACTTACTTGACTTGCTGCTTTATCTGTCTTGATGCCAAAGAAACGATGACCCGTGTCTGGTGACCCAAAAATATATCCAAAGGCCCTCGAATCGCTCATGTCCTGTGCGATGAAAGATATCTTATGTACAGGATGGTGATACAGACAGTCCTGGAACAAACAAATTTTGATCATGTAAAAAACTATCCATTTTATGTACATATACACAAAAGTAACTAAAAAAATATTTTATTTTAATTGAATAAAACACTGCTAAAAGATTTGGTTACTTAAAAAAAAAAAAAAAATGTGATATTCAATCTTTGAAAAATGTAATCCTTGACGAATATTTCTCTCTAAAAAATTAATATTTTACTTTTATCATTTGTTATCGGATATTTATTTTATTATGAAATTTGTTATGGTTGTCATTTTTGAGAGTCATTACCCCAGACTTCTCGTCCCGCAAGCGTAATCCATCGATGCTGACCTGAACGGCGATTCGTTGTTTGTGTTCACCGGCAGCTCGAATCGCCATCTTCAGATCCGCCAAAGCTGCTTGGCACATCCGGTCCCCGCGTGCTTCCGATACTTCCAATATGCCAATCAGCTTCGCCTTGAACGACACACCCTCCCCAAGAAATCGGGTTGGTTCGTTCTTGACTGCGAAACAAGCACAAACAACATTATTTATATCGTTTCAACAAATAAATGTTTTTTCCAATTAAGAAACGAAGAAAGAAAATTGGACAGCGTTCGTAATAAATCTCTGCTACGATTTAAAAGAGTGGAACTATTTCTCGAATAACAAGCAGGAATATTTTTCGAATAATAAGTAGTAATACTCGGTATTTCAACTCCAAGCCGAGTAAATGAAAAAGTTCCATTGAATAAAATTTCCATAAGGAGAAAGAATTCAATCGTAAGAGCGTTATTTATTCATCCGTTGAAAAATATTGCTTGCAATAGATTTAACTAATTATTTCCCTGAAAACAGAAATACTTCCTCCGAAAGGTAAAAATACTAATAATACCTATTCCATATTTGAACTTTAACCTCGATGAAAGAGGAAATATTGAAACGAGTTTGTAAATTTCGATAGAGAAAAAGGGACAACTTATATAAGAGCTTCATTCGTCCAATGAAAAATCCACAAGCTTTCGCTTATTTTCGAAAGTGAAAATACTTATCCCTCTATAAGTAGTAATAGCGTTTCGAACGATCCTAAATTAAATAGAAAAGAAAGTTTTAATTAATATAAATATCGATAAGAGTAGGAAGAGAATCTAAATCGGTAAATTACCAACAAGTCCATCAAGGAATCTAAATCGCTACTTCCTTCTAAACGATTTCGTAAATCATTCGCAAAAGTAGAATTGCTCCTCTCATTACAAGTAGTACTACTCAGTGTTTCAACCCTATGCAATTTCCTACACACTCGACAATTATTAAATAATGTTTCATCTACCGATGTTGATGAACGAAGATTCGAAGATCGAATTATTATTCGTAGGAAAGGAGAGGCGAGTAACAGGAAGGAGAAATAAATTGCTTATCCGAAGGATACTCGAAAGGATTCTCGTTTGATGCTTTCGCCGGGCGAACTGATCGTGTGGTCGATCGATATTAAGTTCAAGAGGCTTGAAACCATTGCCAACGGATCGTTTCGAATCCCCGCTGTTTCGAGTTCGATAATTCGATAGAATCACGTCGTACGGTATTCAACTTGGTCCCGGCTTCAACCAGACCGCACGCAGGGATATTAAAACGAGCACCAACCGCGACAGATTTCGCGTTACTTTGTTAGTCGTTGCACGGTTCTTCGTCCTCTATCCGCTGGAAAATTGATCTCGTTATGCCTATATAATACAGCCAGTTGCTGACGAATTTAAGAATAAAACGTTGACGATTAATTCAAAATTAAAGGAGAGGAATCGCGTTCTCGTCCGTTTTCGTCGTGATCTTTAAATTATCTGATATTTCGGCACTTTGCTTCGAAATATCAAATTATTGGATTCAATTCTAATCGTGGAGTAATCTTACTTTATAAAACTGAATGTCAGAGCTCTCGAAACTTGTCGTTTTATTTCTATCTGTCTCAAACTACATCCTTCAGATAGTGGTGTATTAAGAACGAGATATAAAAATGCATCTTATTCTGCAAAAAAGAAAAAAAGAAAAAACGTAAAATGTTTTCGACTACGAACGATAGCAACGATCAAATTCAGAAACTAGAACATCAAAGTCGACAACGTTCTCATAAATTTTGATACTTCGTTTCGTTTCATAAGATACGTTCTCATCTCATAAAATTCTCAAATATCCTGATATATTCTCTATCGCTTTATCATTTCACCAACGAATAAACAACTGCTTTCGGCAGCTTTCAATTGCTATTAAACATACACCATCGCTACCATACAGTCATCTCGACCATCATATAGAAAATTCTCTCTTTCAATCATCAAGCAGGCATCCCCTCGCGAGTCTTAATCTCTGGCCACTCGTACCTCCTCGATTTGCCTTTCTACAGACAATTTATCGAAATGTCCATGCACACCCCATTCTAACATGAACGCGTACAGCTTCTTTAACGCACACTTTGCACGACCCCTCGCGACTTTAATGGCCACTAGGCACACCGGCGCATTTGTTTGAACGTACTCGTGCGACTCGAGTGGAGAACGCCAACTGTCGATACTCGAGCTTCTATCCGGATAACCAATTCATGCCCTTCCCACCCCCTCAATGCGGTCACCTTTGTACGGCCTTTGTATCCCGTTCCAGTCCTTGGTTTTAGTCGATGCACGCTGCCTATTTAGCCTAACACTGTCACAACTATACTACGTGATAGTACGTCAAAATATTGATCGAACGAGTAGCATCGTAGATCGATAAGGCGCACACGGTAACTACAAAAATATTTGTACACCGCTATATCTACTATGGCATTTGTATACTAATTAATTAGTCTATCACTGTCACAACTATGCCGCGTCATGGTACGTGAAAATATTTATCGAAGGAATAGCATCATAGATCGATAAGACTCATACGGTAACCACGAAAATATTTGTACACCGCTGCATCTATTATCGTATTTGTATACTAATTAATTAGTTTATCGCTGTCACGACTGTAGTACGTGATACGTAGCAAGTAAAAGTATTGGTCGAGGCAATAACATAGATCGTTAAGATGCATCTTAAGGGTATAAAACTATTTGTACGCTGTATATATTGTTGTATTTATATACTAATTAATTAGTCTACCGCAGTGACAATTATACTACGCGATGGTATTGGTGGAAAGAATAATGACGAATCGATAAGGTACCTACAGTGGCTACGTTTATTCTTGTGTTTATATACTAATTAATCAGATTCTACTATAATAAATTTAGTACTAGAGGTGGAATTAGAAATTAGAGGATATATAGTGATAACTATTATTCGAATGATCTTTTATAAGACATTACGAGGAATTTTTAAAGACATTTTTTACAGATAATTAAAATAAAACAACAAGAAAACAAATATTAGAATAAAACCTAAATCATTGCCTGATGAATATTTTGACCAAGAAATAGTTTAAGACATAGGTAGAATAATTTTTAATTTATACAGAGTTATAGCGGATTAAAATTGTGCCACTGCTCGAACGATTCTCTATCTTTGTGAATAACTAACTGCTCTCCTTAGTTCAAATTTTCAGTCTTCTTTTTCGCTTCTCAAGATATGTTGAACTACATGAAGTTTCCCCTGTATTTCATTTTCTAAGCCAAGTACAGCGTATTAATTATTAGTTAAAGTATTATACCTATCACTTCGAAAACGAAGAAACTTGAAGTTTTGTCATCAGCACTGCGTCATCTTCCGTTTTTCTCATCCAATGAGAACAAGTACAACAACAAGTACAAGCGGAAAGGGGGTGATTCTACGCGAAAAAAGAAGTCGAAAATATAGAATAACAATTTTTCGTTTGAGGCTTTGTTTTCGAGAAAATCGACTTTGAATTTTCGCTCGGTACGCGTATACAGGGTGGTTGGTAACTGGAGGTACAAGCGAAAAGGGGGTGATTCTACGCGAAAAAAGAAGTCGAAAATATAGAATAACAATTTTTCGTTTGAGGCTTTGTTTTCGAGAAAATCGACTTTGAATTTTCGCTCGGTACGCGTGCACTTTATCGCGTCTCGTTATAACGGATCTCACTGTAGATCGTTGTCTCGATTGACGTTATTTTTTTAATTTTTTACATTTTAAAATTTTTAAATTTTTATTCTATATTTTCGACTTCTTTTTTCGCGTAGAATCACCCCCTTTCCGCTTGTACTTGTTGTTGTACTTGTTCTCATTGGATGAGAAAAACGGAAGATGACGCAGTGCTGATGACAAAACTTCAAGTTTCTTCGTTTTCGAAGTGATAGGTATAATACTTTAACTAATAATTAATACGCTGTAAACAAACTTCTACTTTTGTACATAATATTCTTCGAGATTCAATTATGGTCGAAATTGAACGCTAAAATAAACCAATAACAGATCCATAGAAATTTAATTTCTCTCGTCACAAAGAAGATATTTTGGATTTACGTGTCACAAGAACATCGTCGATTGTTTTGTCGATACAGAAATATCGCAGGAAACTGCTTGACGTGGTAATTTTAGTGGTAAAGTACTTCATAGATCAGAAATAATAATTTGAGTTAGTACGTTCAATCTTCTATTAAGTTGTCACCAGACAATTCAGAATGTGCATCAAGTGCGAACATGTTGGACGTAAACTAAAATTTCTAGTAAATTCTGTGCTTTTGCGTGTGCGTGTGTGTGTGTGTGTACACAGAACTTCCAAAATTACCGAGTTACTCTCCAAAATCTTCGTTAATTTTAATTACCGAAATTCTTAGATAGATTATTAAGTAACTTTTAATAAGTCTCATACGTTATTAAGATGACGTTTACTCGAAAAATTCGTTAGTCACATATTGCACATAGTTACTCAGCATTGTTTATTTGCTAAAATCATGGCATTGAAAAGTATAAGAACTTACATGTATTCGAATGTTATGTAACAATTTTGAAAAATTCTTATAAACGGTCATTACAGTCATATTAATACAAAATTTAACATAATAGTATACTATATGAACAATAATCTTAATAATATGTATTAACAATGTAATATTTATAACATTTTTCTCTAATTAAATTGGTATTTGTATGTACGATACTCTTACTAGACAATATTTCACATATTCCCTTTTTCCAAACATTACGTCACAGCTTGTCTATTGTCAGCCACAATTATCTAAAACAAGTTTTACTTTAAGGAAACGTGATTTATCGGTTACACTCTATATCTATTATATTTCCGTTCTTACTTATATGCATAGGACATGTCTATATTAACTCGAACAGAACATTATTAACTAAAAGATAAAAACGAGCAAATATAAAAGTCACGTTACATTTTAAGAGTAACTCATCTTTATCTAATCTCTTTATTTTTATGTACATTCAACTTATATTTCGATTTCGCATTGAAATTTTAAATAAATATATCCTGAGTATACATGTTTAATTCAATTCACTTATCTTTTGAATCTGGAATGTTCAAACTCAATGAATTTAAAGCGAAGGATCAAAATTGTTGCCACGTAGAACTAATTGTCAGAAGTAGTATAATCCTTAATATGAGGTGTCCGAAATATGTGGTGCTGCCATCTGTTAGCGGTGCCACGTACAAACAAACAAATCAACAAACTACGTTACCACGGTCGGTAAATTATAAGTCTGTAATGAAAGCTCGCGCGAAAACCACAAAATTAACAGTGTCGTCCCCAACAAAAGCACCCAGCATTCCATCAGCTCCTTCGGAACTGTGCGGTTCACGTATTTATTCAATACATTCTACGTTATTCATGTACGAAATTAATCTGTGTGGCCCAAATCGAGCAACCGTCATCTTTCTCCCTCTTACAGAATAGGGAAGCCATATTCCAAAGCTCCCTTTGACCGATCTACAGGGTGATATCACACAACGTAATTCTTACGAGAACGTCGAAGATCCCACGAAACAGGCTGAGACTATCAGAGGCCACATAACTCGCCGATACGTATATCACAATGTATACACCAGATACACAGGACGACGTCAATACCGCACGAGTTTAGTGGTATCCACGAGAAACTTGCGTAAATTCGTTTACGGGGGTGGCTTTTATTTTCTTTTTCTCTCCCTTTCTTTTCTTATTTTTTTTTTTTTTTTTACTCACACTTGCACGGACTGTTTTTCTTCCGTAAGGTCTGCATCGATAGTCCCGTGTAGGCGACGAGAAAGTATCGGATATAGGAGAGGAGAATGCTACCGATCTTCTCTCTCGGCGCACCCTCGGCCGCCGTACTATCGTGGATGGAATTCTCAACACAGACACATGTCGCTCACACGTCTCTTTCTCCCTCTGTTTCTGCGATTCCTCTTCTGTCGCACTTTCTTCCCGTTGCTCTCCCACTCGTTCGCTCCTTCTCTGTCTGTCTCTCTCCGTTCACTCCCACTACCCTATTCCCCTTTCACCCCCGCGACCTATCTTGTGCCTCTTCAGCTATCCTGGCTGGCCGTTACTCTTCCGTTACTCCCTCTGTCTCCTTCGATTCGTGTATTTCCACAGGAGTATGAGGCTGGCACGTTTCACGTACGGTCGGTACTTCCTGTCCAGGAACACAGTCCACTTTGTCCCAAACACGCAGGGAAAACGCCGAGAACTTGTTTAGATACTGTCCGAAGATCGGTTTCTCGCGGTACACGCGCGTCGCGTAAAAATACGGAGGAAGTAACAGCTGCCTCTGCCGGCACGGGTCACCCATGTTAGCCTCTCTTATTGATCAATAATATACCATCTAGTACGTGGCGTCGTCGCTTCGGGGCCACAGAGAACATTTCCCGCTTCATGCGCGCTTTTCCACGCCGAATCTACACTCTTCTATTTCATCCCCTAGTGTTTTCACTATCCGAAAGCAAGAAGCTACTTTTCAAATGTTGATTTTTCTGATAACGAATTATAGTTGTATATATATCAATTAGATTATTCCTTTTTTTCCCACAATTTGGATATCGACTGAGAGGACATATCGATGGGTACGCTGTTTTTATACTTCGTGACAACCTTCATTGCGGGGTGGCGCAACTGCAAATGATGTCGTGGCGTTCGTGATACCTCTCCGTCTATGGTTGGCTGTTGCCAGTTACTGTTGCGCGAGGAAGACGGAAAATTAAAAATTACCATGTCATTGCGTGGTAATATGTAATTACTGTTTGGGATAGGTCGATAAATGCCGACCATTTTCTTCATTGTTCTCTTTTACAATTCATCGTTTAATATTACAAAAGAATCGGATTGATGGTAATGCAGTTGTGTATAAGAGTAGACTATTTTATCCTAGTGCATTACAAAGTATTTATACAATCAGATTTTGTATTTTCTTGTTGGCATATTATTAGCAGGAAAATATACTGTTTATTAATTACAAGGGATTAAATAAATGTTAATTATTTCATATAAGATCGATGCAAGCGAAATGTTGAATACAATTCAATGTCGAGCATTGTACTGAATTTATTCAATTTATTTCCATTTGATTTTAATACAATTAAAAACGAATGTTCCCGCGAGGTGGTGGGTCATAAACGAAACAGATTCGATAGGGATGTGAAGTTTGAATTATGTACACATATATGTGTCTTATCCTAGTGACGATAGATGGTACTGTAAATTTGCGCGCAAAAATTGAATCTTTTCTAGAAGGAACGAAGTATACTTTTTGTATTCACTTCTTGGATAAAAATATAAGATAAATAATAAACAATGAAGTTTATGTAACTTTAGTATCTTTTGTACATATTGCAAATTTTAATTAGATATTCATTAATTTTATTCAATTTAGTTCTTTGAATCAATCATGCACATTGAATGTTAAAAATTACTAAACAACTACTAAGAATTTTACAAAATATATTTGCGTTATATTATTTATTGCGATAATTTTGAAGAAAATGCAATTTGTTTATTTTTAAACAATAAAACAAGATGAATGTTTGTACGATTTATATAAAAGGAAACTCATTAAAATAAAGAATTATGAATTAAAAATTGAAAAAATTATAATTTTTATTTCTTATAAATAAATATCAGATATATATATATATATGGTATGCAAAAGTTTTCAATATTTGCTGTTATTTTCTGACGTAAATACGAAGCTTCATAAACTTAACAATCTTAACACTACTGAAAGTTCTTTACTATGATTTATCTCCCTCATGTTGAAGGTTAAATGAATTTAAATGCAATATTTTACGAAGTGCGATAAATAAGATATACAAGTCTGGCTTTGCAATTGGACAGGTTGCTCATTGCATCAGAAAATGATATTATATAATTAATAACAATTTTTATTAACAAAAAGGATGTACAAATCCATCTAATACTGTTACAGATATGTTATGTTTTATGTTATATTCCCGGTGAAATATATTTTTTAAAATAATTTAATCATCAACCAAAAATTTAATGTGTAAGTACTCTAACACTATTATTAAACTATACCAAATAAAATTTCTATAAGATATTTCCAAATAATATCGAAAAACAAGATGTTAAAAATTTTGAACAAACTGCGATTGCAAATGAATATAATATACATATAACTTGTCCAACACGCATAATAATAACATCTGCTTAAACGTTTCCGTTAACGCTGCCTAATTACTCGAATTAAGGCGACAGCATTTTTAATGACATTTGAGAAGCCTGTCCGCAGAAGCGACATGCTACGCCACTGGTCTCCTCGTTTTTACCTTCATATCGAAGTCACGAGTTCTCAGTTTGCGCATAGCCGCCGTAAAGTAAGGATGTGCTGTGTCGTTCGTCACCTCCTTCTATTCAAGAAGACAAAAAGAATTTAGAACTACGGTGTATCTACGTGATATTTATACTCGTCACCCGTGTCTTATCGACATTTCCAGGCTAACTAGGCGACTGACAAATGAACCCACATCATGACATCCCGTGAAAACTTGGCTGTTATATTAACGATAGTACTTGGAATTTTCGCGATTAACATTCACGCCAGATCCTGGGGTAAGTAGAATAAGCATTTGTTTAATAATTTTATGTGACGAAAATTTGGACTAACAGCAATTTAACGTAGTACACACGGTATAAGTAACACCGCGTTGCGGGTCGCGCGAACGCTGTCTCCATTCACGCGGTTTCAGTGGTCACGTACGCCACTTCTCCCAGACTGTTTTACCATGCAGAACATCGAAATACGGTTGTAAAGGTGAATGAAACCGACGTTTGATTTGTCTCGAACCTCTTCGCCAAACTTTCACGATTCATATTCACACGGAAACCAATCGAAACGGTACTTGTCCTTATACCTGTTTACGTAATGAATGTCAAGTTGTAGACTATGTTCCGTGTACAGAGCAATGCGCCTTGTTAACTGACCGAGTAAAGCCTCGTTCCATGACCAGTTATCAAGGGAGGTATGTATCTAAAAAATCACGAATACCTCTCTATTCCATTAAGTACGAGTCATATCACGTGTAAATATTGCATATATTTATTTATTTTACATATACAACACGTGATTCATTTTACAAAGTCACCCCTAAAACCTGATACAGATAGCAACGGCCAGCTAGGAAAGTAGAATTCCAGTCAGTTAGTGTGTATGTAATGTATATTTGTACACACACACGGGAATCGATGTGTAACGAATGAACAGCCGTTTTATTGAAAACCTAATGGAATGACGAATAGAGAACCATATTAAATTACCATGGTTTGGTAACGCCGCTAGAAACTGTCGACTACCGGCGAAATTTGAAATCATGCATTCATGACGATAAGTGCATTGGCGGGGACCTATTTCACCTACTTTGACTATTCGGTGCTTGACTAATATCGAAAGAAAAGCATGTGGCATGGAAACCTAAAAATAACCGGTAATCGCGCAAATTATGTCACAAAAATTTTTTGAATGATAGGCGATGTCACAAATTCTTCGAATTCTTTGGTATTTCTCGTACGTTCTCGCGAGCGCGTCTAGAAAACCTGCCCCACTACGCCGTGCATCCTACTACTAGACTCAATAACCGATCCGCGTATTATACAAACTGTGAACCGAATTATGCGTATACGATGAAGTGTGAAATTTCGGTTACGTAACAAGCGAAACTGATAAGATTGATCGGTTTGTTTAATCCTACGATCGCATGGAAAGTTTACATTGTACAAGACTGTCTTATCAATGCATCGATATATAGTATAACAGTAATTTTTATATTTTTACGATACTATGTATTATATTTAAAATGAAACTATATTAGCAATGCTGGAACTTGACTAGTCTGTGAAGTAAACAAGACGAATTAATTTCTTATTCCCACTTTGCTAACATCTTCAACTTGATTATTCCTTTATTCAAGGATCTCTTGTTATATATGGTGTTTACGGTACTATGTAGTTCCGTTAGTGACTTTTTCGTAACTGATAACATAGAAAAGAATAATGCTTTACTATTTCTTACACACCATGTATATGATTATGTAAAATGTGTATCCGTACAGCATAATAGACTAGTTTAATAAAAAATACGTTGATCAGTTTTCGATCGTATCTAAACTTTTGATAAGTTGACACAACAAGTGTAACGAACACGTGTGGCATTTTTTATTACACGTATTTCATCTCATTAATAAGATTTACGAGTACGTGTTTATTAGAAATAAGCATGACGAGAACGTTTCGAGCGCAGTGAAACTGAATAAGCTACATTTTCATATCGCGATCGTGAAGCAGGCAATGTAAAACGTTCCGAGTTGTGTATATGGAACAGCGAAATGCAACACTCGAGATAATTTATGAAAAAAAAACTCGAAAGTGGGAATAATAATAGTAAAAGATGACTTAGCTTTACATATCATTTTTTACTTTCATCATCAATCTTTTCTACGCATACCTTTACCGCGTCACTAATTTGATAAATCAGTTTTCATATTATACAATAGATTAAATCGGTAAAAAGGAAATGTGATATTATTATTTAATTTAATAAAAAGTAAAAAATTGATAAATGAGAAAAATAAAAATGGTTAGAAATGTATTTGGCAAAAAATATTATAACAATATATTAAAAATATGTTTTAGAACCGTTGAAAATAATGGAATAAATTTTTCCTTATAAAAATTTAAATAAATATATATATGTATTATTATAACATTTGAAATATATATTATTATAACATTTTTGCATGTGCATATACATTTATAATATTTATCTTTTATAACATTTCTACACATATGTATGTCAAAGTTATGTAAGATATTATTATCAATATTTATCATTCTAGTTTTTCCATTTTCACATTAAAATTTATGAATAAAATTTGAAAAAGCCACTGGTAAACAGTCAATAATATTGCTATGATATTTTTGCGAATATACATTCGTAATATTTTTTTACAACTATTTATATTTCGTGAATATATATATTTCTATTCATCTGTATGCCAAAATTGTATGTAAAAAATATAAACTTTGAAATACGTTAATTAAATATTTACATTAAAATTCGGAGAAACTATTGCCATATAAGTAAAAGTATCTAATAAACAATATTTACTATAGTAAATCTTACAACTACTACATGTAAACGTTCTCATCTTGTTGTTTACTTTTGCATAAACAAAATCTATGTTCATGCGTACATGATTCCGTCAACGTTGCTACTACGATATCAAGTCGAAGTTACTTAACATATTCGTACGCGCGAGCACACAAATGTATTGCAAGAACGTCAACAGTTTATTCGATATTTCGAAGGCATTGCGCACTTCCATTTCCTCTTTGCTAGGTCAATTGACAATGAAGAAAAAATTCAATGATCTTCGACTTTAGATCTCATTTATCGATACCAAGTTTTTAAATAAGTTTTAATCGCTTGTTGTATTTCCCGGACAGTTTGTCGCATTACTTTCTTACTTATAATTAGAGCTGATACGGTGCGCAATGTATAATTACGATATGTGTTTTTGAGTTTTCGATATCTAAAGCAAATAATATACAAATAAAAATTTAGACATTGGGAAATTTCTGTAACAGAAATTAAAGTTTTATCAGACGCTTACATTTCTGTACAAAACGACACGTTGCTTTTTCCTTTCTCTTATCTTCTTCTTTTTTTAATGGAAAGATTACTAGAATATTAAATATTTTACTTTAGGTTATATTTCATTTAATTTTAGTTGCATTTTTTCATATTTAAATAGTACTTTACAATAAAGGTGATTCATAATTAATTATCAACATTAGAAACGTTGAAGTTATAATATTAAAAGAATCATACGATACATTGAAATGTACATAATGTACATAACAAGAGGAACAAAAAATTCCTTTACTGTTTTGTGACAAAACATTTAACTTCGAGATATAGTGTCAAACTTTCTACATTAAATTTCTGGCGCGGCCTTTTAAATGTATAGTAGTTGCGCGCGCAGCGTCACAAAACATATGCGTAACTGAAAGCACGTGTACTTGATGAAAGAATTATATATATATTACACAAAATACTTGACACATGCGAGAATAGATAAAAATTACAAACTTTATTAAGCTCTGAGCAAATTGGCTCAACTTTGAACTTTAAACTTTAGTATTTTTCCTTCCATATTTCCTTATGTATAGAAAATTTATATATCCTCCAATAAAGTTCTATATACGGTCTTGAAGAGCATCATTCGATGCCGCCAATTTGTAGGTTAAATTATAACCTCGATATAATCAACTATATATATATATATATATATACACATTTGTAGTATCATAGAAATTTAAATACAAGCTTTTTCAAATTATAATATATCACTATTAATTCGCCTTGACTACACAATTTTGTTTACTTATGAGAAAAAGATTATTATTTATTATAATCTTTTATTTCAATCTAAGATCTAGGAACTACTGCTTGTAAATGTTGATAGTGTTGACATAAAATAAAATCAAACAAAATATACGTAGCATTATAAAGAGTCATACTGATATTATCTTTTGTATTATATTATTTATATTCAAAATTGATAATTTTGCAATTTCCCTTGACGTAATACTAATTTCTAGAACAACTGTATAATAGTAAAGAGACACGAATGTCGAGGAGTAATGGCGTAAATGATTGATCGCTATTACGTGAATTGAGGAAGATCTTTTGAATAAACATTATCAAACAGATATGTACATATACATATGTACCGAGTATTGACACTACGTTATACCGAAGGCGACGAGTTCAATTTTTGTCCATATCTTGTATTGTTAACATATTTTCAAATAAGAATGCATGATAAAGTTAATAGAGCTTAATATAAGTTTTAAATTGTTTTGGCCAACAGAACTGCAGTTTCGATACTTGAAAAATTGTAATTATTGTTTTTCCTTTATCTTCGTTAGACTCGTCGTAAACTTAAATTGTTTGGAATTATAAGAAATAATTGTTATATTTATAATATTTTCAGAGAAATGAACATGGTCGCAGGAGTCAGGGTTAAAAAGTCTTAATTAACCGATATCTTAATGCAAATATACGAATGATAAGTACGATGCACGGACGTTATCTTTAGTTTGTGAAATCGAGACGATTGCTACTCAACTTGCGCCCTGATATAATAAATTTAACCGTTACGATCTTTGCATTGTTACACTTCGATTCTGCTCTCGTCTTAGCAAACAACAAGGATTTGTAATATTTTAAGAAGATACGTGACATAAAATTGAAACGAGAAATCATGCATACCCATAAGACTTTTTCCATATTTTGTTCAAACTGCGTTAATGTTAGAAAAATGTAATCGGATCGGAAATTACCGAGAGAACATAGCAGAGTTAGTTATACGAATTCATTTATACTTTCGCCAATATTTATCCAAGTATATTTTACCCAAGTTACTACTATCACTGTTATCGAGTACTAATCTTTATTTGATCTAGATATAACAGTATAAAGATATTTCCAAACTAGGCAAGAAAAGAATTTATATATATAAATCTATAATAGAAAATTATTTATTATATATATCTGTATAATTATTATAGATATAATTTATTGTATAATTTTTATTATATTGTTATATAATAACTGTAAATATATGATTTGTATGATCGTTATTAAACAGTTAGAAACAATTGGAAATAATTAGAAGGCTCAGGTCCACGAGAAAAAGGAGAAATGTCAAGTTTTAACATTTCTCTGAAAACTTATTAAAATAAATTTATTTTTCAATATATGTATAATGTCACAACTTCATATTTTCTCATAGATATTATATCAAAATGAAACATTTTATTCTTCATTTTATTCTACATCGGTTTCAACTTTTGTTTATAATTTTTGGTAATATGGAATACACTAAACTGTAAACAAAAAATGAAAAATACCTTGTACACCTCAATTTCTTATAACTGCTATGAAAATTGTAATTCAAATTGGCGACATAGCCAGTGATAAAGAGCAGGCACAGGAACGTACAGAAAAACGTTAAACCCATTCCTCTTTTTCTGCCGTGGTCCCTTTAATTATTAACACGTTAACGACAGCTAACGCGTTACTGTGACTCAAGGAAAAAATAAATTTCTTGTGTCTACTTCCATTTGTAATCATAAGCGACATGGCGTAATATTTGAAATTAAATTTTTCAAATATTTCTTAAGTGTAAAACCGCGCGGCTCAATTTAATATTTAAATAAAATTAACAACTACGAATGTATTAAGTTTAGAGAGATAATATTTCTCGAGAATTAAGTGATCAGAAAAATTGCAAATTCAAGCAACATCTATTCCGTAGTACAGCTTAATATTCGTTGAAGCTATAAACCGTCCAGGATTAATTTTTCAATAGTTATCTTCGTCGGTAGCAAATGACTCGTGTATCATAAATTATTAAGATAAATATAATTGCACCCCTTATAAACAGGCAAAAGATAACGATAAAGCTATCGTAGGTGCCATGGTATTAACAAAAATGAGCAGATAAGAAAACTTAACTTTCTAAAGTATCTTTAAACTAACACTATACGATATTTTCAAGTTCTAGGTAACAATCAATGATAATTGATTAGTAAACAAAACTTTAGAGTATATGCAGATATTTTTTCTAGTAATTTACAGTATCCCATAAATCAGATAAACAATGTTAGTTTCTAGATATTTTCTAGGCAGTCATTTGAAAAGTTAGATTTTTTTTAATTTCTAGGGAATATATAATAGAATATATCTTGTCGAGTTACGATATTTACATCCTTGAAACTGTACATTGTTGTCTTTGAAACAATTATCGTATCTTTTGAAATATTAAAAATAGATAAATCTTCTATTTTTACACAAATCTTATGATACTTAAATTACTATACTATAATCACTATGTCCTTACATAGGACAAACGCACAGGAATGTATATAATGAATGCATATGAATAATTAAATACATACATTGATAATTGATTAAACATGACAATTTCATTGAATGGTTGCAGTGCAATTTCAATGAAATGCAATTTACCTGCTTAAATATTTAAACAATTTGAGAAAATATTCCACTAATTTCAGATATTTTTTGATTTGCAGATATAGCGATCGCGATAGGGCGTGAAGTTGAATTTCTCGCACAAAATCAAACGCTAATCGGACAGGCAAAGTTAGCGGAAGCTGTGACTTTATCGGGGGTGGCCTACGATGATATCACTAGAACAATGTATTTTAGCGATGTGAGTAACAAGAACATAACCATATTCAGTAATGACCTGGAGGACAAGAATTTCACGTTGAAACCGTTACTTAAAAGTAAGTACATTAAATTTCGTTTTACTTTATATACTTCTGAGTTACTTTCAACTTATTTCTGAATATTATTACAATTGTATTTGTGTAATGTATAAAGATAGATAGAGTTTATCTTACGTATGCACCTACTTGGTATTGAGAAATTGCGAAATTTAAATTACCCCAATGTTACTCAAAATGGACCAAAATATGAATAACAAGAGCGAATTGAAACTTCTTTGAAACTAAGAAATATTAATTTATTATTAATCTTATTCAGTAGATACATTTCAAATATCAATTTAGCTGATAAACTTCCATATAGTATAAATATTCATGTCAATATCACTTTTTATGAAATATTTTGTCAGAGAAAAATTCATTAAGATAATTTGTATTTATTACACTAACAGCTTAACGTCTTTCGTTTTGTTGTCTAAAAAACGTACAAAGCATATAATAGAGTATTAAAAAATATTCAATTAGCATTTGACAATAATTTACAGTTCTTAGAATAAAATGATAAATGCCTCGTGCAAAATCGAATTATTACATTTATAATGGAAGAGAAACGTATAACGGGATTACTTATCATTCATGTATTATCTTATACGTAATGCGATCCAAGTAAGAGTTTCGTTGTGGGAATAAAGAAATCATTGTCATATTTTACATTAATCATATAGATAATTAGGATTTTAATAAAGAATCTTAATTAGATAATATAAATTTTAAAATACTATTCATTCCTTAATCCTGCAAATTGCATGATCTATTGCATGAGCTATTTTGAATGATAGCTTTTTCATTTCGTAGAAAAGTATTTTTAAATATTTTCAGTAGGATATGAACTTATGATATTAGAAATTTATTTTAGTATTAATCTTTCTATACGTTTACTCTATAATTACTTTTATCTGTATCATTATTATTATTTCTTTTTTCCTATATATTCCTATATATATCCTATTCCTATATACATATATGTATTAGTAATTAGTAATTAATAGTATATATTAGTAATTTCCAATTGACTATTTATTAAACTTCTTTAGGAAAGATTAAATAAATAAAATGTATCAATATACAAAGAAATAATTTGCTTAGAAACCGAGCAAACTTTTTTTTCTCAAGATGATGGTAGGTTTTCAAAGATACGCATCTCTAAGACTTTTGGAAAGAATAATGGCACCACTCAAGATTTTGTCTTTCAATTTATTATAGTCGTTCTTAAAGAAACAGCCCACAATGTAAAACTACCATTTTCCGTAAAGAACAAAAGAAATGCCCTTTTATCCTTTGGGTGCATCCATGTGTTTTTTATTCGTCACAAAGGGAGAATTCATGAATAATAAAAGACCAAAAGGCAATGTTGAAGTAAATGATGACGGTACTAGTTTGAAAAACGAACTGAATATCATTTAGATGAATTCATTAAAGATAACATGGAATTTTTTTTAACTTAATGCCTTGAATATAAGATTCTACAATTATAAATTTGTAGTTTTTCAATGCTACTTCAATGCATTGAGAAATAAAGTTAGAACACGTCTGATACATAAAACCAAACTGGTTCAAATGTATCTTCTGTTACCTTCTTTTTGTTATCTATTTAAAATTATCTATTTAAATCTCCAGAGAAGTTGTATTTTACTTAGAAAAGAAAAAAGTAATTTTCACCTTATACTACAATTTCTTACGTTCGAAATTCAACCATACAATCAATAGAAAAATAAGTGTACCTTTACATTTAAATATAAACCTCGTCTTTCGAAAGAAAGTATATATAACAAATGATGTTCTTTATCATCCGTAGAACAAAGCAAAAGTTACATTCTTGCGCTTGCCTTTGATATAAAGAGTCGAACCCTATTTTGGAGCGACGCTTTGCAAGGAGTGATCATGAAGATGCACGTATCAGAAGATGGACTACCGGAAGAACCAACGATCCTCCACAATTTAACGTACCAGAGCCCACGCGGTATCGCTCTGGATGTATGTAACAGGTGTGCCATTTATGTCCTACCTAGAACGCTGCCGTGCCCATTCACGACAACGTGCAATCTCGACCGGTCTAGTTCCGTTTAGAAATTCGCGTCAAATAAGAGAGAATAAAAATATCTTCACCGAACGGGATTAGGAAAAAAAAAGAAAAGAAAAAGATAAAATAACACGCGATATAAAATGAAACTTGAATGTCTTATAATTGTACGTTGTTTCTAGTCACATATACTGGGTAAATAGTAATAATACAAATCCAAGTATCGAGAAGTCGAATCTAGACGGAAGCAATCGAGTAACAGTGATCAAAGAGGATTTATACGAGCCACTGGCTGTCGCTATAGATCACAGTAACAAGAAGCTATATTGGATCGACGATGCAGAAGGCCTAAGAATAAAAATCGAGCGCAGCAATCTCGATGGTTCCGAGCGTGAACTATTGGTTCACCCTAAGCGTCATCAACCAGTGTACCTGGCGTTAGATCATAACTCGATATATTGGTCCGATCTGGTGCACAGAGCTGTTTGGACAATACCAAAAGACACTAAATTTGACGAGCCAAGAATGTTTCGCTCCTACCAATCAACTCACGATGCCGATCCAGCTGGGATCGTAACCCGTGATAACGTTGGCAAAGTAGAATGCCCGGTGAATACGAATACAACACAAAATACTAACCCGACGAACTTGTCGCTTGACGAAAGGTCGTATAATAATTTGATAACCAGCACAGAGGAATCGGAACTGACCACAGAGACGTCCAAACACTGCCTAAATGATGGTCATGTGGGTGAGAAGGAAGGAACGTGCCAGTGCAGGCTTGGGTAAGTATCTGATGCTAGATATGTACTTAATTTGAATATCTCAAAAATATGTTATTCAATCTTGAATTCGTAGAATACAAACTAAGTACAAATTCAACTATTTCAGATTCACTGGACCGTATTGCGAAATAAATCTTTGTCACAATTACTGCTTCCGAGGCAATTGTAGTATAAATAGTGACGGATTACCCACATGTAAGTGCAATAACGCATTTATTGGACCAAGATGTGAAACAGACGTCTGCAAAGACTACTGCTTGCATGACGGTCAATGTTCCGTCCAAGATGAAAAACCAGTTTGTAAATGTAAATATTCCCAAGGATCTCGTTGCGAGATTTTAGGCAATACTGCTGAACTTTGTGAAATAATATGTGCAACAGAACGAGTTCCTACTAGCGTCGTTACCGCTCACTGCAGGTACATTGCTTTTGAGAAATTCTTAACTTCGTAATATTATGAGGACCTGAAGAATTTCTGCGACCTCCTTACTTCGACTTCAATCACTTCTGAATTCCTAGTCTATCAGCTTTAATTAAAATAATTGTTTATTTCATAGCAGAAGTTTTTAACAATTTCGACGACAAATAATAAATAAATAAATGATCCGACTGCTGACATTTTGCTGATAGACAGTAGCATGTGTCATGTTATTATTATGTATAAGATTCGTTTTTGTATAAATAACTTGTCCAATTAACAGAACGGTATATTTTCTGAAATATCGCATTCACGCATTTGTTCGTATAGTTTCTTCACGGATGAAGCTACTACAAACATATGTCGCTAAAGAGTTAATATTCGAATGAGATTATTTCTAACCAATTTAATACAATTAAACTTTAAAGAATATAAAACTTATAATTCTCGTTATTTTCTGTTAACAGGTGTCCCGAAAAGAATCGCCTTGCACAAATGGTGATAGCTAAAGAGGAAAATGAATATAGTACGTGGCTACCAATTTTCGGTGCAGTCGTTGGTGTACTTATTCTTGTAATAGCCGTACTTAGTTTTTATGTAAATAAATTCCGAAAACGGCCACGCATCAAAAAGCGTTTCGTCGTCAGTAAAGGTGGTGTGACACCACTCACATCTCGGCCACAATTGCCGGACAATCAGTGTGAAATAACCATAGAGAACTGCTGCAACATGAATATCTGTGAAACTGTGAGTGATCGACCAGCTAAAATATAAACATTATTTATGTGCATGCTAAATATGGGCATACGTGTGCAATAAATTGGAAATGTAAGATATGTAGTGCAGCTACATACATATTCGGGGAAAAAGAATCAGTTAAGGGCTTAAAGAAAAAATTCAAACAAGAATCTTAATAAAGTAGATTGTGTAATAAAGAGATTGTAATATTGCTGCTCTCTAATTTTAGATTGACAATGCTTGTTATTATGTATTAAAGTTGATGCTTAATTAATTTGAGGCACTTAATATTTAAGTAATTAAAATCAATTGCACATTTATCTTTTACTAACTTCAATGCTATTGCAATAAATATTATTTTATGATACCTTTTGCTTATGTTCTGATTAATATGCTGCTATGCATGAATTTATATAAATTGTTACACATTGTACGTTTCTTTCATGATCTTCAGTATATACATAAAATTCATTATAACAAACTTATAATCATTATGCGATACTCTATTACAAAATAAGTGCTGCAGTATGAAGTAAACATTCAGTAAATTAATGACTATGAGTTCGAAACACCTTGTATTATCAAAACATTAAACAATTTTAAACAAATAAACAATTTTCAAATATAAAAATCATTTCGAATTAATAGTAACCTTTCTATAGAATAACAGCATGGAAAAGAAATTAATACTTTATTATGAAAATACTACAGTACTGAACATTAATGAATGCAACTCACAGTATTTCATATAAACTCTTATGTATAATTTATTCACATATAAATTAATTCTTAAATTCTTTTTTTCATCTTTGATATATAATGTTTTCTTTTAATTTTATTTTTTATGGTTTATCAGAGATCATCGTCTTTATCATACTTGACATCATCAAAATCTCGAAACGAGCTTAATCGAGTACACATCATTTAAACTTTAATTTTTTACAGCCATGTTTCGAACCAAAATTATGTGTGGCAGCGTCGGGAGCTAATGTTTCTAAAAAAGAGGAGAAGAATTCTTTACTCGATAATATGGAGGAGAATTCGTGGTAGCATAAACTAATATTTGGACGTGTCAATTGGCAAAGATTTTATGGACTTATCAGGAAATCCGTCAAAAGTTTAACTTCGCGGAACTGCACGTCTGTACATACCGCAGAATGCTGTAGTATTATTGTTATGATTAATAACGATGCTTACAAGATGTACGGGAACACCATGACAATGATAAAGTCAGAAAAAAGAAAGCCAAAGGTCTTTTCGAGGACTCTTAATTTTTATTACATCATATAATATGTAGGGCTGTGTTCATATAAAGATTATTTCATCTAGTTATTAAAAGGTTATCAATTTTTTTTAAAGATATGTAATTATATATTTTTCATAAGAGAACAAGAAATCTTAAGTCCTATGGCATTTTTTAACTGCCTTGGTGTATAAATACATAGATATATGTATATATATACATATGTGTATTTATATACACATCAAATTTATAAAAGATTTATATAGTGCTTTGTTCAATATTTCTTGGTTCTCTGATTTATTCGTCATTCGTTTCTATTTTCTGCTCGACTTTTTGTTTTGAAGCTGTTTCAGTAATAACAAATTATATCTCAAAATAACTAGCTCTGTAAATTAATCCTGAGTGCAACCGAAAGGGTACATGAAACATGCCTTAATTGCTAGGCTTAATGATTGCTCAATGTACCACTGATTGTGAGTACAATTCTAAAGAAAATTTTAATTTTCATTACAAAATTATTGTAATGAACTGCATTATGTTTATGAAAAAGAAAAATGAACGTTTCTAATCAAGATCGTCATCGAGTTTAAATTTTAAGCATTAAATTATTAAATCGAGAATTTTTTTAATTCATCTATGTTCGTTTTCATTTTGTACATTTGCAGATAAAAGAGGGATGTCTACATTAACAAAAATTACATATTGTTTTACTAAAAAAAGAGAATGTTAGCTTTTAGAAAAAACAATATGAAATACCAAATAACTTCTTTAACTGCCTTATACATTCTATGAAATACAAAAATATTATTTGGATAGTTTTAAAAAACTTAATTTTTTAAAGACTATTTTAAAATTAGTATGAGTGATTTTGTTTTTTGAACGATTACACTTGTTTGTTTGTATAAAAATTATATAGAGTTATCTTGAACATTTGTGCAAGTTTGTGCAAATGATTCTTCAAAAGAAATTCATTTACATTCTCAAATAATAATAAAATTATTATAATGTAAATTGTGGACGTTTACATCCATAGAAAGTACAACAAATGTGTTGAACTTCGTTTGCAGACTGAAGGATTCTGTGTAATCTCTTGGTTTTGGAAATAGAGTACAAATGGTTATATACTTAAGTGAAAGTAACTTATGCGAAATATGGTAAAACAATGAAGGAATCTGTTTGAAACTGTCATGTTATGTTTTCCGTTCTATTGCTTCCAATAACGAAATACCAAATTGTACTTTCTATCGCTCTCTTCGTACTTAAACTATACAATTGTTCACAGCAAATGGTAGCTAACTTTTTACGATGTATAGCTACTTAAAACATAAACTTAAATTTATACCAAAGTTCTACATAACATTATCAACACTAACTGTAATAGTATAATTTCTAAACATTATTTCGAGGTAATATTAAAGATTAAGTTTATAGAACGTCATATATATGATAATAATACTAGTAATAATAAAATATCTTTTTTGCACCAAATGAAGCTATATTAAATAAGTAGATAAAACAGAAAGGCAATTGTAGCATGGCAGTAGCTTTTACAATGCAAAAATATTGCGCAGCTATGTCCTGATTTAAACTCATTTAAGGACATAAAATATACCATTTATTATCATGGTATAAACGAGTTAACATTTTAAACAACATACGTTTTTTTCCCCGATATGTACTTCTATATTTTACGCTACGGAATAATGTTCCTGTTGTAGAGGCAAATTAAAAATATGGCGATTTATTTTGTTCCTGTACACGATGTTAATATAATTTAAAAACCATCATACTTTGCAATGGCGTGATAAGTTTTTGAAAAGTTTAGTAGACAATTTTATACAACATATTTGTATTTGTTAGACTCCAAAATATGTTCAAATAGAATGATACAAAGATATATATATATATTAAATATTACATTTGGAATGTAGTCCTTTCTCGAGCACTCAACCCCAGAGGAGGGTTAGTGGATTTATAGTGAAGGGCTTATATTCCCTCATAAATTATAGAATAATTTGTATATAGCAAAATTACCATCTTTATTTTTTATTGTCTTCCAGTAATAGAAAAATATGATTTTGTTGATATGTCACATATCGTTTCGTATCATAATATTACGCAGTACTTAAATTATTTTATTGTTTTTATAACGGAATTTATTTCATCTAAATTATTCGAGATTCTAAATAATTTGTATCATTCTATTATAATTAACATGTTGATCGCTATTGTATACAAATAAAAATGTAATAAATGATTAAGAGTAATAGATATGTTTTATATTTTTATTGCATAACTTTTATACTACATCCTTTTAAGTTTCTGTATGTATACTACACTATTTTTCCAGTTGTAGAAAAGATAAGTAAGGAAAAAACTCCTGTATTTTGAATAGAAATGTTAAAGTGGAAAACAAGGATTAACAATATTAAGAATTATTATTATGATAATTACATGCAAAAAATTAACATAAAAATAGAATATGTGTGTAACTCACAAATATTTCACTAGTCTGCTTTTAACTGACTTTCAAATAAAACTACTTTTTCACCAGGTTTAAATGCGGGCATACCAAGATACGGACAACTAGCACATCGAAATGCATCACCAAGATAGCACTGAAAAGTACATGTATATTACTATTTAGTCAAATTTTTTTAGAGGACCAATATGGAGATGTATAACAAATTACTTACATTTCCACATGAAGATTTTGCAGTTCCTTCAGGTGCAGTTTTCCCACTTAATTCTTCAGCTAATCCACAAGAACAATCTTTGCATGCTTTTCGTTTACCTGTTGTGCTACATACTAAAATTTGTATATGAATAGAAGTATTCAACTAAAATTTGTATATGAATAGAAGTACTTGACTAAAATTTGTATATGAATAAAGTGTTCAACTTACCTCTCAAATTAGTTATAGGTTTGACAATGTCACTTTCATCTAAAAGATCATCTTCATCAATTAATTCTTCATCAACAGCACTATCTAGTTTCCATACATTAGAAGATTTTTTTTCACCAAAATTAAGTGTTACACTAGAACCAATCTATATAAATATAATACAGGTGAAAATAAAGAGTATGTCTAATCAAAACTACATTGATTTATGAAAAACAGGAAAGTATCACTTACTTCAAACGAACGTTTTTCTGCTACTACTTCACAAATATTATCTGTACTATTATATATATTAAGCAGAAGATCTTTTAATTGTTTTGTATCTAAACTTTCTTGTACTTTTACTTTAAAACCAATTAATTTTAAGTTGGATACTCTTTCATCGTAAAGAGAATGTGCATTTTCTTTTTCTTGGAGTGACTCATAAATAATCAATGTTGCTCCAGGTTTCAACATTCGCAAAGATTCTTCTAAAAGCATTTTAAGATTCGGACATGATTGTTTAAAGATGGAGATAATTGCATCATAGGAAGAAGAATTAATACCTGAGAAGGAAAACATTGAATTTAGTGCGTAATGATGAAACACTTTTTATATATAAAATTGACTAAAAAGCACATACTGAAAATTTATTTTTTTTTTTAATGGTTTAGAATATATGAATACATATGTTTATGAATCTACTTTATACATACGACAGTACTTAATTACTTACATTTTTGCAGCTCTTTCGTTGATATAGTTGTCAGCTGTTCGGCATTGCTAAGATGTTTTTTAATTCCACTGATAAAGTCTATTATGTCATTATTGGAAATTTCGCTATCTAGGACCACCAGTACACTATGATTTTCTTTAAGAAAAGACATTTTTCACTAAACAAAGTAAACATAAAATATTGTTAAGAGTTTCAGAAGCTTATGAAATGCAATTTTCATGCAATCTGAAGTTCAACTGATTCCACAATCTAACAGAAGGTAGATGCGCAATTCTGTTGATAATGAATACCTGCGATACTAGCGCTACTTGTTATGAAACTAAGTAATTAATATATTTGAATACAGTAGGAATATATTTCTGGAAAAGACATATTAAAATTATATGTTTAATTGTGAAATAATACTACTAATAATAAAAATGACATTATCAATAAAAATAAAATTATTTTTCAAATGTGTTTAAAAATTTCTACAGAATGACTCAGCGTTGGTAAGCTTTGTTATCATTTATTACTTTCTGTTAAATAAAATTCATTTATTTGTTTGCTGCATATAAATAAAATATAATTAGATATATACGTATAAGCAAAGTAAAAATAAAAGCTCATATATCAGACGAAAATGTTATCAGTTGATTAACACATCTTTAGTAATACATATACAATACATGTATAATTAATACCATTGTAATATTGTGGTAATATTGTTATCATATTACTAATCTTCTAGAATTATCGTGTTATACTATATAAATTGTATATCTCCACAAAGATCAGAATTCTTCTGAAATTCTTAAAAAAATTGTGTAATCGTTTTTTCAAATCGAACACATACAATGATTCAAATAATCATCAAAGAATCTCCTACTTCGCTTATATAAAATACTTATATAAACTTTTATATAAATATTTGTATAAACTTTTCATCAATATCATAATGCAAACATTTTATTGTGCTTAATCCTGTACTATATTATATTAGTGTAGAAAAAAAAGTTTAATTAATTTAAGAAGCATTTTTCTCATACTTGATTAACTGTAGTTCAATTTGTAATTGCAAAAGAATGTAAAGGAATGTATACACAATAATGTCAATCCTAAGAGAGAAGCGGTTTGCTGAGGGATAAGATGTGGTAGGGACAAATTGCTTTATTCGTGTATTGTGACTTTCTAATAAAACGCAACCCACACATACGCAAGACATATCTTACTCAATGATAACCTACTGGCCAGTCGTTCACTGTTGTTTGAGCAGTTCTGTACGAGTTCCTCAACAAGCTAAAAGTTTTAATTCAAAAAAAAGGTAACTTTTCTATATTTATAATCATTACGTACATGTACACATATAATCATTTTTAATTTATTTCTATTTTATAAAATAATTTAACTATAGTATCTCAGCAATACTACTTTCTAAAATAATTTAATAATAGTGCCTTCCTTTGAATGCATATTTGCTGTATGTATCGTGCTGCGAACTTTTAATATGTTAAACTATACAAAATAGTAAGTACAATTTTGACGATTTTGATGAAAAATTTAATTTTGCCATAAATGTCAGTTTCTTTTTTATAACGTGAATGCAACAGGTGATAAAATTATCGTTCAAATAACAAAGAATTAAATGTAAAATTTACCTTAATATTACGTCTAGAATGTTGTTATTTGAAGAGCTTAAGGAAACAATTTGATATTGTAATTTAAGTTTTTTTCTATTATATCTAGATATCATTATTATTTTGTTATTACAAATTGCATATTGTTTTAATAAATATACTTTAATAAGTGTATATAGATTGATTTAAGATAATATAAATTCTTTTATAAATGTCTCACTTTACATGAATTCCTCTATCATAAACTTCAAGTCTTACTTAAGTGTTTTTCTTTTTATTATTTTCTATTGGAGGTCTATTGGAGGTCCATGGGAGGCATGTAGGTCAATCTTATCATAATTTCCTTAAGCAACATGTATTGCAAAAGTATTATGCGTTAAAAATAATAGTATAAATATTATTGTAGATGTATGTATTTGAAATAAATGTATTTGATAAAAAAAAATTTTGGAAATCAATATCTGACAATTTTTTGTGCAAAGAGAAATATATTTTTTGGTAACAAATATTACAAAAAAGTACAAGATATATGTTGTCAAAAGATAAATTTCTTATAAAAGACATTTTTATATCTCTTTCTGATAATGAAATGTACAAAGTATATTATTTTATCATCTCTCAACAACAATAATACATATGGCCCAATAATAATAAGATGGAGTCAGATTATATTGAACATATATAGAAATTTGTGTAGATTTTCATATTCTGGAAAAACAAGAAAACAAGAATACTTGATTTTTTTATCGTCAAGCATAGTTATAGAGGTATATAATAATATTACTATATTATACTAGTGAATAAATAATTTTGAGAATTTCTTTCACAGGTTTCATTGAGTTTTATAATAAGCAAAAATGGTTCAGGATGAGAAAACCATTGCTCAATCTGCACTTGTCACATCAAATAATGTAGGACATGATAGAGTTTCACATACTTTGGTGTTTTATGTGAATGGCAAGGAGGTATATACATATTTTATATATAGCATCTTAATAAGTATGCATGTGAGAGAAATGTGACAACTATATTTAGAGTACATTCTTATAATGATACAATCTTATATGGTATATTCTTATACAATATATCTTATTTTAAGAATATATATTTTCCTTCAACTAAATTATTAATATTAAAATTAGAAAGCTCCTTGATGAATGTTACACTTAAATAAACTGCTAAGAATGTATTTCTATGTACTCTAAAATCTATTCTATTCTTTTTATTCTACTTGTTTATGTATATTCTATCTATGTATTTATTTCAAGTTCACTTCTAAAATTGTTTACTTAAAATGAAATGAACAATTTTCTGCTGACTTAGAATTCTGGTATATAGTATATATACATATTGAATTTGATGAGTATAATTTTTATGTGATGCTATTAATTATTTATGATATAATTAATTAATTATATATATATAACTTTCTTGTATAGCTGAAAATTAAATTCTATTTCTTTGTATTCAATCTTTAAAATAAATATATAATATGTAATAAAATATGTATTGTGAAAAATATATATAAATATATAAAAAAATATATTTATAAAGATCACTATCTCTTGATTACTTTATATGTAACATTTATAACTGTGTAATGTTTTTGATCGTGACATTTTTCATTGAACTTCTTTTTAATCACAGCAATATTTGACGAAGTTTTAAAGAAATATAATTTCTACGCGCGTGCGCGCGATTTTTCATTTTACATTATAAATATTGATATTATAGGTGGTAGATGACAATGTCGATCCACAATGGACTTTACTATGGTATTTGAGAAATAAATGTATCCTTTCTGTATCTGAAAGATGATATTGGCGAAATAATGCAGAAATTGGAATTAGAGTTCATTAAAAATAAACTTGAAATAAATTAGTTTGTATATAAAATATATCGGGTAATAAATTTTAATAAAGACAGAAATTTATTTTCTTCTTTTGGCAATATTATATTGTTTTTAATGTTGCTTTAGACGCAGAATAGTTGATAGAAATTTGTATTTTATCCAATACAAGATTAAATATTTCTTGACTAAAAATGTTTGACACTATGAAGTTTTAAAATAAATATAAGATATTAAAAATTGACAAAAATGTTGCTAAAAGATAGTAAAAATAGCCGAACGATAATGTCGAATACTAAATATATAAAATACGGTGAGAAGTAGAAGTAGAAAGATGAAAAACATTTATAAAAGTATTAGAAATGTTGAGACGTAAATAAAAATACTTTTAAAGGAAAATTCTTAACTCAAATAATTTAGTAAACTTAACCGGCACGAAACTGGGTTGTGCAGAAGGTGGTTGTGGAGCATGCACTGTAATGATATCAAAATTGGACCGTGCAACAGGAATTATTACGTATCCTTTACAATATCTTTAAAATCATTTTCTTCAAAATATACATATATTAGATCATCACATAAATAATATCGCTTTTTTTTCTAACACTAAAGAACTATTAACTAAAACTAAAAAAAAAAATTAATATTTACATTTATCTTTGATCATTGATGTACTGACCGTGGCTTTCTATGATCCTTTTCCATTTTTCAACTAACTAATCTTAATTGCATTTTCAACAAGTTCTTCAGTTTTTGTATTAAGCAACTCATTCAGTGCTAATTTTATTTGCTCACTATTGTTGAATTTTTAACCAGTGAAAAGAATCAGTGAAGTATCTTTGACATTTTCTCATATATAGGACATGTTCATTGTACTATAGTACTTTAAATGTATTGCTTTTTTAAAATTCGTATAGCATACAATGCCGCAAATGGTCATCGCCGATGCTCATTTTATAACTTAAAGTAGAAGAATACCGACCTAATTGCCTTAATTTTCCAGAGGGTACTACTGGAATGAGACAGTCGAGAAAATACTCTTAAACTCTCAAGAAACAAAAGGCGAAACTTCTATAAACACATCAGCGAAGCATAATACACACAACATAATACGTAATTTATCCAGTAAAGTAATATAAGACACTTACTTATGGGATGACCTATTTTCCAGAATAGAATCGCAAATAATAAGTAACTGGATGATGATAGATCATTGAAAGTAATGATGCGCATACTGCTGCTGTTAAATTTCCAATTCCAAAATCATATTTTTATATCCATTCGAGACTTAAGTATTTCTTAATACAAAAATCAACGTGCCAAAGTATTCTGGTATCATGAATAAATATTCGAATGAAAAAAGAAACTTCTTCAAAATTAAAAAGTTATATATAATGATATATACATAAATAAAACCGAGGGATAATTTTTTCCTTGATCGCTTAATATTTAACAAACAGACATTTAGCAGTAAACGCGTGCTTGACTCCAGTTTGCGCTATGCATGGTCTAGCGGTTACCACTGTCGAAGGTATTGGAAGTGTTAAAACGAAACTTCATCCGGTTCAAGAGCGCATAGCGAAAGCACACGGGTCACAATGCGGTTTTTGCACACCTGGGATTGTGATGTCTATGTACGCATTGCTACGAAACACTCCTAAACCAACCATGAAGGATCTTGAAATTGCCTTTCAAGGTAAAATTATGATCATTTATGCAACGTTGCTGCATACGAAATGTAGTAATTTCAAGTTTCGAAAATAAGATAAATGAAGTAGAATGTATATAGGAATATTGCCTTCAAAATAGTCCCTTCGAAATTGTATACACGCATTTTATAATACCATTGGTATTCGTATTTCGATATCTATCTCAACCCTTTGGCTTGTAATGTTATCGGCAAGTTATAGGTAATTTAAATCTCATAACATTAAAATATCACAAGCAATTTGTATCCAATAATCCCCAGTCTTGAAATTTGGTGTCAAAGACAAAGTTAAAATTGGACTTTGTTTGATTCAAGTAAATACCATCGACAAACTTGCCATCGATTTATTTTGTCCTTAATTCATCTCACGAGTGTGCCTCAATTAATCGAATATGTGTTCTATTTATAACTCCTTTTATTCGTGAGAATAAAAAGAAGTTATAGCGAGACAAATCAAACCAATAGAGAGATACTACATGTTTACAGTTTTGCTACTTTATTAACGTTATTCTTGAAATTTTATTAATACATCTCGTATGTTGTTGGACAGTTAAATAAAAATTAGTTATATTACTTATATTATGATTCAAAACTACACTTCTTTTTCTTTTCTTTTCTTTTCTTTTCTTTTCTTTTCTTTTCTTTTCTTTTCTTTTCTTTTCTTTTCTCTTGCTTTCTTGATATTCTGTTATGTGTTTTCTAATTGTATGTATAAAATCTGAGCATTTGAGAAAACTTAAGAATGATTTTAAGAATGGATAATTAACAGACAAGATCTGTGACATCCTCTGATTTAATTGTTATATTTGGTAATAGTTAGAAAGCTGCTGATATTAAATCTTTTTCGAATATTTTAATGCTTTACTTTTTTGTTCAATTCGTGTGTATATCAGTAACAATAACATGTTGTTTCTTTTTTTCCTTTTCCAGAGAAAATACTTCTTATTGATTAACTTTTATACAGTCTTCTATATTGCCACTTGTCTTTTTACGAAATTAATTTATCATTTAATTTTTCCTTAATATTGTGCTGTTATTTTGCAGAGCTGTTAAATTTATTATCTGCAGTGTGTTGAACGATCGAAGACTCGAAGAATTCGTGACTGAAGTTGAAAAAAAATTTCGTAGAGGCAAAAATAAAATTGGCAAGAACTAGGTAAAATAAACCGCGTCAAGTTTTATATAATAGTAATTGAATTTATATACTTTTGAAAGAAGAAATTAATGAACATGAAAAATAATTGTTGCAGACAACATGTTCTTTTATTTAAATGGTACTTACAGAAGTGAACAATATTCTGAAGAAGAAAGCACCTGGAAAATTTTGTGGATGGACTATGTCTTGTTCATTTTATATAATCGTCTCATATTGATGATCATTTAATATCAGCTTTCTAACATAGCAATATATAAATATAAATATTGTATAATAAATATAAATAGTAATAATATAAATATTAGTTTTATGATTTCGTAATTTACAATTAGAAGTATCAATTTTTACTTTTTTGCAAAAGATATGTCCCTCAATATCTAAAAATTCATATAAATCAAATATCATTACAATACATTACTTGGTGCCAAAGCTATACTATGTATATAATATGACGATTCCTAGGTTCACATTTTTGCGACAAAGTAGCGCCGAATTGGTAGGTAACGTCCTAAATAGCTCCGAGTGCAAAGGACTAATTATAATTTTAAAGAAGATTCTCAGATTTATTTCATATTTCTGTACATAAAATTATTATATGTATTTTACTGATTTATTTAAATTTTTTGCTTTATTATTCATATCATTATTATTTTATCATTTTTAATTGACAGTGTGTTTGTAGGAAATTTATGCAGATGTACTGGGTATCGCCCTATCATAGAGGCTTATAGAACCTTTACAGAAGAATGGGAAACAATGCAATTAATGTCAAAAAGTAATGAAAAATCTTTAACAAATGGAGAATGTCCTATGGGAGAAAATTGTTGTAAAAAGATACCAATAGCAGAACCTACAGAAGTTTTTGATACGAAAGAATTTTGTCTGTACGATCCTTCTCAAGAAATTATATTTCCACCCAAGTTACACGTAAATTATTTATTCAATATTAATATCTTTTAAATTAATCAGTTTGAACATCCAATGTATGACTAATATCTCTTTTTCGTTTCAATAAATTAAATAAACTTTTTCTAGATTTCTAAGCATCTAGATGAGGAATACTTAATAATAAAAGGAAAAGATGTCACATGGTACAGACCAAAAACTCTTACTGAGTTATTGCAATTAAAAAATCAATATCCAAATGCAAAAATTGTTGTAGGAAACACAGAGATAGGTAAAATTTACTTACTTATTTAAAAGATTATTTAAATTTGTATATCTTTTTAATATAGTTGGAAAAATAAGCTGAGTGAGAATACTAAACTAATTGTACATACTTTCAGGGGTTGAAGTTAAATTCAAGTACTTATCCTATCCAGTTCTTATACAGCCTACTTTAATTAAAGAAATGCATGTTATAGAAGAATATCCAAAATTACTGAATGTAGGTGCTAGTGTCACACTTGTTGAGATGGAGAAAGCCTTACGAAACCAAATTGCCATAAAACCTGGTAGATGCTCCTACATTATATTTTAAATTTTGTACTGTAAGATATTTAGAGTAATAACTTTGTGGATATATTATAGATTATGTTTTATTATTACTACAGAATACCAAACAAGAATTTTTACTGAAATAATTAATATGCTTCATTGGTTTGCTGGGAAACAAATCAGAAATGTTGCTGTAAGTAATTTGTCTATTATAATTTTTATATATACATTCTATTAGTCTATCTATTGATCTACTATAATATTTTTATTCTTCGAAATGATTTATAAATTTTTTGCTGTGAAATGTAACTTTTGAGCTAAGAAGCTTTTTTATTTTTCTATAGGCTGTTGGTGGAAATATAATGACAGGAAGTCCCATATCAGATCTAAATCCAATTTTTATGGCAGCTGGAATAAAACTGAATGTTTCGAGTATGAAGAATGGAGTCAGGCTTATTCCAATGGATCATACTTTTTTTAAGGGCTATAGACAAAATGTTGTTTCACCAGAAGAGATTTTACTTTCAATTCAAATACCGTTTTCTGAAAAAGTACATAAAATTTTGAAGATAACAAAACAATATTATATTATTTATTAATAAATAGTTTACAGTACTATATTTTCCTATTTCATAGAATCAATATTTTGTTGCCTATAAACAAGCAAGAAGGCGAGATGATGACATTGCTATCGTTAATATGGCATTAAATATATTCTTTGAACCAGAAAGTGACATTGTTAGTCAAGCACATCTGGCTTTTGGTGGAATGGCTCCAACAACAGTTTTAGCTAGAAACACTTGCAACATTATGGTTGGAAGGTATTTTGTAAAATTATGCAATATTTATTTTTTAACCATATCTCTTATAAAGAAAATATTAATGTAGAATTGTTTTAGAAAATGGAACACAGATCTTCTAGAAACTGTTTACGATTCATTATTAAACGAACTAGTTTTACCAGATAATGTTCCAGGTGGAATGGTCAAGTATCGTAAATCTTTAACTTTAAGGTATACATATATATATTTATACTTCAATAATTTTTTCTTCAAGTCCTTGAAAGAGACGTTATTTGTATATAACACATTTGACTTTTACAGCCTATTCTTTAAAGGATTTTTACACATAGCTAAAAAGCTCCAAGTATGTTTGCCAAAAGAAATTGAAAGTGCTGCGGAAGGATTCCATACTAAAGAACCAAGGAGTTCACAATATTATCAAGTGGTACCTGTTACTTAGTCTAATTTGACACACTGTTTTATACAATTTTTCTTGAAAGTATATAATTTTGTATATTAATATTTTGTGTATTTTGTGATAGGTTCCAAAGGATCAGGAGGTAAATGATTTCGTTGGGAGAACAGTTGTTCATGCCAGTGCATTTAAACAAGCAACAGGAGAAGCGATATATTGCGATGATATGCCAAAATTCTCTGACGAGCTTTATTTAGCTGTAGTTTTATCTACCAGAGCTCATGCAAAAATTTTGAAAATCGATGCAACTAAAGCATTGTCGTTAGAAGGAGTAATTGCCTTTTATAGTGGGAAAGATTTACCCGAAAAGCAACGATTTTATGGTCCTATAGTTCAGGATGAACAAGTGTTTATTTCGGACAAAGTAAGAATTTCTGGAATGTTTAGAAAAAAAAGTCAATCTTTTATTCAGAGAAGATATATTTATATAGAAAGAGTTTTGCATAACATATGATTTAATATAATTGAATTACAATTAATCTCAGAATAGTAAAAAGTGAATATGTTCCTTAAGGTGACAAGTCACGGTCAAGTAATTGGAGCAGTCATAGCTGTTAATCAAGCTATTGCACAAAAGGCTGCCAGAATGGTTGAAGTCGAGTATGAGGATTTACAACCAGTGATCATTTCTATAGAGGTATAATAAAAGTACATAGCCAGAATATATAACTTTAAATTTTGAATTAATTTTTTATCTTAAAGAATAAGTTTTGATGTTTTAAAGAAGTAATCTTAAATAATTGTAGGACGCTATTAAACATCGTTCCTTTTTCGAGCAAACACCAAAACGTATAAAAAAGGGAGATGTAGAAAAGGCTTTCGCCGAATCGAAACATATTCTCGAAGGGGAAGTTCGAATAGGAGGGCAAGAGCATTTTTACCTGGAGACAAACGCAACTTTGGTAATTCCCAAGGAAGAAGACGAATTAGAAGTATATTGTTCAACACAACATCCTTCAGAGATTCAGAAATACATTTCAGAAATTTTAAATATTCAAGCTAATAAGGTTGTGGTTAAAGTGAAAAGATTAGGTGGTGGTTTTGGAGGAAAAGAGTCTCGCCCTGCGATACTTGCTTTACCAGTTGTTTTTGCTGCATACAAGTAATTATATTTGCACGCAATAAAGTAATAAAACACAAAATGTGGCAAAACGAAGTTATCTTTAAATTGGATTAACAGAAGGATTTGCATTACAGATTAAGAAAACCAGTACGCTGTATGTTTGATAGAGACGAAGATATTATGATAACTGGTGGAAGACATCCATTTTTATTAAAATATAAAGTTGGATTTGACGATATTGGTGCGATTAAAGGAGCGCAAGTTTATATTTACAACAACGCGGGTTACTCCCGCGATCTTTCTTCGTCAGTATGTTAATATGTATATTAATAGTTCCAGAATATTTTATTTATAAAATGTTAGATTGTATTCATATATATATATCTATTTGTTAGATTGTAGAACGTGCTATGTTCCATTTTGAAAATTCGTATAAAATACCAGCAGCTGATGTGTATGGTTTTATGTGTAAAACTAATATACCGTCAAATACAGCGTTCCGTGGTTTTGGAGGTCCACAAGGAATGTTTTTAGCCGAAACAATGATCAGACATATTGCAGAATATTTAACTAAAGATCCTGCTGAGGTATGATCACAATTTAATACTATATATAAAAGCATACAATTTTGAATCACTAAATAAATAATCTTAACAGGTTGCAGAGTTAAATTTATACAAGGAAGGAGATACCACTCATTATAATCAAAAGCTTATTAATTGTACATTGCAACGTTGCTGGGAAGAGTGTCTTTTATCTTCAAATTACAATGAACGGCTTGTACAAGTCCAAAAGTATAACAGGTATGTATTTCTAAATACTGTTTTAGTAAAATACTTTTTCTATGTTTCATTTTTATTTTACATTTCTCATTTAATTTATTTCCATTATTTTTTTCTTTTTTATATTCTATAACTTTCTTAAAAAATGCTATAGTTTTATTTATTGTACAATCATGATTGTACTTTGAAGTTTCAATGATACAAAGTATTGACTCTAATAAATACTATTCCAATAGAGAAAATAGGTACAAGAAAAAGGGATTGACAATAGTTCCAACCAAATTTGGTATTTCTTTCACTGCACTGTTTTTAAATCAAGCAGGGGCACTTGTACATGTTTATACAGATGGATCTGTATTAATTAGTCATGGTGGTGTTGAAATGGGACAAGGTTTACATACAAAAATGATACAAGTAAATTTTATTTATTTTTCTATTTTGATTTCACTTAAATTATCATTCTCATTTGTTATATACTCTTCACAAATTTAGTAGTTTTTAGTCATTTTATATTTAAAAATTTTATTCATATTTTTATTCATATTATTACTGACATTACAAGTAATGTGTATCATAATATATTATATGATATTTATTTTCAAGACACTACATATTATAGCTTCTCCATTTTCTATTTAATATTTAGGTAGCAAGCAGATCACTGAAATTGAAACCAGATAAAATACATATAATGGAAACTGCTACCGATAAAGTACCAAATACATCTGCTACAGCAGCTAGTGCTGCTTCAGATTTGAATGGTATGGCTATTATGGTAAGTAAAAATGATTTGTTTCCTTTCAATTTACTTCCAACGTTTTTTGTTTATTTCTTCTATTCTTTTACTCTTATTTAAAACTTTGATATTATGATAATCTATTACTCATTACTTATAATCTATATACATATTTGCTTTTTATTGCTTTTTCTCACTTAAATTTCGATCTTTGCAATACAAGTAATATAATATACTTGCAATTAAACAATGATTTTAAACGTTGTAAAAAAATTTCAGTATGCTTGTAATGAAATTATGAAACGACTAAAACCAGTGATAGATAAGAACCCAAATGGAACATGGGAAGAGTGGATAAAAACAGCTTATTTTGAAAGAATTAGCCTTTCCGCTACCGGTTTTTATAAGACTCCTGATATAGGATACTCATTCGAAACTAACACAGGAAACCCATTTAATTATTTTACATATGGTGTTGCGTGTTCTGAAGTAGAAATTGATTGCCTGACTGGAGACCATCAGGTAAATATATTTCAAGATACTTATAGATATCAAAAGGGAATTGTACATGTTAAAATGTACTTCAATATAACTACAAATTACTAATATCTAAATATTGATATTTGTATATAGGTATTGCAAACTGATATTGTAATGGATTTAGGAGAAAGCATAAATCCTGCAATTGACATAGGACAAATCGAAGGAGCTTTTGCTCAAGGATATGGTCTTCTTACGCTAGAAGAAATGGTATTTCTCAGAACTGGAGTCCTTGCTACTAGAGGTCCAGGTGCATATAAGCTACCTGGCTTTACAGATATTCCCGAAATATTTAATGTATCCTTATTGAAAGGTGCCTCAAATCCTCGTGCTGTTTACTCATCCAAGGTAATATATTCTTAAGAGAAACCAAGAATTTGATTTATATTTATCATTCCTCATTTTTTATTGTTATTGTTACTGTTAAGAATGACAAGGTATTGGTCATTTTTCGAATTTCCCAAATTGTTGGCAATATCCCAGCCGTTTAGCAGGTTTAGCTTGTCTTATTTCTTTTTCTATTCTGTTATTCATCTTCAGTCGCCTACCGTGGTCGGCAATTTCTGCTGTGGTCAACAACAGCGCTCCATTAACGGTATTTTCATCGTCTGCCCATCAAGGATTCGACGAAAATTATTTTTTCAAGTTGAACTTCAATATCATTCTCGATGAAGATGATTTGGACCGCTGCGTGTTTAGAATTCCAAATCCACTATGTTCGCAGAGTGATCAATTCAATTTCTGGATATTCGAGTCGAGTATTGTTATCCATAAACTAAACGAATTCCTTCGCCGCGTTTGGCACTGAACTTTGCAACTTATTATTTCACTTAATCGCGATAATGGGTACACACGCTCATATCCGCATTCGCATTTGTAGTTAAGGTTTCTTGTAAAGTAATGTAGGTTCAATTTCAAAACAAGTATTGAGAATCAAACTGTGTTCCTGTGAGTTTGTGTTCATAGTGTCATTCGTTTCTTATTATTTGATCGTTCCTAATCCTTATAGATTTCTAAACAATTACTGTTATTTTAGGCTGTAGGAGAACCACCACTATTTTTAGCATCTTCCGTGTTCTTTGCAATAAGAGAAGCTATTAAATCTGCTCGTCAGGAATATGGTCTCAAAAATTACTTCCAATTAGATGCACCTGCAACTGCTGCCCGTATCCGACTAGCATGTGTTGATGAACTTACTTCAAAGGTGAATTGCATATTTTGTATAAAAATATTTGATATAAACTCATTGAGAATTTTGTACTTATAGTTGTTTAATTTATACGGGAAAAACAATAATTAATATTTATATATTTTATGTTACAGATTGCAGAACCAGATGTACAACGTCAGTGGAATATTGTTCCATAGAAATATTTTGATGAACTAGACTAACTAGAGAATAAATACTACCAATTCTGTTACTGAATTTTATTACATTGTAAATGTAGAATAAGTAATAGTTTTAAAAGACTTGTTACACATAGAATGTACTAATTTTATTAATGTTAATAAAATTAATGAAATTACGTTTTTTTGGCAATTTTTTACTTTACTAAAAGCACGTAAAAAACAAAACTAAAATCACGATTGCAGCCATTAGCTCGTATTACTTATTATACAATTCGTAATTGTATCACATATAACAATGCAATTAGTAATGATATATCAAACAATACGATCGCCCAGGTCTTACCACGAGGAGGTGCTGCGAACGGAGACCCACGCTAACGCTGTCCAAAGGTGTCTAACGATTCTGGACCGACGGTATCCCACGGTGTCCCACGGTGCAGTCCAGTCTAGATCATCCAAAATTCTGTTGGAGGCTTTTGGAGACCCAAACTGGACCGACGGTATCCCACGGTGTCCCACGGTGCAGTCCAGTCTAGATCATCCAAAATTCTGTTGGAGGCTTTTGGAGACCCAAACTGGACCGACGGTATCCCACGGTGTCCCACGGTGCAGTCCAGTCTAGATCATCCAAAATTCTGTTGGAGGCTTTTGGAGACCCAAATTGGACCGACAGTATCCCACGGTGTCCCACGGTGCAGTCCAGTCTAGAACATCCAAAATTCTTTTGCCGGCATTTGGAGATCCAAACTGGACTGGTGCGTAGTTCTTAGCTTGG
>NT_179277.1:0-678 GCF_000188095.3 Bombus impatiens | reverse complement strand
GTGGTGATTGTACCATGACGGTCTTCTATTGCTACGTTTCTTGCTTGCTTTCTTTCTGGAATGATGGAAGTTCGTAGTGCTTAATGCTTCATTTGATTATGATTCCGGTGCCGCCGTGGGCCTTTCCGCTGGGGTGTTGGGTATGGTAAAATTTTGGGCCGTGCCGCTGGGGTGTTGGGTATGGTAAAATTTGTAACCATTTATTTTCAGATAGTTTTTGTCGGTGAAGTGGGTTTCCGATACGAGCATTACGTCGATTTGGCGGTGTTTTAGGAAGAGTTCTATTTCAAATTTGTGTTGCGCTAGATCGTTGGCGTTCCAAAGAGCTATGCGTCTTGGTTTTATTTTGCGTCCGGGCGTACTAATTTATCCATGATGAGTATTAGTAGCGATAGCAAATTATTTATTTGCTCCGATTGTTTCTCTATTAGCTTTTCAAGCCTAGAGACGTTGTCTGTGTTAGGTGAATTGGGGACACTATTTTGGGAAAGATCCCTTTGGCTATTCGGGTTATTTTGGATGCCTGGTACTGCTTGGGCATAGGAGGTTGAGGTAGTGTACAGGTACTTGTTTGTGTACAGGGTTTTGTAGGCTGAGCAGCCTTTGTAGATGGCAGGATGGTCACCTTGATAGTGGATGCACTTCGCTGGGGTTTCCTGTGGTTTACTGCATTGGTCA
>NT_179276.1:0-378 GCF_000188095.3 Bombus impatiens | reverse complement strand
ACGGCATACCATATAACGTTATACGTTATAACGTCAACCCACATAACCTACTACGTCATACCGTCGTCCCATATAACGTAACACGTTATAGCGACATCCCATACAACGTAATACGTTATAACGTCATACCAAATAACGCAATATGTTATAGCGCCATACCAAATAACGCATTACGTTATAACGTCATAACATATAACGTACTACGTTATAACGTCATAACATATAACGTATTACGTTATAACTTTATACCGTATAACCTAATACGTTATACCGGCATACCATCTAACGTAATACGTTATAACGTCGTCCTAAATAACGTAATACGATATATCGTCATCCCATATAACGTAATTCGTTATAGCGTCATCCCATATAACG
>NT_179275.1:0-403 GCF_000188095.3 Bombus impatiens | reverse complement strand
CATTTATGCTATTGATTTATAACATTTAAGCTATTAATTTACAACATATACGCCATTAATTTACACCATTTAAGCTGTTAGTTTATACATTTAAGCTATTAATTTATAACATTTAAGCTATTAATTTACAACATATAAGCCATTAATTTACAACATTTAAACTGTTAGTTTATACATTTAAGCCATTAATTTATAACATTTAAGGAATTCATTTATAACGTCAAAACTATTAATTTATAACGTTTATGCTATTGATTTATAACATTTAAGCAATTAATTTATAACATTTATGCTATTAATTTATTACATTTAAGCTATTAATTTAGAACATCTATGCCATTAATTTACAATATTTAAACTGTTAGTTTATACATTGAAGCCATTAATTTATAACATTTAAGGA
>NT_179274.1:0-2860 GCF_000188095.3 Bombus impatiens | reverse complement strand
GTCGTTGCTCAAATTTGGCCAATCGCTATTATATACCATATTAGAAACATCGTTGACCAATCGCTATTATATACCATATTAGAAATATCCAGGCTCTGCAGAGATAAAAAGTCCACAAATTATTGATTTGCGAAGAACCGACAGCTCGTATTATATCTGCGTGTGTATCTATCTACCTTTACTTTCGCTGCATTTCCGAACCAACAAAAGAAAAATGTTTGACATATCCCGGCAAACATGTACGTAGACCATCCTATTAATTGCGCAGTGTCCTGTACGTCTGTTAGTAGATAAAGAGTAAAGCATACCGCGACTGCGCTTGCCATAAATTGCACGAACATCATTTTGTTAAAAAAATTGTTTACCATATCGGCGAACCTGAAATAATTGAGATAAGTATTACTTCACTGTTTTCTTTAACTGAAGGTTTTTGGCAAGGAAAATAACAAATCGCGTTCGCCACTTTGTGACAGCCGAGCAGTGTTAAAATCCAGTGTTGTCGATTAATCCCGCGGTATCAAAATTTCTTTTTATTGGTTTTTGAGACACGACATATGTATATTTTTCAACATCCTTCTTCATTTCTAAGATATACTTGTTAGAATATCAAAATAGTGTTAATACCCTTAGCTTTTTAGTCCGAAAATGGAAAGTCAGTAAATATAAAACTTATTTCGGTTTCTCCCGTAATCTTTAATTAGCTTCGTCAGATCGTTAATTTGTTTAAATAGAAGCACACAGGAATCGAACCTGAATATTTTATTATGGTGCCAAACGCAGTGTTTTAACGATTGAATTTCATGTCCTTCGATATTGTGCAAGCGATAAACCAGCATCTCAAGTTGACAACATATGTGAAGCAATAGGCCGACGAATAACGTGTCGAAGATACAGACACCAATACATATGATCACTAAACCCAGGAACTGATAGAGAAACGTCATAGAAAACGCAAGCCACGAGGAGGTGATGTCGAAAGGAAACCAACCGGGGAACATTAATTTTTTTAATTTAAAATCACATATCAATGCCATTCCTAATAAAGAAAGCACACAAAATGTGATTTGGATCGTATAACCCACCGCGACTTTTCTAAAAGAAAAAAGAAAGAAAAAAAGGTATTTTAAATAATTTCCTTACAATTATGTATATTACAACGAACAGAAAGAACTTACTCGATTAGATTGTCGTATCTCGCGTGAATTTCTCCTTCCCCATTGTTCTCTGGTACAAAGGGCTTCTTCTTGAGTAGATCCAACATATTTACGATAGTTTTTCGCCCTAAGACTAAGCTGACAAATTTGCAATTGGTGATAAATATCGCGACAGATATGTTAAAATTGTCACGCAAGTCGTCCTGCGTTTCCACGTTCAAGCAAATGTCCAGGATGAGCATGAGGCAGTAGCTCCACAAGTACAACGTCACGAAGACCGTATATAAATTATAGAGAAAGCGTTTCCTCGGAGACTTCAACGTCGGCGGTAAAAAATATCCGCTGGCGATGAAAAGTTTGAATGTCCATCGTAGTACGTGCATTTTCAATATTTGCGGTATGATTTGTCTTACTTAACACTTCGCATTAGGAAAGATCGAACGATCAAGTACCTTCGGACAGTTAGGTCTTATACTATCAGTCTTTGCAATATGACTAGCAGGATTTTTTTACGGTATATTTTGATTCATCAAAAGAAGAAGTTATTTCATATCAAATGTAGTATCGAACATGAGAATATGAAAATAGAGATGATCTTTGAAGTAAGTGTATCATTCAAAGCATTAGATGCTACTAAGAGCCGTAGGTAAACGAAATGTTTACGCTGCCTTAAATGGGATAGTTCCCTCTTGGAATTCACCCCCATGTAATTATCGTCATTATCGACGTTACCGCGCTGCGACGATGCAAGAAGTTACATATTTAATAATCACTATTGTAGAGTAACCGTTTGTTTCTTTCTATTCTGCATTTCTAGCTTCCGTTTATTTTATTGGATTGAAATATACATGCTGTGGTGGCACTAAACGTCATAGCGTGTGTCATTTTACCGACGAGTTACATTCTAACTGATTGATTACCTAGAGCTCGGCATCGTCGCGAGTAGTGTAGGTACATCCTTTGGTGATTACATCTTTAATGACGACGTTTCCACTGTTTCCAACGTGCAATTATATTACCGCCCGCCAGCGTACTTCTTATCGCGATCTTATACGTTTCAGGAGTCGAGCACGGAAGACAACTTTTAATCACGGGTGTTTACAGGATAGGAAACCGGGAGTTTCAGTGCACGAAAGGAAGAATAGACTGAGGTAGGGTTATTTGCATTAAGCTGTTCAATTTAGCTTGCAATTTGGTTATGAATAATTTTTGAGCGAGTGATAATTAAAAATTTAACTCATTATTACATGTTTGATAAGTAGTGAAATACGTGTGGAGTGTTATATACATATGTAACACTTTTGCTCATTAAAAAGATTAAGAAGTAAGAAGGTTGTAGAACTAATGTCCACATTCAGTTTTATGAAAAAGTCAATTGCCCATTTTTATGGCGATCAGAAAAGATAGAAGAACGAGAAATGATTTATTGATGTATTGAAGTATTGATGTCCATGTCGTAAAAGTAAAACATGTTTTTGCTTTGTCAAAGCAAATCAAATGCAGAACAGAAAGTATTTAGCAACCGAAGAAGCAGAATATTCGATAGAAAGATGATTAGAACGGTAATTGCGGAACTATTACTATGAAAATATTTCTTTTTAATGGAAATAGAATGGCGCTCAGGTACGTCAAATACAGTGCAGTTCATTTTATTATATTTTTTCAGTAGTAGCATTTTCTATTTCTTTTTAAGATCTAAAAATAAC
>NT_179273.1:0-1255 GCF_000188095.3 Bombus impatiens | reverse complement strand
ACGCCACCGCTCGCGCCTATGATCACGTATGCCTCTTCTTGTGTGAAGAACGTAACGGTCAAAAATCGACGTTTCTAGAGCTCGCTGTTTGGCGACAACTATGCTCTCGTCGATACATTGTATATGATCCGGCGGGCAGATAAGACGGTCTGTCTGCGACGCTGTAGGACCGCGAGCGACGGTTAGAAAATACAGCCTGTGGTAAGCCTCGTGGCGTAACACAAGCAAACCACTACTTTATAACAAGTCAGAGTTTGCAATAAAACCACCAATTGGCAAACTTTTAAAGAGCTAATCGAAAACAAAATCAACTGCAATATCCCATTGAATACACCTGAACACCAATTGGCAAACTTTTAAAAAGCTAATCGAAAACAAAATCAACTGCAATATCGCATTGAATACACCTGAACACATTGAGTAGGCAGTAGCAACTATGACAGAAATAATACAGGAAGCGTGGGCAACCACCACCCATGAATTAAATAGCAGGCAATCAAAAATTATTCCAGAGGACATCCTAGATAAAATCAGGGAAAACAGAAAAGTGAAAGCAAAATGGCAAAAACAGAGAACACGAGAAAACAAGAAAAACCTAAATAAACTTACAAAGGAATTAAAGAATAAAATAAGGGAACATCATAATAATGAATTCTCAAAATTCATCGAATCCCTATCCGCGCATGAGAATACCAACTACTCCCTATGGAAAGTCACCAACAAAGTTAAGAAAACAATACAATCAATCCCAGCAATCAGAAAAATGGACAACACACGGGCCAGAAGCAACGAAAAGCAGGCAGAAGAATTTTCGAAACACCTACAAAATATATTTTCAACGTACAAAATTAATAACAGCATCCCCAGATGGCAAACAAATGAAGAAGTGGAGATCAAAACTCTAAAGGGCTCGATTTGGTCGTTTTGGAAAGTTAAAAGAAAATCCGGCGTTTAGTACAACGTGCAACCTTTCTAGAGCTTGGTCTATCGAGTCGGCAATTATTAGAACGACGTCCAAATAAACAACGACATGCGAATAAGCGAGGTCGCCTAAGGCTTTGAAAATGGCTCTCTGGAAAACGGCTGGTGCATTTTTCAATCCAAACGGCATCGTTACGTATTCGTATTGACCGTCGGGGGTAACGAACGCTGTATATTCCGTTGAGTTAGGATGAATGGGAATCTGGTGAAATCCACTGGCCATGTCCAGTGTCACGACCGGCATACTTCAAATCCGACGGACTGACGATAGAGA
>NT_179272.1:0-670 GCF_000188095.3 Bombus impatiens | reverse complement strand
GCGCGTGGAAAATATTAACTAATTTATATCCCGGGATTTAATAACCTTGCGACGTTGGGCCGTAGTACAGAGGCTCCCTATTAGAGTCGGAACTGCGTCGTTGATACAAAAGGAGGCTGTTACGGTCGATAGAAGCAGGTTTCAGCGACGCTGCCTGGATATATCGATACAACCCCCCATTGGGTGAAACGACAGCTGGTTGGCTGCTGCTTTTTCGCTACGGTCGGACCCGCGCTCCCTATTGCAAAAAGCTTTTGCGTCACGATAGTTTCGCGTCAGTTGTTTGTGCGCAGCTTCGTTACATTCCTATGACTAAAACGCTTGGTTACGAGTCGAAAATCGTTACGTTTCCCGCTGATCTTTGCACGAGTACGCATTTTTCTATTTTTCGACAGTGGATTTTTTTTGTTTCTATGCGCGAACATTCGTTGATTTATGCAACGTCGTATACGTATTGTCGTTGCTTGGACGCTGGTTTGCTGAACAGCGCGACGTTTTTTCCATCACGGGAATCGCACAGACGCCTAAAGCGAAGGCCACCTTGGTATTAGATATTCTCTTTGAGAAGCGTGCAAGCAGAATAGGAGAAAAAGGGCACGATGCGCGTTGCAAGGCGCGCGTTCATATACTTGTACGTATAGCCAGAAGCGGAAGGAGTTTTCGCGGAGAC
>NT_179271.1:0-1220 GCF_000188095.3 Bombus impatiens | reverse complement strand
TCCTGGCGTTCCCCCATTCCGTGGAGTGCGCGTTGAAGTCTCCCAGGTCGAGCACTTGTCGGGGGAGTCGTCGCCGAGCACTTGTCGGGGGAGTCGTCGCCTGACGCAGTCGCCAACTCCGTCTAGGAATTCCTCGAACGCTGCCCGTCCGCTGTTAGGTGACACGTACACCCCCACCACCGTCATCCCTGCCCACTCGACCGCGGCGTACCCGTTGCCGCGTTCCAGCAGGGCTCCGTGGGCGAACGCCCCGGGCGTTGATGTCCAAGTGACGGCAACCATTCCGTCCGTGTCTCCGACCCACTCCGGGGCATCCAGAACTCTGTACGGGTCCGTCACCACCGCTAGGGCGACCGTGCTCTCCAAGATGGTTTGGTGGAGCAGGTTTTGTAGGTTAGTCTGGAGGATGAGCATTCTCAGTTCTTTGGTGTTCTTTCCTTGTTTGTGGCTTCCTCCGTGCCTACCTCCTTGTTCGCGGGCTTAGGGTCGCTTTGCGACGGGGAGCCTTTCTCGCTGCCTCTTGCAGCCGTGGATCCGCGGGCGATTCCTTTCGTTCCTTTCTTCGAGGGGGCGCAGGCCGGTCCCCCCATCCTGTGCAACGACGGTGCTCCAAGCGCCTCGCAGAGCAGGCATTTCGGGCTCGCAGTAGTGCATGCTCTCGCCTGGTGCCCTGGTTCGCCGCATCTGAAGCACAGGTGCCCCTTGTCCTCCTTGGCAGTGCAGGTCTTCCCCGTGTGTCCTATCCCAAGGCACCTGTAACACGGCGTGTGTCCTATTCCAAGGCACCTGTAGCACTGTAACGGTCTCCGTTCGATGGCTTCGACCTTCGCCGTCGACCAGCCTATGGCGACCTTTCCAGCCTGGGCCAGTTTCCTCACTGCACTGGCAGGGCCTCGTATCCACACGGTGCCAAGTCCGTTCCGGGCGGGGCGGATTTCTCCCAGCCGGATGTCCTCCGGCTTGCAGCCGCTCTCCCTCGCCAGGGTGTTCTGGATTTCCGCCTTGGTGGCCGCTATATCTATCAGGGACACCCTTGCCTCCGCGTCTCGGAGGAGTGTCGCCACGCGGACCTCGTTCGGGTCCAGAGCCCGCGTCAGCTGTGCTGCGAGCGCTGTGGCCTTCTCCCTTCCCTGATCCTCAGGGACCTCTAAGATGACGCCTCCGGTGATGGTCTTCCCCATCCTCATCGTGTTGATGCCGAGCTCAGTCAGGGAGACACT
>NT_179270.1:0-359 GCF_000188095.3 Bombus impatiens | reverse complement strand
TGGCTCGACTGTAATTAATGTGTTTAAAATTTTTTTAATATCGAAAACTTCCTTGTTGTTATTTTTAGGTTCTAATTCTATTAAGAATAACGGTAATGGTTGCTTCTTATCGTACCTTGTAATATTGTTTATAGTTCTTGTTTGGTGGCCAATATTTGCTAATTTGTCACTTAGTTTTTTTGTGTTAATTTTTGCATGCAGTCCTCTTATAACTACTTTGTAGCTCCTTTCCGATTTGAGAGTGTGGCATATAGCATTTTTTCCCCTTAATTCTTTTATAACTTTCCTATCATTTTCTGGTGTGTTTGTTTAGATTTTTACCTGTTCTAATTTTCTTTGTTTTATTGTGTAATTATCCT
>NT_179269.1:239830-243382 GCF_000188095.3 Bombus impatiens | reverse complement strand
AAAACCAATCTGGACGTACGGAATAGCACTATGGGGAACAGCAGCAACGAACCATATAACCAAAATAGAGGCAACGCAATCTAAAATACTCAGAACAATAGTAAACGCGCCATGATACGTTAGAAACGAGGACATTCGGAAAGACCTGGGAATATCAACGGTCAAGGAGGAGATTAACAGAAGTGCAAGAAGGTACAGAGAAAGAATAGCAACGCACCCAAACCGGCTAGCAGCGGAAACGGTCGACACATCAAGCATAGAAAGAAGATTAAAAACGAAACACCCAACAGATCTCACAAGGACATAACCTAACAAACATGATGATGGTACCACGCTGGGGGTAGCCACCCACATGTTATATTAGTATACCGCCATAATATTTTACCAAATGTCCTACTGGACAAATTGTAAAATTCAAATAAATAAATAAATAAAAAAAAAAGCTCTACTTGTGTTTTAACTTCAAACAATTCGGAAAACTAATTCGACGTTTAATTGAAGAATCACACGGCAAGAAAAATGAACTTAAACGATAACTCATATTTAAAATTGAATTGTAATAGATTAAGTACTTTAAAAAAAGTTTTGCCCTTTAATGAAATTTATTTAGACTCTGAGCTCAGCGTGACGGTTCTAATGATTCTACGATTCAACGATTCGAACTTTTTAGGTCGCACAGCAACCTATTTCTCTGCTTGGATTTTACATGACAATCTACGTTTTATTTATTATCCAATAACACAAATAGTTATTAACTAATGCCTGTAAACGTTAATTTAATTGAAGTTTATAGTATTAAAAAACGTGCGATTTATATCTTCGAAATGTATGTCTTATGCAACGAAAGTAAATACGAAATTTGAGAGTGATCACAGTTATTATTCATTAACAATTCTAACGTTTAATCGATAAATTTGTTAAATAAACTTTGTTTATTGCCTCGGCCACGCTGATGTATAGTTAAATTCGCCGCGGTAGCTTTTACCCTACTGTAGTACAATATATTTGTGCTAGAGTGAGCCACAGGCTTATACTGGTTCACAATGTTCATATACTGGTCAGACATGTTCTCCCTTCTTCAAATTCACAAATAGGTGATAATGTTTGATCCTTTAGATCGTAGATGCTCATTTAGATCCTTTCGTAAATTTTCAAAATAGGTAAGGAATAATTTAACTTTGGTTTAGCATTACACATAAGTATACTTGAATCTTCTTTGATATGATTATGTATTGATGTGATATTGATATGATATATATGTCGGAGATGAAAGGACACCGGAGCCTCCCTTCTGGAACTTCGGGAAAATCCGTAAGATTGTAATTAAAGCTTACAGTTGTAACTAAACAATTTGCCGTCATTCTGCCCAATTGTACTTGTTAGCGATTGGTGATAATAAACTTGGGCTCAAGGCGACCATCAGCCGCCGAACGTAGCCGCGGTCAACGGAACGGGCGCTTCATCTAATAAAGGTATGGAGCGATAGTATGACCCTCATTAAAAGAATACCCATAGAGCTACCTGACAGTAAAACATGCCAACGGTTCCTTCGGACAACGAATACCAGATGTTGAGGCACTTACATAGCACAAGTCCAGTTAGCCCAAGGATCCGCTATAAAACCTGGGTTTTTTCGGTAATTAAGATTCTTCAAACGGACAAGCAGTCTTTGTCCCAAATTGACCAATTGAGAGCGACATCAATTTCCCTTACATTCGGAACGAGGGCTATACTCGACGAATCCGACGATCTCGTGTCCTTAGACACACCCCATCATAGTTTTCCTCGGTTCCTCGGTGGCATCATCGGGATCATAGTTTTCCTCGGTGGCATCATCGGGACGAAAATTCATTCTTTCTTGAGATCTGATCGACGAAGGGAGTAGCGCCTTACGATCAGAGAGTGGTACACGTTTGAGTTAGAGCAAGGATATCTATCCTCCCGTTGACCGTGGATTCGTTATTGAGCCTGAGACCATCGTCACTAGTGTCGCGTGTGTGTGTCCGCCGTGAGTTCGCGTCTGTTTACATCCTTAATTGTGACAATAAAAGTACCTTACGTGCGGTAAGACGATGGAGGACTTCAATGACGAATTGTGGACTCGGACTCGGATTGTGACTCGATATATACATTTAATATATCATAAATAAATCAATGTCCATCTACAATTTGCATGCTGTATGGATATACATTACTTTATGGCGGGAACATGGCGGGAATAACATGTGGCGCACCACGGTAATGTACGTCAAATGTACGAAACAAACGACTCCAATATGGCGAATGTGAGGGACAGTGATACGTCGTTGTGGCTTCATAACAAGCTTGGAACGTCAAATGATAGCTGGACTGGAAGCTCAATTTGTTCACAACTCAACGCAGAAGTACTGCGAAATATTAAAGACTGTTTTCCAGATCTTCAAACGCAAGTTAAACTTAAATTACTTCTTTCATTTTTCCACATTCCAAGACGGAATGTCGAGGAGGTAAGACACAGTTTGTTTGTTACAAATATCTAAGGCACGAAAAAGTGCAGCAATTTGTTCTTAAAATACGCGTAAAAATATTTATAACGATGGCTTCAATACGTTGAATATTGAATAATCCATAAAATAAATTTATGAATTTTAATTATTTATACTTTAAAAAAATATGTAATGTATTCCTTCATTTTTAATGTAATTGATATTTGATATTTGATATTTTAAGCTTAATTTATATGTATAAATATATATATATATATGTTTGTAATTTATTATTTTATTAAACTGTGCAGTGGCGTGTTGAACTGGAAGAAATCATTGAAGTGGCATCATTGGACAGCGAATTGTGGGTATCAATGTTATCCGAAGCGATGAAGACATTTCCATCAACAGGTTCTTTGAACACAGATATTACTGATTTAGATGAACATAGGCCTATTTTTGGAGAATTAGTTAATGATCTTCGGAAACTTTTGAAAAAACAAAATGATCCAGCAATGCTTCCATTGGAATGTCATTATCTTAATAAGACTGCTCTTACTTCTGTGGTTGGTCAACAGCCTACCCCAGTCAAGCATTTTACTCTAAAAAGAAAACCAAAAAGTGCTGCATTAAGAGCAGAGTTGCTTCAAAAGAGTACTGATGCTGCGAGTAATTTGAAAAAGAGTACTGCTCCTACAGTGCCTGTGAGGAGCAGAGGAATGCCTAGAAAAATGACTGACACAAGTAAGCTTATATATGTAGTTCTAACTAGGATTATCTTGAAAAAATAAAGAGAATATGAAAATATAAAATAATATATTATTTGCAGCACCTCTGAAAGGCATTCCTAGTAGAGTCCCTCCAAGTGGTTTTCGCTCTCCCTCACTTACGAGTTCTTCAATGTCTAATAGGACACCTCTCAGTAATAGGATGCGCAAAGATGGTGGCATTAAGTTATTAGATATTAATGAGCAACCACTTGGCTATGCTCAAGCAAAGAAACGAAAGAGAATGATAGAATTAGAAGAACAACAGAAGAAAGTTGCAGAAGCTCAAGCAGTGGCAGCTGCCGCAGCATCAACAGCTA
>NT_179269.1:221357-239639 GCF_000188095.3 Bombus impatiens | reverse complement strand
GTGGCAGCTGCCGCAGCATCAACAGCTACGACTACAACAGAAACATCAACGACGCCAGAGTATGCTCAGGGTTTAAGTTCGATTAATCCACCTGCTACTCCAATTACTCCTGTAGCATCTATACAATCTTATACAACATCTACTCCTCCAACTGGAGCACCGGCAGTAACCACGCCGCAAACTCGTATGTTTTTGTATATAGTTACATATGATGAACAGAAAATAATTCATTTCTTTTTTTAATACAGCTACAACACCAGGTACACCTTCAACTCCGAGTACAGGTGTACCTGTTGTGACGCCAACAGTTATTACACCAGTGGAAAGTACACCTGTCGGAGTACAAACGGTTAGACCAGCTCAGACAGTTACACAAATTCGTATACAAACTACTGCACAACCTGCCAATGCAGCAGCAAACACAAGAAAAGGCTTGTCTCTCACGGTACGTAGAAGTATTTACAATATAGGATTCATACTTCTATAAGATCGTTAATTTATTTTGTGTATTTGTAGCGAGAACAAATGTTGGAGGCGCAAGAAATGTTTAGAACAGCTAACAAAGTAACCCGACCAGAAAAAGCCCTTATTCTAGGTTTTATGGCTGGCTCAAGGGGTATGCGCCTGTTTGTTACAATTTCAAATATCTTTTAATATAAACACTCTTATCTATGATCTTTTATTGCTTAGATAATCCTTGTCCGAAATTGGGTAATATAGTCACAGTAATGCTCTCGGAAAATATAGAAGAAGTGACGCAACCGGATGGTACAAGTGTACCTATGTTAGTCGAGACACATTTTCAAATGAATTACACGAATGGTGAATGGAAAAGGATAAAAAAAAATCGACGAATCGTTACAGAAGAATCAACGTCCGCTACAACCCCTGCTTCCAATGCAACTGCAACGGCTTCCAATTAAACAAAAAACAAAAAAAAAACAAAAAAAAAAACGAAAAAGAAAACAAAAAAAGAACGAAAAAAGAGATCTTTTTCGGATCGCGATTATATAAATCAATGACATTGCCGTTGTTTGGATGACTGTTTTTAAAGAAGCTCTGTTGTATAGATAGCTAAAGAATTTGAGTGCAGAAGGCAAGATGTGGCCTCTGCAAGCAGACCTGTATATCATGTTTTAGTAGTAAGGCTTCAAAGTGCGGTGTATATTTTAAAGTTATAAGAGAAGAACTTGTGTTACTTCAAAAAGATAATATGTAATAATCAAGAAATACATCGTTTCCATTTTTCAAAATAGAGGATGAGTCAAATGGCCAATGCATTTTTTATTGGACACAACGTATATAACGTATGAACGTAATTTTCAACAAATTTCAAATCCTATCTGAAATAAAAATCTCTATTTTTAATGCACATCTGGTTTCACCGACAATGAACAAATTATCATGAATCATCGGTTAATTATAAAGTTAAATATTATTTATCAACGGACAGTGTGATATTTCCCATTGTAGGAGAAACCAAACGTTATTAATTTATATGCTACGATTATCGTTTATATATATATATAAATATACATATAAAATATATGTTTCCCCACTGAATAAGAATGAACATAAAACTTATAATATTGTTATTTGAATAAAATATGGTTATATTGATAAATATTTAATTTTATTAGTAGTTATACCTTATCAATCAATCGAGTACGACCGATTATATTGTTCGGGAATAATTCAAGTATCGAGTTGGATATCGAAATATTGGCGATTCCATAGATCAGTTTTGAATTTTAATCCTACGTTTGTCGCCCTCTAACATTTTACTGTAGGGGTATCCTGATTTCTGAAGAGAATATTTCGTAAGAGATTAAACAATTATTTTTATAATAATTTGCAAGTGAATAAATCTGTATGTAATTGAAATAAATGTAATACAGTGATCTTTCGTAATTATTTCTTATTAAAATGCGCTATTCACAAGAAAAGTGAGTTATATAACCTCTTTAAGAACTACAAACTATCAAACCTTCAGAGAGTAAGCTTTGAATAAGTATTATTTTGTGAAGTAGCCTCGTGTTCGTTTAAATACTTCTCCATCCACGTAACCGATAATTTATATATTAATAATGCTTCGATTGTTAGCATCTTTACATTCCCAAACATGTAAAGCGGTAAGTCGATTAACTTGATAGAGATATCAATCATTAATTCATTTAAGTTCTGAAGTTTATTTTAATATGCAACGTAATATATACATTTACAGGTATTTGTTGCAACATCAAATTTGATGTTTAAAACTCGACAGCCGACGTTAGTGCAATACGCTCGAAGTCTTTGCGTTAGTAGCAATCTTTTTTCCTGTCAGCTTCAGATTCAGAAACCTGCACCTGAGTTTTCTGGAACTGCCGTGGTTGATGGTGATTTCAAGGAAATCAACCTAAGTGATTACAGGGGAAAATATGTTGTGCTTTTCTTTTATCCTTTAGACTTGTAAGTTTTAACGATAGAGAACGACCAGAGAAAACCAAATATTTTCTCTAAAATAAATACAAAACTTTATTTTTAGCACATTTGTGTGTCCCACTGAATTGATAGCATTCAGTGAGAAAATTTCAGAGTTTAAAGCTCTGAATACGCAAGTGATTGGAGTTTCTACAGACTCGCATTTTAGTCATTTAGCATGGACTAATACGCCAAGAAAACAGGGAGGCTTGGGTGGCAATTTGGGTTATCCTCTTCTCAGTGATTTTAACAAGGAAATATCGGTTAAATATAATGTCCTTCTCCCGGATTCTGGAGTTGCTTTAAGAGGCCTTTTCATCATAGATAAAGAAGGAATATTGAGGCAGCTTAGCGTAAATGATTTACCAGTGGGTAGAAGCGTAGATGAAACATTGAGGCTCATCAAGGCATTTCAGTTTGTTGAAAAACATGGAGAAGTCTGTCCTGCCAACTGGCAGCCAGATTCTAAAACTATTAAACCAAACCCAAAAGATAGTAAACAATACTTTGAATCAGTTAATTGAACATTGCAAACGAACCGTTTTCATAAACGTATAACGTATAATGTATTGTAATATGGAGTAGTAAAAATAAAATATTAATATATACTTGCAAATATCACGAAGACGAGATAATCTTACTTCTATAATCTTACATAATTTTTAAAAATTATTCTTTATTTTAATTTCTTTCTTTTTTTTTTCAAGCTGTGAAAAATACGAACGATAATATGCGCGTTTATGTAATCGGGCCGCTCTTAGACGGAACTTTTTCAGCTATAAAATGGAGGGTATGTATGTTCAGACTCTTGTATCAGAAGCAAAGGCCATGAGGGAACTGCTTGCGGTGCTTGAATTGAAAGTAAGAAGGGGGAGAAAAAGGTCCGTGAACAGTCTCGTACATACGCGCGTGATACAGAGGATTCAAGAATCGAATTTGGAGTGTCAGTGTAGAAGGAGAACAGCAATCTTGTATTGGTCAATTTTATTCTTTGTAGCGATGAAAGTAATGACGATAGGACAAATCTCTGAAAGTCTGTTTTTCCCCAAATTTGTGTAAGAAAGGAGTAACGATGGAAAAGTATAAGACAGATTATTATCATAGCTTAAATGATTACGGGATAATTTCATTTAGAAATCGCTTAATATCCTCTACTAATATAGAGATATTTATTTTATCGAATCGATTTTTTCAATTAATCAATCAATAGAAAGTTTTATATTTAGATTGATATTGGTCGTTATCAAAGGGGTTTGAGTGGCCAAAGAGGTCGATCTAGGGAATCGGCTGGACCGCATTAGCGATGAATTTAAAAGAGAGAGCTTATTATTTCATAAAGAAGATACCGACGCCGGTAACGCCCCCGAAAGAAGGGATAAAGTAAACAAAGAAGAGGGGTTGGAAGACGAACGATGTATAAGATAGATCGAGAAGCAGGGAAAAACTGAAAGGCGACGCCAGAGATAAACGGCTCATCCTTTTTCGCCCTATAAAATCCAATCCTGCCTTTTGCGAACCGAAATCTCAAGATTAAAAATATTCCGTCTCCTCGAGTCCTGTCGAGTCGTCGCGCATCGATAAGGGATATTGCTCACGTTCATCGAACAAAATCTATTCGACATCTATCAAATCATTAAAATATTGAAATATTTATTTTCTTCATTTACAAAAAAAAAAACCAAAAACAATTTTTTATCTTTCATTCGGAAACGTAAGTATGCCTTCATCACAGAAACGCTGAAAATAAAGAGATTTCATTTTTACGTATTCACGCGCACCGTTGCTACAACGTGCTTCATGTCGCAATATTTTTTTTTGTAGAGAAAAGTAGAAATACCGATGGACAAAGAGGTCAGACAAATGCTGAATAATCGGTTGAAATCGTGGCACGCACGCTTAAAGGTACCAGAACTTATGAATTCAATCGTTGCCACGATAGCAAAATGGATTTTTTCGTCGACTCGCGCCTTCGTCTCTTAGAAAGTTTGCGAAATCGAATTACATTCTGTTCTCTTTCTTTCCTTCATTCTACTTCTCCGTGATTGTTTCGCCGTAACGATTATCGAACCACATTTTTACGCTCGCCAATTCCGTCGTAATGTCTGTCCGATTAAGAGTGAACGTGGATTATGTCGTCGGCAGGCGAACGCGGATTTTCCTCCTCTAATCGACTTTCTAGTCGCCTATCGTCGTCGGTTTGTTCCGCCCTCGCGATTGTTGGGGCTGCGATCATACGGCTTCTTGTTCTAATTGCTCCTTTTGTTGCCCGTAACGAACGCTTAACCGACCTTAACATTTATCCTTAACGTCACTGTTCACTCTAGTCTGCTTGTTAATCCTTCATACCGAACTTGATCCATTAATTTCGAAATATAAAACGGATGGTGTTTAGACACTTTAGATTAATGCATTAATTTCGAGATGAAAATGTAGACGGAATTTGGGATAGATTTGTTAGAAATATTACGTCATTCTACGTATAACTAATACGATTTTTTTGGGAGTTGAATTTAAAACGATTAAAACTGTTGCTATGAAGGTTTTACAAAGTTGGAATGGAAAGATTAATAAAAAAAAAAAAAAAAATAAACAATTGATCGAACACAGGTAATCTTTTATTTTCATCTAATATATGAAAAAAAAATCGTACTACTTATGGGGTGGTGACCTGATATAATTATAAAAGAAGATATTAGATCATTTTCGCGATAAAAATTACGACAAAAATCATGCTGAAAGTAAATCTCAAACACTTCAACGCTCTACTCGTAATCCCCGTAAATTCATAGGTGCCAAAGATCTCACGCTACATTCTGTCACATGGATAACAATAAGCGGCAAATCGCTTAACTTTGTTAGCATCGTCTTCACCGCGATTATAGTCTATAGTCGTGACGCTGGTTGTGAGCGCGTGGACAAGTTGTAAAAGGAGAAGAAGGAAGAAAGCGAGTCGACTGACGAACCGGCCGGTTGTTGTCGAGCGGAGCCGATCGAAGCAAGCGAACGCGCGCGTCAAAGAGCATCCTCTATCGTTTTCTCGTGAAATAGAACTCGCTGGTCGTTTGAGTTTCCTTTTCTCGTCCTTCCCCTTGCTCTCCTGTCAGCCACTCGTTTTTTTTCTGCCAGGGATAGGAGCCGTCTAATAACCTCCCGGCTGAGGAGTACTGAGAAGCGAAAAAGGAACATTTTCTTAAAGGAGCATTCAGAGCGCGGCTTGATAGGTGGATATTATAGTAGCTGGTGGTAACCCTCGCTGGCTAGGCCCGGTCGGTGGCGAGGAAGCAAGGCAAGGAGGGAAAACGTGGCGCGGCCACGAAAACGAGACACAGAGAGGAAGATAGAGAGAAATGGAGCGGCGGGGTTGTACCCAGTGGAGGCAGGGGAATGCATCCATCCATATCCATCCCGGGGTGGCTACTGGGGCTTTGATTACTTGTTTTAATCTTCCGGCTGCCGACTGGGCGAGCATCTGTCACTCAAAATCCGTAATTGCACCCGCTACCGCGGCGGTGTACTCTTCCACCCCCTCCAACCAGTCGTTGATTCGTGGTAGAAAGCCCGCCCATGTTGCTTTCGAAAGGGGCTGGCTTTTTGCTTTGAACACACTGCCATTACTTTCTTATTGCTCGTTTAGCACTTTCACACTGGCTTTCCGGTTACGAGGCGCATTCGGAGGTGATCGGCTAATCGGATTACCCTGCTGCAGCCGCTCCACGAATTCCTCCTCCTTGACTGCTATCCCCGTTCGACTGCATCGGTGTTCTCATCTCTGTTCAGATGGATCGTCACCGTTCCAAATGGGACACGTTGGCAACGTTTCACGGTTAGATTCTCTCCGTTGCACAAAATCGTGAAGAGACTTTGAAAGAGACCCTGGTCTATTGAGAAGCTTCGATCTAGAAGCATTAGGGAAAGAATCGATCACGTTAGACTCACGTTAATCTGGCAGTTAGTATTTGGACCGTTTATCCAATTCTCGTTCTTGTCTGATCTTCACCAATTAAGTAGTTCGTTTCGTTTCCCTCGTAAACGTCGTATTCGAGTCATTTGGAAACCGCATCGATCCATTCCGTAACGAAAAGTATAGAAAAGCGATGATATGTTATATACGTTTCTGTTTAATACGTTGTGTAAATTTACCTTAGAACGGATGAACTTATGCAAATGAACTATTTGTTTCTTGAGAATCGAGTGTCGTTCATGTATTTATGTAGTTGAACTAAGAAATGAATAAAAACTCAGTTGGATCAATTCAGCTTCCGACAGGTTCGTCTAGTAGTTACCGGAGGAAGGGGAAAGTAGAGAAAGGAGAGAGAGAGAGAAAGAGAGAGAGAGAGAGAGAGAGAGAAATAAGATTAGACAAACAAAAAAGAGGGAAATGGCGGAGAAGAAAAAAAGCGGCAAGTATTAAATGAATGACTCCCTTATGTAGGCAAGCTGTGTTCGACAAGGTACCACTGGCAGTCCACTCTATCCACTTACCGCACGAATGGACGAGGTGGTCATCAGATCGATGAAAAGAGATTCGCGACACGCCACCGGTACATCGTTGCACGCTAAAACTGGCCTGGTATCGCGTTGGCTTACAACGAAGCCAATCCGGGTCCCCTCTGGCTCGATAGGGGGTCGAAACTATAGCGCCGGCAGCGTGATCTAATTGTACCCACTCAAACCGGATCAAAACAATGCGGCACGCGGGCTCGCGCCTTGCATTTAACTAAATGTGTCTTTTGTCATGGCCATTGCCCACCCACCGTGTTCCTGAATTAGACGACAAAGATCGGTCTTTCGTTGTTTACGTTGCCTGGCCATTGTATCAGGGTTAACTCTCCGCGCTCGTCAAAGCCCGCTTAATGGCGCATTTAATTACAAGTGACCCATTGGTCTTTCTATTTCTTGATTTCTTCTTTCCATTCGAGGAGGTGGTTTGGTTGCGATGGAATCTTCTATTTGATTTTCCGAGAGATCGAGAATCAATAGGAAGGTATCGAGCTTTTATCATTATTTGTTAATACGAGTAATTGAAGCAAACTTTGCGTAACGTATCTTTGTTATTTTAATTTTTAATAATTAGTTTACGCGTGTCATGAGACGGAAAAGGATGGAAATCGTTGCTTTATCCTACAGGCAGGTACTTCAATTCCAGCACTAATCGTCGATCCAAGAGAAATTCAAAAGAGATTCTAATTCTTTGGTCCGCGGCAGCGAGTACCAGCCCCTGATTCGCATTATTTCCATCCAGACAGGACGTAATCGTTCCTCCGACCGATTTAATCTGACCGATTCCACCCCATAGCAGGCAGGCGCAATCTCCGCGGATCGCGTGAGCAAGAAAAGAAGAAGCTCGTAAAAGCGCTTCGCCGGGATTTCTGCTCTCTAATTGTCGGAGTCATTCGTTCCTTTCACGAACAACGGAACAGATGCACCGATTTTGTATTCGGGAGGCTGCGTCCGGGGAACCAAGGGGGCCTGTGTCTCTTGGGGTTATTTTCAGTCGATTATCCGGCCGAGCGTGGGGTCAATACCGTGATAGTTTCGCCTGACAAGTAAAAGAGTACACGAGGACGACTCTATTAGTAGGTTGGAATAGAATCATGGGGGTGGGGAGAATAATCGGGCGGACGACTTAATTTTTCGTCTTTGGTCGCATCGACCAACCTTCGCGAATCATCCACGCGTCGCCCTAGAATCGGCTCGATCCGATTGTTTCGCTAGTGCTTCGTCGACCAATCGCCGACACGCGACGATTCTTTTGTACTCGCGAGAAAGCAGCTTTGGTGGAACAATCGGTTGGTTTTAGGGGTGGAAAAACTAATAAAATGAAATTGTCCGACATATAAAGATACGAACGAAGAATTTCATTTATTTTGTCTTTGAGATAGGATCAGGAGTAGTGGAAATTAAATTATTCGATCAATTTATTTAATACTATCTAAACATTTGGATTCGCTTTTCCAAATGTACGGATGCTAAATTCTCCGTTAAAGTTCCATTCATTCATATTTCCGAGATACACACATCTATCGATAAATTGGAGAAAAATTTATGCGTTAAAAGTTTAAACGAAGTAAACTATGAAGTGAAACGTATTGAGAATAAACCATCGTATTTTTAAGTGGCGGCACATGCTTGTGATTCTCCTCTTTCTATAACTTTAATTATTATCTTGCACAGCTCGTTGTCCTCGGCCGTGTTCCGCGGTGAAAAGCGTCGGGAAAGAGATCGCATGCAGCAAGTAAATGGATGGATAAACCGGGGCGAAAAAGGGTGCCTTTGAGCCGAAGCGAGTCCGTTGCTGCCAGATTAATTAACGAAGCGCTCGCCCGGGGTCCGGAAAAGGATCAACAACTCCGATACCGGGATACCCGGAGCTAATAGACAGGTGGCCCTATCTACTTAACCATCGTTTCGCCTGGATCGATCGTTCGATGCTGTGGTAATCGCGAATCAATCGTCTCCGACCCTCCGAGTCGCGGTTTTCTCTATCGAGGGATAAATATCTGTCTTTTGAACTGCCTTATAAAATATGAAAACCGCGCAAAGTTATTTTTAATGTTTTAGATTGTCACACAAGTCAATTATTACAATCCTAATGTAAGATCAGAGTAAATGAAAAATTTCGTAGAAAATAAATTTAGAAAGTTTGGAAGGATGTTCTCGATTAGTTTCATGTACGTTTGTTCAATTTCCTAAGTCCTTCGGCTCTTGAATTTGGTTGAAACAAAACAAGATTATAATAAGCGTCGTACAATTCCTTTAATTTATTTGCTTTTGATTCACATCGAAACATAGAAACGATCATCCTTTTTAACTGTTCTAGAAATTTCGATTCATCATCCGCGTAATAGCACACAAAAATATACGAAACACGTTGCTTTTCTGCAATTTATCGTCAATCTATCGGCAATTTCTAAAACGCTTATTCTGCATTGTAAATTCGCATACAGAGAATTGAACAATGTAATTTGACGAAGAGAGGAAAAGGCAGGGGCGAATTAAGAGATATTTTCACTCGTCTATATACCAGAATATCAGGCGTAACTGAAGCTTTGATAGCTTTGCTTGTACAATATTAATTACACGCTCGTTCTCGGTTTCGTATTATTTTCTTTCTCGTCGCATTTCGACGCGCCAATCGCTCGACTAATTGCTCAACCCGTGGCAATCGCAATTACCATTCGTCCTCTCTATCTGAATGGCAACTTTCATTTAACATGAAAGTCGTCGTCGTTGCGGCGCGCGCGACGATCGATCAATGAAAAATTCATCGAACGGAATAAATGATCGGCTCGACCATTATCAATCGTTCTAATGCTCGTCCCTGTTTTCGTTTTTCTTTTTTCATCGGAAAGAAACGTATGAATAAAAAAAGAAAAAAAAGGAAGAGGAACAAGAACAAAAATAGGATCGAAGCGTTGAAAATTGAAGATAAACTCGAGGTAATTAACTAGGGGAATGAAATTGAACGAATTCTTAAAACTGAGTATATACGATACGAGTTTTATTTGCCGCGTTGAATCGGGGGCTCGTGTCAAAGGTTCGTCCATCTAAGTAATTACCGGAGCTTAGGAGCGTCACAGTTGGGTTCAACGATGCCGATTAAATGCGAGATAAGATACAACTGCTCCACCTTTGCACGGTTCGTGCGTCCCAGAGTAGTCTATTCCTTTTCACAATGCTCCCTTAATCGGACGGTACGTTTACTTGAAATGCTATAAAATTATCTCTCGACGATTATCGTTTATATCTCGAACACCGGTACTAAACTATAAACGACTACCACCGAAGAAATCAAAGTGAAAAATATACATGCAAGAGGTAAAGCAAGCTTTTATTCGTATATGCGTTACAAAAAAATCATTCCAGTCCCTCAGAATGCATTGTTTATTGAATCGATCGTTTCGATCAGTTTACTAGCGTATAGCGTTCAAAGTGAGAAATTACAAATTTCTGACAACGAACTAAATTCTTTTGAAATAGAAAAATTTCATTTCACCTGGCAAGTCTAAAAATTTGCAGATCCTTGTGAACGATCCTCCACGCGATTTAATTAACCGAATATGAATAAAACAAAGCGGCGATATCTAGCGCTATCGGGTGAAACCGCAAGTATGCCGATTGAAATTTCGTCAAAAGGGTTGATTACTGCCGCTTTCGGTATTAGTCTCTGGTCGCCGGTTTATCGTGAATGGTAATACGATCACGAGGTATTGTACATGCTCAACATATGCGGCCTGGTACAGGCTCGCGCTCATCGTGCACACCGTCGTGTGTATGCAAGTGAAAAACCGGTGAACGAAGAGCGATGCACTTTTCGGAGAAAGGAACAGAAAGCAAGCCGCGTGTTATTTCGAACAATGGTCTCGGCCGATTTAACCTCGGTCTCGCGACGACACGCCCGAGGAATATACCGGAGCCAGCAAACATTTGCGCTGCAATTGGTCTAAAACGTTATTCTGCGAGCAGCGTTTTAAAATATGCCAATTTGTAAGGAGAAACAGTACTTGGAAAATGGAGAAAATTGTTGTTTCGTGTAAAATGCTAGATGAATTCTACAATTTGAATATTTCTGGAACTCTGACAATTCGAAGAAGTCGAGAATTTGCAAATTTATAAATTCGAACGCTCCAAAATCGAAGGTGTCAAAAATTTAATGATTCCACAACTTATAAAACCATTCGGGTACGACAAATCGAGTAAGTAGAAGCGGCAAGTAATAGAATCGCTGTTGGTCACGGAGTAGAAAGTCTGAGTGATACTACTGGTCCGGGCCCTCGGTTACACAGAAGAGAGCCGCTCTGACACGACGACAAAGCGTATAAAGAGGGACGATGACAGACAGCTCGGGCAACAGAGTAAAGAGAGGGAGTCAATGGGTATAAGCACTAAGCACGTAACTATGAAAGAAGCAGGGGGTTGCGAATCGTCGCTAGATTAAAAAGAGGCTCCCTTTTTCGCTTGCTCTTTTATGCCTATGCGCCGCGCCCCACACGCATCATGTGCCTCCCATGTTCATACGTGTATCTGTGCACTGTGCGTGCTGACTCACACATATCCACGCGAATTCGTACACGCAACGAACGTCTTCTCATGCATGCGTGTACAACAAACGTGTACGAGTATACACACGACCACGCGTTCGATATCTCGCGACCGTCCGCTGTAAAAAGCAATTCGATCTGGCAGCGCGGTCTATAAGCTAAGCCCCCCTTTCACCCGTCTCGTCTCTTTTGGTGGCAGTCTCGCGAATGCGTCAATCTTCCTGCGGGATTCGACTTTTGGTGTCTGTGTTCTGGAATGAAAATCGACCGATTTCGTTGGTTACTATCTCGCCAGCGAAACAGAGTATTCCGTTTAAAATTAAACGGCGCTTCCAACCAACGCTTATTTAAACCCGCAAAGCACGCGTGTAGATCCGCAGTTATCCTATGTACAAATCTATCCTGATATAGAATGTTCGATACGATCAGAACCTTAGAATCGCCATTACATCTCTCCTCAAGTTTCTTTACTTTTGTATCATCCACGTCACCTTCTTCCAAATCACCAAATAAAGAACTTGTTTCGTTGCTTTGTGACTAAACGAGGTTCCAATTGGAATGACGTGCAAAGGGTGTGGCCGCTGTAACCATTCCATGCTGGAAGGTCTCGATAGATTTTCCAAAAAATTATTCCATTAGAGTAATTGTCGAGCTGCTGCGGAGGCAGGTAATAATAGTCACGGAAGGATCGCGTCCGCGATAATGGCCGCTATAAATTGGCCGTGTTGCTCGTACGGCGAAGCAGAAAACGCGGGGCGCAAGGAAGGAGACGCAGGATTCAGGCGTCATCTGCACGGCCTGTCCCTTTTTTTCCCTGTTTTTCTATCCAACACAGCTGTTGCGAAGTCGTCCGCGCATTATCAGCCTGATAATTAACTCGATTAGCCGGACGATGAAGCTTTATACAAATGAGCCTCCTTTTACGGCTACAGCAATTAAGCCGCGTTATCGATTGTGTTTCATCGCGAATCACGTGAATTACGCGCACTCGCGTGGACGTTCGACCGCTGCGTGTGCTTAAACAGACGTTGGATCACGCGATTTCCACCGTTGATCATCAAGGACCGCGTTTAATTTACTAACGACCATCGTAGTTGTCGTCGTCGTCGTCGTCGTCGTCGTCGTCGTCGCGATCCCTTGTCCGCTCGTCCATTAGGAATTGCTGATTTTTTGTTCTGCTCTGGTCTCTCGATCACAGTGACAAAGGCAAAAGTGGGTGTAATACCGCAGGTGGTCTATAGGACCCCCATGGTTCTGGAAACTCTGGTATTCTCCCGAGGAATGAGTTTTGCTTGATGTTTTGATGGCACACTCGAATCGATCACGAGATTTGTCGGCGGACAGCGACAGGATGGATTTTAGACGGATAACTGGCGGTTAGGGGAGCCTGAAATCGGTAATGGCATATATCCACGAAATATTCGATGGTTTCGCGGGTCATGGGATTTATTCCATCGTTCAATCGCGCAATCCTATTCGGCGCTGTTCTGCACAGATTCTGTAATTCGTCGGTGAATCGTAGATTATTTCGTTCCCAAGATCGGCTTTGGTCCACTCGCACACAATTATCGTCGCGTTCTCATTAATTTGTCTGGAATTCGAATGCCGTCACGGTTACATTCAATTTAAGATAACGTATAGAACTTAAACCTAAACTCTAACGAGCAATGAACCGACTTACATCATCGTTATGATCTTTATGTTGCATCGTATATGATAACATGTTATCGAAGCAAAGAAACATTGTACAGAAAAATAATTTCAAAAACAAGCTTCGCGACAAATATCGCCAGAAAAAAAATTTCATCACGCCTACGGTAATAATTTCCACCTTTTACCACCACGTCTCCATTGAAAAATTCGAAAAAGGTCTGGGTATCAGGGCAGAAGTAATGAGACCAATCATTGGGAGGGTGGTCGAAGAATAGATTCTTCGAAAGATTTCGTGAGTTTGTCGGTGTAACACGATCGTCACTTATACGAGACCCCGTAGGACACGGGCTTCGAGACCGTCGTCATCCCCTTACGTGTTAAATTACCCCAGGACGGGGCGCATAGAAGTATTGAGAGAGGGGAAGGTTGCAATTCGACTCTAGATTGCAGCCGACAATGAGTTGGTGAATTTTCGATCCCAGGGACAAACAGCATCCTAATACAATTTTTTTTGAATCCTGGGCTAGCTCGATTCAAAAGTATCAGGGGTGGGGGGTTAATTGATAGGACGAAGAGGATTTTCGAAAGGTGCGAAGATCCATGCGCTCGATTTTAAAACGGCCATAGAAAGCTTAGTGGTGAAAGAGTAGAAGCAACGTGTTGTTTAACAGGCAGCTAGTTTGCGAAACATATATTGGGTATCGCGAGTGTTTTTGTTAAAAAAATCGAGAATTTTACAAGTCCTTTTTTTTTTTAACACACAGAGAGTTTCGTGGAGTGGTAGTAAAATTATTTCAGAGGAAGTATCTCTAGTTTCTTGAATTTCGAATACACCAATTCCCATTATTTGTATATTTATACAAATTTATTTCGACTGGTTCACGAGGGATATTCCGTCGAGGTTACGATTCTGATGTTAAAGCAGTCTCATTAAATCGAAAAAATTTCCTGTCATTTGACGACGCAGCATCCAATGGGAAGAAATAGTTTTTTTCCGAGTCCGACTCCTCCTCCTCCTCCTCGTCCAGCTTTTTCCCTCTTCTTTTTTTCATCCGAACTCCAGAAGCGATATCGACGAACGGCTGAATTTTCCGATCGGCTTGTTAGCGATAGGGAAACGTTGTTCCGCAACGGAGGTAACGACGGAACAAAAAGGAACGAAATTGAAATCGATCGATCAACGCTCCTCGCGGGCTACGTCGTTTCATCGCAATTACCGAGTTAATGAGTCGCTTTAAATATTCAATGCCATCGCTTATTAACGCCAATATAAATCGTGTTTAATCAATCGAACTGCATTTAATCCATCGGCGACGGTTCTCGGCCATGCGGAGCTAATATCTTCGACGTCGTTGCGTCACGAATACCATTTGCTCGAATTCTTCAACGTGCTTCCATCGATGTTTCTCTAAACGACCATTTTTCCGATGCATTTGCGTACCAAACAGACGTAGTCCGCTACAATCTTTTCTTTCAAAACAAAATTCTGCTTATAGATTCTTAAGTCGATAAAACTAAAAAAGAGTATCAGAACTCGTCGAGTTTAAATTATACTACATGTACGATCCAAGCTTCAACGCCCATCCAAGGAACTTCTCCGAGAATTGGCCAAACAACCGTTTCGCTATATCGCCCAATTCTCATAGAGATAGTTGAACACGTCGAAAGGACACTTACCAAACAGCTTGGTAGTGGAAACTCAAACGAGACCGCAGACAAACCTGCGAATTCGGACACCTCGATACGATCGAGTCCTTCCTTCCACTCAACATGTTGCTCCTAACCAATTTACTTACCGAACCGATACCCTCGTGAAAATCATATGAATAGATCGCCGATATTTATGCAAATTCGTATCTCTACAAATATAAATTAAAAACGTACAACTTACATATAAAAATGTTTTTCCCACTGAATACTATAACGAGTATTATACTTTCGACATTCTATACGCAAGATTTGTCCACCTTTAAACTTCCTACAAATGCATAAACATCGGCGATCTACGTGTAAAACGATTTATCATTCGTGGAACACATCTTCGGGAGGATGCTGGTCGAGAGGGAAGGTTGGAGACAGGAATCGCAAGGATGCAGATCGAGATACGCAGACAGTAGCCTCGATATAATCGAGTCCTTGGTTGGTTTGAGGCGCGAAAGGACACCGGGTATCGCAGAAAGGAAAACGGTAAACGTCGGGTAAAGAGGGCGCGGAGCAGAGAAAAGGGCAACGTGTGCAAGCGGAATAAAACTAAAACGAGGGACACGGAGGCCGTTTGGGAGGTTGGAGGTGGAGGATGTAATCGTTCGGTGGATGAAAGGTTCTCGCAGAGAAAGAGAGATCAGAGGCGAAAAAGAGGCGAAGGCGCGATGGCGCGCGACGGCCTGTGAGAACGATGATTGAAGTGCACGTACTTACGTGCGCGTACTTACTCTGGATGCTGTGCGGTGTGTGCAGATGCAGAGAAACACGGCGGTACGAACGCATTGTCGTTCCTGCTCCCTCGTGGTCGACATCCACCAATGGCGCCTCGACGTTTTCTCCTCGAAAGCGACGATGAATCGGCTGAACGTGCCTGTGAACCACCTGACACAGCATCGCCATTCTACACAGCGCTAAAACTGTGTCGCCCGTTCGCCGGATATCCTCGCGAAACCGCCCTGTTCCGCCCCTCTATACTCTTTGATCGTGTTTGCGCGAACGGTCTGGGTTTATCTGTCTTTGGAGACGATCGCGGGATGGAGACATTGATCGGGAGGAATTGTTGGGAATATCTGAGGGATGTCTGGTTAACCCTCTTTCATATTCCCGTTTCCATTGTGGTATTTTTTAGTGGCTATACATACTCATCGGGATTACTTTTACATCGGGATGTGTGTAACTTGAAATTAAATTCACGATCCCAGTTGGAATTTTTATGTTTCCAAACACGAGAAGGAAATGAAATTACGTCTAGTAAAAGCGTAACCATGAAACTTTTTTCTCGTCTGTAGCCTTCGAAACTTTCTGGTCTCCACTCCGGGAACAGTCTCACTGAACGAAGTCGCGCATTTCACAGCTACTTCTGGCTTTCAGGAAATTCAAAATCAACGCATTTCAGAATGTTCAACAAGAACGCAGGAAACGATTAAACGATAGAACACAGAGTACAATACGAACCGGGTACGGCGGTGACAATCGACGAGGGTCTATCGAGCACTTTCCACTTCACGACGACTCGGTTACATAGGCGTTATAGTGGGAAAACGTCGGTTGACTTTGCCGAGAAGCGACATGTTCCACGGTGTGTTAAGTCGTCCACGGGATCATGAATATTCGCGGTCTTATTCGAAGATATTTCGTTGATCGTTCGATATTTTTTTAACTTTTCATCTTTGTTGTTACATCCGAAGTATCGTCGATTTTCGCTCGAAGCGTTGAACGATGGATGGCTGATTTTTTCTACCCTTGAAATTTGATTATTTTTTGATGTCTGCAACTCAATATTTGTAAGATTCAGGACAAAAACACGCGTGGAAAGGGACGATGATGCGTGAGAGATGGGATGTTGAACGACGTGGACTGTTGCGTTATGGTTCAACGATCATTATTAGCGATTACGAAACGATCAGCTGTACAATAGTCTGCGTGAATCTCAGATCACAAACGTCCGTACAAAACACGACGCGACAAGCGGTGTGCTTTGCTTTCCATTTTCCTTAATTGACGTCTATAGATTAGGTGGAGAGATATACAATGCGAAGGAGAGGAGAGAGCCGGTATTTCGTAACTATACCGTTCGTTTAATAAAATTAATCGTTTAAATACTTATCACAACAGGTAGAATGATGTCGTAGGAACCCTGCCTGTGTCTTACGGTGTATCTAACAATTAGTTACAATCTCATAGCGGTTACATTTACATTTTTCTTTGAGATTCCTCGTTTCGTGTTTGCAACGTTCCCGATTAGAAAGAAGACTAAGGAAAAGAAAGAAATTAAAATTTGTGTTAACGGTAGAAACAAGTTTCGTGTCACGTATTTAGAAAAGCGTATAAACGAAACGATAGAAAGACATAAAGTGAGCCAGACAGCTATAGAAACAGAGGGAAGGACAGAACTGTGTTTGTCCTGCGCTCATCGACAAAATATTCTTAATAATCGTTCCACGAGCAGTTTCTTATCGACAAGTTGACAGACTAGATACATACTTATATTACAATTGTTCGACTTGCCGGAAGTCGCCAGTCGCGTTGAACCGCGGCGAAAAATCCAACCTCCGACACCGTGACGATCCTGTCCTCTTGCGTTTCGATGCATCGTCGCTTGGAACGGAACGCGGATGCTAGTACACGGGCTTGGAACGTGCAATTGAAAGACGTGGCGCGACGAACGTGGATAAAACGAGATCGTTTCGTTGCTGAAACGGAGACTCGAGAGCCATCGATCGTGCCGGAATTTAACGAGCCAAACCCGCGATTCCAGCGATGTTGAAAGGCTTTCGGATAGCTTGAACAAGCCAGATCGTGTTTCGGTTAAACCTCTCTCTGTTTTTTTAAAATCGTCCGGCTATTTTGTTGGCGAATTCTTTTACTTTAAATTCCATCATTTTGCATTAACTCTCGGTGATCGTTTTGTTCCTTCCTTTTCTAAAGATCCGAGTGATATTCTTTTGTATAGTTCAAATAACTGTTTTTCTCAGTTACAATTTCCCATGTAGCGTTTTTCCATTTTTTAAGATATGTTGTAATATTTCAAGTTTCTCGTGTTCTTTTTCTTCTAAGTAAAGTTATATCGTATAGAGTGTTACGTAATTCTGATTAAATATTTTAAACCGAATAAGGAGAAACAAAGATGGTAGAAAATATATGATAAAATTTTGTCAAGTTTCTCCTCTCGTCGGTAAGATCTGATCGTGATAAAATATCGAATCACAGATATTCTCTAATCTACCGACTTCCAGTAAACTTTTAAAACAAGACTGATGCCAGAATACTGAAAAATCAGTGTAATTGACGAAAAAGGAAACGTTGAAAAGAAGAGACTCTACCTGGCTCGATCAAGCTCGCACGATCGACGATCCAAGATGACCGAAACGGCAGAAGAAAACGTTTATCCGGACAAGGCGATCGAGGCGAGTCGCGAGAG
>NT_179269.1:216952-220688 GCF_000188095.3 Bombus impatiens | reverse complement strand
GTCTCTGCGCCGCGTGCGCCATGTTTGCTGCCTCCAATTCGGCAGCGAGTTGTCTTTTCCACTTGTTACGACGATTCTGGAACCAGATCTTCACCTGAGTCTCGGTCAGCCGTAACGTTGCAGCGAGACCGGCGCGTTCAGAAGACGAAAGGTAGCGTTTCATGTCGAACGTGCTTTCTAATTGAAACACCTGTGACCGCGAGAACACAGTTCGCGTCTTCTTCTTTCGTTTCATGCTGCTGGAGTCGCGACCATCTACGCCAACTTGCACGCTGTTCTGCCCACCGCCACCACCGCCTCCACCACCTCCGCTATTCCCTGTGCCACCGCCGCTACCACCGTGAAGACTGGTCGAGTTTGTGGATTCCCCTTCGCCATCCGCCTCCGGGCAGTCGTCCTGCTCACCCAGATCGTCGTGTCCTTCGTCGCCCGTCGACGGACTCCGTGTCCGGTGCAGACGCTCCTCCCCGTTCTCGTCGTCCAGGTCGTCTGCAGGAAAATGATATATGATTGCTTGAAAATTGTTAGCCTTCCCTGGTCTGTCGAAAATTGGTAGCCTTCGGACAGTTATATACACTGCCGACCGTAAGTATTATATAAGGACACCTACTCGTTACATTTACTGGAAAACTGGAACAAAATTTTCCTTTATTCGATATTGCCAATTACAAGACGAAGATTTGTAGTAAACTGAATGGAAACAGAAGCAGCGAAAGACACTCGGTTTGTATCGAATATCGGTAGGCGATAGCGTACATTGTAAGAATTTGATTTTGAGTAATAAGATAAGAGGAGCCCAATTCCAAAGTTTCCGAGTAAGATTGAAATCGTCGTTCTATAATCGAGAATCGATTCCGTCGTAAAGGGGAAGCTGTAAAAGCGGACGCTTGAATATCTTGTCGTCTAGAATGGACGATAATCGATGCAAAGTAGCGACAGGATAAGATAATGCGTTGGCTTTTGGTAGCCGCAGGAGGTTGCTCATCGATACCGATTAACGCCTCAATTTTCCCGATAGGCGGCCACGCATGTCGTAATAGAAACATATGCTTCCAATGTCAGTGATGATCGGTAGGTCGTTGTCATTGTGGCGAATGCAAGAGTCTAAATGGATACTATCGCCAACGACCGCGCTATAAATTGTCCCGCGCTTCCGACGGAAGTTATGAAACAGTTTTAGTTGCGATTTAATATTAAAATTATCAATATCTAATTATACCTAAATATATTGTACATCGATTATTACAATTAAAACGGTATGAAGGAAGCAGTTTAGTACATTAATACCGTCATTTATAAAAGCTTTTGTATAGTTCATGAAGAGGTCATTTTTACTAAAATATAATGATACAAAATTCCCCTGCGAAGTTAGTATGTTCTGTGGTAAGACAAGCAAGAGCTGTTTTACGTATATTGAGAAATAAATATGTCGTGACACATCGTGTATTTAAATAAAAAAACGGTGTTTTTATGGGACGTACGGAGATCCTTGTAAGTGACTGTATTTTAGCGAAAGAAAACATTATTTTTGTTAAAAGTGTTGGCATAATTTTAGTAACGCTGAAAATAAAATTTAGTAGCCACGGTGTTAACTAATTGGTAGACTGCTTGGGAAATTTAAACGTGCAGAAATATACACAACATGCATGATGTGCAAAAATACGACGAAATATCCAAAGTAAAGAACTCGTTATGTCATTTAGAGGATGAAACAAATTTCTATTTAGCCCTGCTCATAAAAATATGAATTTGCATAAGCATCCGCAATCTACTAATTTATCATAGACCTAAAAAAATTCAAATCAACAAGTATGTACAGGACTATGTGTAGAGTGGTTGATCGTGAGATTCATTAGACGAGATTGTTCGTTGTTGAAACCATCAAGTATACTTAAAATGTTAAATAAATAAGTACAGAAGGACGCTTGTACTAATGGATTCGTCAAGACAGTGTATAATCGCTAAATATAATCGCTGATAACTCGTTGGTAACTCTGATATTGATTCGCGCGACTAACTGACAACTGGTTGATAACTGTCTTCCTTACGATCGCGTCCATTTATTTACACTGGTCGGGGGAGAGTCGGAAAATTCAAATTCGTCTTTGTTCGACGACTGCACGTAGCGGCGACATTGTTTTGTCGGGAGTTTATTTATTCTTACATTACGTGTATCCTAACGATATTGATACTCCGAGGCAAAACAACAACATGATTTGAATTGTCCTGCAGCTCGTGTGCCGCTCGTGTACAAATGACAACCACGATTTTTGCTACCATGTTGAGAATTGTGGATCTTTGAAGCCGAAATAATGTTATAGGAACACTAAATTTATACTGAGGATTAATATTAAAATAATGAAATATTTATTTCATGAACGATTCCTTATATATTCATCGATACACACTTGACGCATCTCAGCATTTTCTTCTATACCCGACTGTTAACCGACTCTTAATCGACTCTTAACTGATTGAAGAGTTTACATTCCTTTGTTTTCGAGACGCTGCAGCCACACATACTTCCACACACCGACACTCACATACAAGTATCTCTACTACGTATTTAACCTAGTCCAGCACAGAAAATTATACATATCTCAACAGATAAAAATCGAAGATTCATTGGAAAGAATCCAAAGTGTTTTCATAGTCTAAATTCGTTTGATTTAATTTCACGATAAAGAGGCTATTATATAATAACGATGAAATTAGCATATTAGAGTAGGAAACGGTGTCTGCAGTTTAATCTTCGTTTTACGGTTTCAACTGGGTAATTATGGAACGCGATATTACTAGCATGATGGCGAGTGACGAATCCACGCGCGCCAGCATAATTTCACAAATCGTCCTATTTATTCGGACGATCATTGAATGTTGGTGAAAACGGTTTGGCATATGCTAAACGCGTTAATTAACCGATCCTTTAAAGCGTTTTCGTCGTTGGCATCGGTCGAAACAGAATCGCAGAGATATCCCTTTCGGTATCGTCGATCAACCGGGCCGAGAATATGTGTCTATAAATTGTCTTTGGCCAATGAATTCGATAAATCAATTGGAGCTATTCATCTCGGCCGGCCGTTGCATTTAATATTTAGTCGATTGATAATCCGCTAATTAATATTCTATTTATCCATTTTGATATAATTGCCTCAGATATCGGGAGTAGCCGTGTTTCACCGCTCTAATGAAATATTTGTCGTTTCTGCATCGGTCCTTCGCGCCTTCCATGCGAAACTCGACTCATCGAGTTGGTTGTACCGCGATCTCGCAAATCCATCGTAAACATCTCGTGTTTCGCGCCTCCATTCTATCAGTTAACTCAGAAAACCTACAGTTTCCTCGACTGTTCCAGTTTACCTCAAATTTACACATCTTCCATGTAAAAGATTATCATTTTTCTGTGATTTACACACGAAGAATATCTTGTGTAGATAAAGCATGTTTTATAAAAGACTTAGAAATTTTTCTCATAAATCTCGATCTCTATGTAAATCTTGACCTATTGTCCTTTTCTATTTCTTTGTCAAGATGCTAAGAACAGAATTTAAGATATTTTAGAATGTCAACTGTTACATGTTACGCGTTACGTGAAATGTTTTCTAGGATAACGATCGAAGAATGTGAAAGCGACGAGGTGTTTACGAAACTATCAGCGGCCGTAGGTGCAAACGGTCGTCATCTAGCAGGCTGCCAAGTATTTTGGCGAAGTGGCAGGAGTAAAACGATCGGCGGG
>NT_179269.1:212818-216647 GCF_000188095.3 Bombus impatiens | reverse complement strand
AGGCGATCGACGTTGGTTTGTCGTGGTGGAAGCCGTGGAAGCCGTACTCGTCGACGTCCACGCTCGCGTTTATACACTTACGTACAACGCGTACGAGCCCTCGTCTTGCCCTTTTCTCTTTTTCTCATACCGTTTCCAGTTTCTTTTACGATACTCGCGAATTCCCATCTTCCCAAGTGTATTTCATTGCGGATCAATTTCTCTCGTAAAACATCCCTTATTTATACTTCCTTGCAACCAAACAGTACGTCACTTTTGTGCCCTCTATCTCGCATAAAAATCGACGATTTAGTCAGAAGCTACAGGAAGAGGATTGTTTCTTTCAACCGTGATAATTGAGTTTTGTCGGTGTACAAACAGGCCGTTTGCAAGAAATTATGTCAATCAATCGATCACGTTCTCTCCGCGCAATTTAGGATTGATGTGCAACGATAGATGCATCGTTGATGTCCACGTTCATTCAACGGTCTATTTGCAGGTAGAGCGAGCGCACGATTTTCAATCAACGAGTTGTTCCGCACGAGAATGTTTACAAGCCTCTATCACGCACGAGTAGCCTAAATTTATGATTCAACAAGTCGACACGATTTCACGCATAATCATACTACTAGAATGTTTGTAGAATATTTGTACGAGTATATGTATATTCGATACAAGTAGATTTCTGGTTAAATGGTTCCTAATCGGATCATTTATTATGTCATCTATGGGTGAATGTATCAAGGATAAACGAGTATGCCCTTGTCCTGTTACATCGATTTCGATTCGAGAATCGAATATAGAATACAAACTAAGATAACGTTATTTGTTTTAAAAGTAAATTAATACTCTAAAATTAATCAATTTAATCCGAACTATCGTCCATCATCTATCGCTTAGTGACACTAAGAAGGATACTTTGAATTGTTGGTTCAACTTCAAGAATTACTTTCAGTTTCCTAATTAAAGACTATATCCAAATTTTTGCCTAATGGTAGAATTCTTGATTCTTGGCATTGGAAACTCACCCCTTTGCGGAAAGGACGCGGAAGCAGGACTAACGCGGCTCAAGTTGCCGACGACGTCGCTCGGCGACGGATGTTCCAGCGTCTGCAGACCGTGCGTCGGCCTCCATGGAAACGGCCAACCGGCGCCACCGGGTAGAACGCCACGGATGCCGTCGGCATCGACGATATCCGATTGGCCGGTGACCTGAACGGCATTGCTCAAGGCCGACGAAGCGGCTGCCAACCGCGAGTGATGTTGGTGTTGCTGTTGTTGGTGAAGGTGTTGCAACGTCGACGGAAAGAACACGCCGCCGACGCCAATTCCGACCGGATATCGGCCCGCTATCAACGATGACATCAGGCCCAATCTGAAAACGGAAGATTCGATAAAGTTCAAACATCGCATCAAAAGACGCAAAGATACAGTGGCTAAAACTGTGTCGATCATTTTTCTTCGAATATTTTCTAGTATCGTGTATCTAATATAGTTAATAAATGTGTTTCAAGCGACTATCACTGAAAGATAAAAAACAATTCTCTCTTCCTCTGGTTATAAGAAGTTCGTCCATGAAGGAGTTAATTGTGATTTAAGAGATATGCGATTTTTCAACGATCGCTTCTTTCTTTAATTAGTTTTTGGTGCTATAAATGTCACGAGGATCGCGTAATTGTTTTTCACGGATTGTACAAAGTCTGTGACCGAGATTGATTTACTTATTTTCGAGAAAGATTCAATTTATTTTTCGTAATACGCTGCTTGTTTAAAAAGAAAATAGCAAAGAGGATTTTAGTTGTATCGCCAGTCATAATTAGCAGAGTAATCTTAACATTTCGGGATTGACATCGTCCAGTGACGCCGTGCTACTATAAAGATCGCACGAGTCTCATCCTATCAGAATTTACAAAAAAGTCCTCGAATCTCGTATCCTTCATGCGCAAAACATTTCTGAAGACATTTACTCCGCAGAACGGAAAAAATGGAAGAATTTGGGATTAAAGGGTGGTTGTGATGGGTTCGATTAACCCGGAAGCATTCGCGTAGGATCGGTCACGTTTCACCGAGAGTTAGCTCTGCCGGATCATTTCGGGGCGCAGCGGCGTAAAAGTGAAACCGTTAGCGAAATGTTTGCGCCGGTTGCGAGCCGTTTAAAGCCGCGCTCTAAATAAAACAACGCTAAAAAAAAAAGAGGGAAACAGCGGGATTAAAACACAGCGGCCGCGTTTCCAGCGGGTTGAAGCGTGGCTGAATGCGAGCGTTGCGAGGCTTTACACAGTCGGAACGTGGCCGTGTCCGAGGCGTCGGCCACGATTCAACCTGGTCCTCTCTCCCTTCGTTTCCGCGCTCGAAAAACCGGCAAACGGTTCCAAACCCATTTATCCGGTCCACGGCCGTTTCGTCGAAAACGAGCTCCATTCTCTTTCTTGTTGCGTTACTCGCGAAAAAAGACCAAACCATTCTCTTCGTGCAACCGATTCTTCGCGATCTTCCGAAAGCCATTAACGTCTGCCCGATCTTTGCTACGAAGCAAAGGAATTTTTCGAGAGTTATGCCCATTAAGGGCGACGGCGAGCCGTGCCCAACAATGACACCAGCCATGGCTCGCTGTTTGTACAGCCTCGTTATTAACGGTGAAAATCCGCTTACGAGATTCCGATGAATCGGTTTACCTTCGTCGAGGATTCTTTTATTCGTTGCCTGTGATCGGAAGTCGAGAGCGTGAATGGAGAATTGGGCATAATAGATCTCGCGAATGAAATAGATAATCGATGGAATCGTAGGTTGTGACTAATTGAAGATTGTTCAGCGATCGAGTGGTTGGATGTACGTGACTTTTGCAGAGTAAAAAGAAACGACGTGTAGAACGGAGTAGAATCGTGAAGATGATAACTCGTTAGGGTGGATCGTATTTGGATGATGGTTTCGGACGAAGGTTTGAGCGGAGAGCGAATATCCGCCGTTTGCTAGTTTTCTGGTAAATAGAGCTCTTTGTTACCGGGTTCTTGGAGGTGCTCTTAATTGTAGATTAAGGTAAATGGAGCTCGTAGTGATACCTAAACCTGTCTAAACCAGGGGCAAATCCCCAAATCCGGATATTTGTAAATGGAAGGTTACGTTCTCCTAAGTGCTGATCTCGGCGAGGATATTCACGGCTGGAGCACAGCCGCTCTACAGCTTTCGCTTTTCAATGTACACGCAACCGAATTGCTCCTTGAGTTCTGGGTTCGCGAGCTGCAACTCGAGCTGCCGACGCATGCGAGGTCTCAACTACAATTAGAACTCCATTCTATAGATTATCTCGACTAAACTTTCACCGAGAGCGTCGAACTCTTCCATTCTTCGTACATCCACGCGGTTTGATTATTTTCACTTTCCATATTAGTTGAACTACGAAAAATTTCCAGTAGCTCAATGAAAATTTACTAAGACAAAGGACTAGCAAAGCTGCTGCCACTTCAAACTTCCCAACGTTAGTGTCTATCCTCGAATAATAACAGCGATACTTTTCAATGGTACTCAAGTAGAAGTTTCTAATTAGATCTTACCGCAAACAGAGCTGCCAACGTCTAACTATCTCAGGGCGGATCCCTGCTCCCGAAACAGAGAGCTCTCAATTATACCGGCCATTTTGCCGGGTCGTGTGTAACAGCCCGGCGATCGTTATTCCTGATCAGCGTTAAGTGCAGCTGCGAACGCTTGACGTTGCGCTCGGATCGAAAGAGAAACAGAGATAGAGAGATCGAGATAGAAAGAGAGAGAGAGAGAGAGAGAGAGAGAGAGAGAGAGAGAGAGAGAGAGAGAGAGAGAGAGAGAGAGAGAGCGAGAGAGAGAGAGAGAGAGGGGG
>NT_179269.1:206383-212222 GCF_000188095.3 Bombus impatiens | reverse complement strand
GGAAGCCATACCAGCTCCCCCGTTGTTCATGACTCGTTCGTTCCCTCTCAGTCCGGCCACGAGCTACGATCTCTGATCGCCGAATCGATGCACTTTTCCTCCGGCTTGGTTTATGCTCGTCGACGATCGCCGACCGATCCTCCGACGGTCGAAGCTTGTCGAGTCGACACGCTGCTTGCGGTGGGATTCCTTAATCGTTCGGAGTTGTCGAGAACTGTTCAGGGACACTCGTTTTTCATTTGACGTTCCCGATGTTTGTTCGAATATAGTTGAAATTGATTTTAACGAGAGTCTCGTCGCCACTGTGCGTGGAAATGTTTGCAGAGCTTGGGTTATATACTTAGACTACGGATATTTATGCATTTATAAGAAATTTCAACGCAAAGATCAACTTTGCTTGCAAGTAATTACTACACGAACGTTCTCGACGAATCCCGAAGAAAGTCACAGTGAGAGAAGCATGCAATTCCAGTTGTCTCGCATCGATAACTGATAGGGTGGTCGACGCGGCTAGTCGCGGTATAAGAAAAAGAAAACGCAAAAGAGGAGTAGCTGCCGGGGGCATCGGCCATACAGATGCCCCGGGAAAGATAAAAGAAATCTGACAACCGCCTGTTTGTAAGCATCTACTTGGAGGGAGGCCGTTTTCTAAGGAGCCAGGTATAAACACCAAACACTCTCGGCCGTTCGAGGAGCATGCTCCACCTTTTTCTGCCTAATTCTTGCGCGGCTTACGTCTTCTTAGGTAGCCAGCGGAATGAATGGCCGTGAGCAGAGGCTTTCTTCTCTCCTTTCTACGGGCGCGACTCCTCTTGCTCCGGCTTCTTCCTCCGCTCGATCGATTCAACGAGGGTCCTCGACTTCCTTCGATTCTACTTTATCAGCACAACTTCAATACGGCATATCCCTTTCTTTCTTCTCGCCATCCACTTCTTCTTCTTCTTCTTCGATCTCTTTCTCTTTCTCCGACTTGAACTTTCCCGTTGGTCGGTCGGTGATCTTATTGGCTCGATCGAATGTCCACAGAAAGAAACTCGTTGATTACGAGTCACACTGGCATAATCGGATACGGACGGCTTCGATGAAACGCGACGATGAATATAATCGGAATCGAACGTCAAACCGACGATATTCTCTGTATCGATTCAACAGCCGGTCGATGGTCGAGCTTTGATTCTTCGATGTGCAGATCCTCCACCAATTTGTCCGTTAAACTTCGCTCACCCCTATACAGCCATAGTTCAATGGATATATTATCCCTTTTTCTGTATTGATTATTATCCCACCTTTTTACTCGGTCATATCGCCCGCTTGCTCGTACGATTGTACGCTGGTACTCGCGCGCGCGCGCGTTCTAGGGCGAGCGTGCGCCTAGTAAGTGGCATTCTCGAATATAAACTCTTTATGCCGTGGTTAACGATCGCCCGTAACCCGATACGTTTTTGTCGTGTACCGTTACACTAGGGGAGGTAGTTTTCGGTGCGTAGTCCGAAGAAGGAGAAGTCGATTACGCACGATGGCGGCCAATCGTTCCCGCACAGCTTTACACCGCCTCGAAACTTCGCCGATTTCCGCGGCGCAAGGGTTTCACAGCCTCGTTGGTAATTAAGAGCTCTCTGCTCGGAGACCGATCGTTCACGCCTCTCATCTTTCTTCTTTTTTTTTCTCTTTTTTTCGTCTCCAGGCTTTGTGCTAATTCGTCGTCGCCGCTGGTGGTTAAACGAGAACGAAGGATTTTCGTGAAGGGTAGTGAATTGGCCTGAAATGCCAGAACGTTCGAAATAAAATCGTACGAATCTTTTGTTCTCCATAATTTGAAAGGAATTTGCATTTTTCAATGGAAGTTTCTTTTCAATTTTATTTTCGGAACATATGCAAAAATATTGCGCGAATCTTGATATTGACAAGGGGAGCATGTTCTATTCTTATTGAAAAAAAAAAGAAGATCGCGTCTTTGTTTAGTATCGATAAGGGAGCGAGTTTTGTTTTTTATCGATTTGCCTAACAGCGTTCATGGTTACGTACTGACTTATAAAGTGTCATTACGATGACCCAACAATGAGTTATTGGCTTTCAAAGTACTCGGCTAAATCCGCTACTTGGCTTCATTCCGCTGGCTGCCTGTTACAGGCCAAGTGGAGGATTTATGCTTGTGCTTACACAGGAGACAACTTCATTTCACTGGATTTCAAGGAAACAACTTAATTGCTTTAGCGCGACGCTTGCAGGCTTTAGAAACCCAGACCAGGATACATTCGCGGATTAAACCCTTTCCTCGCCAGGGGGAATTAATTACGCCAGACGCCGCTAAGATTTCTTCTCCCATTAAAAACTTGCCCGTTTCCGGTATGTACGGTTTAACCCTCGAACGGGACGTCTCGTACCCTTCAGGATACGTATTTCACTCGTAATGTTAAGGAAATTTCACCAACGTAAGTTTCCCAAAAATATTATAATATCCGCGTAACGATGACAAAGCGAAGAAACGAAGAATCGGATAAAAATTGTTCGATTCTAAACAAACGGTATTGCTTGTGGTGTACAAACGGAATAAATAACGGTAGACTGATCGTTTAAATAGCATTTTATACCGGAGTGGTTGCATATCCGTGCTTTCGAAATCAATTTCCATGAAAACATGGAATAGCGCCGACAGCTACTGCTCTGCAATTTTGGCTCGTTTTTCGACACTCGAAAATTCATCTTACGCGATTAACAGCTCTCGTATTTATACCAAAGTTACGCTACATACACAATTAAGATTATTTACGTATAATTTCTATATAACATACATACAATTTACGTATTAACATACACAATTTTGTTGTTCCTGATTGTACCACGAATTTAAGTTTACGCTGCATATATATAGTAGGATTATTCGACCTGTTAAATCATGCATCGTGGATACTAACAAAAGTAACTTTCAGAAATTGAACGTTTCGCAATCATCCCCATAAAAAACCAGACTCGCGAAATATTCCAAAGTACATGCTTCCCCGGTTTCAGTCGGGATTTTCGATTTCGGCGAGAGAACGGAGGCGTCATCAGCGTCAACGGTAGAATAAAAGGGACGAGAGCCCGAAAGAGTAGAGAGAGGAACGAATCGAAACGACACACGTACGTACAGAGAGGAGAACCGAGGAGGGAAAAGCGAGAGGGAGAAACGTGAAAAAAGGGGGTAGAACGGGAAAAGGCGGAGAAGGAAAAAGGAGGAGGAAAAAGAAGGAGAGATAGATGGAAGGAAAGAAGGAGAGAAACTGTGTTTCGACGCGATTATTATTCGTGGTCTATTCCCAGCTACCGTTCATTCCACATTTGTTTCCGACGCTGTAATTTACGGGCGATCATACAGAATGGGCTTTATCGTACCTTCCTTTGAAACTTGCAGCACGATCCCACGCTAATTAACGAATCATTCATCGGCGCTGTAATTAACGAGGCCGACTCTGTCGCGGATTATCCCGGCCAGATCTTTTGCGCATAGACGTCATATGCCTGCGGTTACGTTACTGAATATTGTTGCTCCCTTGCAAAGGAGCCCGCGCGACTTTTGCACCATTGCTAAAAGAGTAGACGAGTAGGCGAGAGGGAGAAAATAAATATATATAGCGCATATATAATATAGTATGCACATAGACATATACAGATATACATCCTTACGACGCTTCCTGTATCTGTAGCCAGTTTTCAATGCCGTGTTCGTGCGAGATTTTTTCTCCTTCTCTCTTCGTCTATCCATCTCCTTCTATTATTTTCTTTTTGATGGTTTTTCCTTTCTTTTTCCTCTTTTTAAACGGAATACTGTTACATTTGTTGCGCTTCGTTTCCCGGGATAAACACGCGGTAATTAGATTGGACCGCGAGGAAAATGTTGAAGATAAACGAGAAACGCGTTTCTGTTACGCGTCGTCCTTCTGATTAATTTACAGACTCTGACGACGCTCGCACACACGAGCTTCTACCTCTCATCACTGGGATATTATCAATTTTAATACGGCTTTGTCTCGCGCACCTAGCGCCCCGCCCCCCCCCCTGCCACTCTTTAAACCTGATAGCTTCGCGCTACACGACAACTCGATACAACTTGAATTATTTTCGACCTTGCTACTCCTTTCTGTGGATTTTTGTTGCCTTGGAGCAGGATAAGAGTCTGTCTAATTGTTCTTTAAGCGATAAGGATCTTGTTATAGAGGCAGGAGAAATCGTGGGATACGTTTCAGTTGCGTCCATAAAAATATTCTGCATAAGCATTCGCGATCTAGTTATTTCATAGCGGTAAAAAAGCTTTCTAGACTCGTTATTTTTACAGTTATAAAATAAAATACTCGTCGCTCGCAAACAATCAACCAATTTCCACCGAAGACGTGTTAATTAATAAACCGACTCTCGTTCCTATTGTTAATTTTCACGGCTTTCAGATCGCAGCGCAGATATCGATACAAAATCATTTTCAGACACGTCATATTTTTTAATTGATCCCTTAAAACGGAGAACGGTTTAGATCGAAGGGTGTAGCGGCAGGGGGTTAACTGTTAACGCGCTTCTGCAACCCCCTATACGCGTGTATATGCAAAAATGTGGCGAAACGGAGAAGGATGCGAGGTAAATTCACGGACCGGCTAATTCAGGTAATATTCTACACGGGAATCCTTTCTGCTGAAATCTCTTCCTCCCTGGAAATGCTATTATCGTATCAGTTCAGCAAAGGGAGAGAGAGAAAGAGAGAAAGAGAGAGAGAGAGAGAGAGGGTTGCACGTTAAGCGTCGAGATGGTCGGGGGAAGATTTCACGGTGCAAGCTTTTCGTCTACTTAGCCGACCTTGGTGAGGCCAAGACTCGGATGCCGTAGGCAGCGATTTAATAATAAATCAAACCAAGAAGTGTGTTCGTTTGCGTGTGTTGCTCTCGCTTCCTCCGCGCGGAAGACGCTCGCTGGGGTGGCCGAAACGGGACGGGATAGGTGGCCGTTTCTCCCGGGAGCCTTAGGCTCCTTAACTTCCACTACGCGCTGCCGTCTCATCCGCTGATGTATTATGCACCCGTTGCCTAATTGATTCTTTTCTACTTTCCGCGCCTACGTTGATATTCGATCTTCCATGGTGTAGACTCTACGGAACGAGGTGCAATTAGTTTTTGTCTAATGGTCTTCTAGAATGGACTTCGTTGAACATATACCGCAAACGTGTATCTCAAACAATGTCGCAACACGAGGTAATTTAATCTCGCGTTAAAAAGACATGAAAACCATCAGAGGGGTATTTCAAGGATGTTCTTTGTATCCTACTGATCGTTCAAAAGATAATTCTTCGATCGTTTGTCGAATTTTATAGATTTATCGATTATCGGAGACATTGAAAATATTTGTAGATCTACCGAATTGTCCGAGCGATATCAAAATCAAGAAATTCTCGTGTGTTCTTCGCGCGTGATATGTATTCTAACATTTCACAGGAGCAGTTTCGAAGATCGAGGACCACAGCAATGGTCGTTTAACGCGCCACTATTTTACCCATCTGGAAAATTATCGAGTGACATGCCATCGAAGTACACCCCCTTGTGGTGACAAGCTCGTGCCCCGGAATAATCTTTTCTCTCGATCGAAGTGGCGGGTCCCGATGCACCGTTGGTTCGAGTGCAACTTAATCAAATGGTAAACGGGTGGAAAACAAGCAATTGGAGGCATCGAACCGTTACAAGAGCGAGTAAGCAAGCAAGTAAGCAAGCAGCCGGTTATATAGCGGGGACTCGTCAATCGGAAGGGGGTGTAAATCTGATAAAATCATCTCGAACCCTCCCTCGTCTCTGGCAGCCCCTTGTGGCTGAGCTTGGCCCGGCTC
>NT_179269.1:201670-205852 GCF_000188095.3 Bombus impatiens | reverse complement strand
TTGGCCCGGCTCGAGTTCCTTGCCGAGATATATCCGATACAGAGCCGGACGGCCCTAAGTAACGTAAGTAATGTAAGAGGGTGGTTGTTGCTACGGTTGTTATTAAATGAGACAGCCTAATAGGCCCATTACGGACCCCTCGGTCCATTCCCACATAATATAATCCGAAGCTGCAGCCACGCGTTTCTCTTTCCGCTACTTTATCACTCCCTTACCACCTCCAACCACTCTGTCCTTCGACCAAAGTCCACATATATATACCATTCATACGACCTGTGTATGTTCACCAAAAGAGCATTCACTCTGAAAGAAAATTTCATTTGTGGCTGAAAATCTTTCGTTTGATTCTTGCGCATCGTCCAATATCGTCTTCTGATTTTGGATCACGGATGCTCGGATATTCGGTTCTCGGTTGGATGTTTCAGATCATTTTTAATGGTGTTATTATTCGAAGAACTGTATTTTGAATTGTGGCATCCTAAATAGAGATAATGGTCCTCTGTTGAACATCCTCGAACAGTAGAAGAATGCAGTTGACCGAGATCTTTTTAACGGGTCTGTCTTGCCTTTCACGTGCAAAACGGTAGCTGGCTTTTTCCCTCGATGAATTTTGAGAAAATAAGGTAAACCAGAGAACAGCATTGCGGATGGTTTCGACGCCACTTTGGGAAAGTTATTCGAATAATTTCGTTTCCACTTATTGCGTCACGAACAGGGATAATAGCACTATACACAATGCCTCGAAAAAAAAAAGTTGAATTGATCAAGATCTTTCTTCCGAATTTCTTTCGCGTTTCACGTTTGATCGGTTGTTGACGTTCCCCTCCGTGAAATCTGGGGAAAATAAGGGAGAGACGAGAATAATATCGACACTCTTTCGATAAGATAATCGAAAAGCAGGATTTTAAAAGTAAATAGCGTTATTGGAGAAAAAAGTTGGCATACACGTATCGATTGCGTTGATTGTGGCCAATCGACGTTAATCGTATGCGGCGACGCGCGATCGTCGATGAAATAGTTATCGCGCTGGCAGTCGCCGCAGATATAAAATTGATGACGCGCACTAATTCCTTATTAGTAAACATTGATACCTAACAGCATTTAATGGCGTTGACGTATTAACACGAAATGATAGTTCCACTGGTATAAACTATATTCGACATCGGCGCAACGAATAGATGCTACCGTCGCGTACCCGCCATTCGTTCGACGAACGTGTTAAATTATTCTTGGACGAGATGCGAGGCAGAACTATTGGTAAATAGTCGATTGTTGCGCGTTTCGAGGCTGTTTACATTTCGACGATGACGGCTGCATTTACGATCCTTGCAATTTAGAAATCAATAGTCAGATATAGCATTATTTAGGTAGAATAAAAGGTCGCTTGGTCCATTTCGTACGATAAAATATCACGGGACGAATGATTGCAGAGAGATTAAATGGATTTTGTAACACCTTGCGTACACGAAAACTTTTACTAAACTCAAATTCTTTTCATTGACCTATTATAATACGCGGTACTGTCAAACACAGCTGAAGCTATTGTTTGATAATCGTTTCACGATTGCAAAACTCAACCGCACAAACAACACGATGAAACGCAAAGCATCCATCAAACCACGGGACCGTTCAGTTCGGTGGACCACGAAAAATTGGTACACTGAAAACTACGAAACTAACCACGCTGAAACCGCACAATATTCAACGTTCAGCGTTCAACGGCATGAAGTTTCATTGAATACATTGACATATACTGTGAAAAAAGAAATAGATCGATAGAGAGGAAAACATACCTCGACAGCATCGCCAAGTCGGCCGACGCTTGGTGACCGAGCAGAGGGTTCGTAGAGGCGTCGCTGGGTGGAGAGAAAGTGGACGCCGGGCTGGTAGCACTGGTAGCACATACGATCCCCATGTTAGTAGCATTGTTTCTGTTGTCTGTCGTGTGACCGACCGACGAGACGCCCCTTTGATTGTTGGAAAATCTCAAGGACGTAGGCGAGGACAAACCCCTTGCAGGACTGTCGCAGGAGGATCCGATTCTTTGGGAATTCTGAGCGTTCGTCGTTGGCAATGGCGAGCCTCTGTCGACATCCGACGATTGCCTTTCAGCGGACACCGTCGATGTAGAGTCTATAGGTGGTGACTCGGGTCTTCCAAGGATGCTAGAGATGCTGAAGGACGTGTACTGAGGGTTACACGCGGGCCTGAGTGCCGGCTTGCCTACGTCGAAACTGAAGGAATGGTGATTGTTCAATCCACAACCAGATTTTCCGTTTTTCTCTTGTAGAAGCAACTCCGCCGGTGTCGAGCTGCTCCTCGAAGCTTCCAGTTCCAAATCCTCTTCGGACACTACGGATACCTCGATCTCCGTTTCACCAGACATCGTTGACTCGCGTCCAAAGAGTCCGTTCCAGCGACGTTCACGGTTCCCCAAACGGAACGCGTCAGTCTCGAGTTCTGTTTCCCCTGGAATGGCACACGATTCGAGCAAACAGTCACCCGTTCCACTGAACACGGCTCGTTGTACGCGTTCGTCCCGTCAGAAGAGCATCGGATGCTCCTCCGCCGACGGTCCGACGGCAGAACACGGTCTATCCGACACGCGGAGCGGTTCGAATCGCGGCTCGCGTCGCATATCAAGCGGAGAGCGTAACACGATGATAATGGTAAACTGTACGGTGTAGACTAGCGGGTTCGTCGCAACGCCTTCGATGGCAGAACGTCCCTGGTCGTGCTGGATCGGAGACGGATCGCTCGATCGCGCGACATTCGTAAGCGATACCCTGGACGACAGGATGATAGGAGACAAGACACTTGGAAGGCCCACCCTTTCCAGAGCCACCCTCTTTCGCCCCTCTCGTCCTTCAACCACCTCTGTCCACCACCACCACCACCTTCCGACTTTATTCGCGCGTCACAGTGTGCGTTACACTGTGCGTATATACAGGCGAATGTATTTGTATGAGTGTGTATGTGTGTGTGTAATTGTGCGCTTGTGGTAGCACCTCCTCCCACCACCGCCTACCAACCTGACACGTAGCCGTTTCTCCTCTCTTCCTCACCCCAAACCGATCTTCTCTTCCCCTCTTCGACCCGCTAGTTTATTCGCGAGACGTTGCCGTACGTGTAAAACCGCGAAGAGCAACACGGAGTCACTTCCTCGAGTCACTTTCTCTTCCACTGATCGTTAATCACTCGTTCGCCGGTGTTCCGCTTGTTTTTTTTTCCCCACGCAAGATCGATGGATCGCATTCCTTTGTTTCTTTTAATATTTACCACTGGATCGGATCGGATCATCGTTACACGATTTACGAACCATGGTCAAGTACTCTTGCACGAAGATGCACGGTGAATCGCACAACAGGGTGAACGTTTGGCAGAATCGGTAGGAACAACACGGTGACATCCACTCGCGGAAATCGTCAGCCGTGAGCACGAGCAACGAGGTGAAAGTAGCCGAGAATCGCGAATGCGTATCGTGGCGAATGATGGACTGCGGATGGGCACTGTGCTCGCACTAAGGGTAGGAAAACGCCGGAGAAACCACAGGTCACACGAACGAGGGCCTTACTCGAACATTCGCGCACGCAGCCGGAGCGCGCGGAGCGATGTAGGGAAAGCGAAGCGGAGACGGAGAGTGCGAGCGAGAAACAGCGACGAAGAAGGAGAGAGAGAGAGTGAGAGTGAGAGAGAGAGAGAGAGAGAGAGAGAGAGAGAGAAGAAGCATAGGCAGGGTGGAGAAAGAGAAAGAGGAGGAGAAGATGGAGACGGAGGAGGGTAAAGAAGGATAGAACGTGGAGTCACGCTCCGAGACTCACGGGGTGGTAGTGTTGCGCGTCGGGTAGATAGACGACTACCGAAGGACAGACGAACGGGCCGAAGGGATGGTTGAAACGAGAGGGATGAAACACGAACGAAGATAGAAGGGTGGCGAACGCGTTGGAGGGGAGCAGAGAGGATGGCTAAGCTGCAAGTTGCCAGAAGGGGTGTCGTTGTTGGAGGGGCAGGGGGCGGGGCGGAGCAAATGGCTTACCGTGGGGGATGGATGTCGCGATTTCTCATAGGGTGGAGGCGCGATCGATGACTCGTGGCAGAGTGTATCCGGCACGGGGGTAGCCGTAGGTGCGGGCCAATCGCGTGAGCCGCGTCGTCCTTAACTCGAAAGATACTCGCCCTCGA
>NT_179269.1:199547-200731 GCF_000188095.3 Bombus impatiens | reverse complement strand
GCGGAATGGGGGTGGTAGCGCTGCCTCACCGAACCTACCTACTCTGCCAGAGCCAACCAAGGGGTGGGGATAACACACAACTCCGCTGGCTGGTGGCCGTGCCTCGCCGTGTTACTTATCCATTATAACACTCCAAGATCTTGATTTAAGCCTGCAGCCAGCGGTGAGCTTTTAACCAATTAGCCTTTATAGCCTACCCCCCTCGACACCCCGTTCACTCTACTACCCCGTGCTTCCCTCTGTCCTTCCCTGCTCGCCACCCTTCTCACCCCTCGGCTCGCGTTCCTCAGTCATCCCCCTCTCCAACCGCCCATTTTAGCTTGCCTCGTCGACTACTCGCTCGCTCTCTCTTCCTAACCGGTGTGCCACACGATGGTAGTTCTCGTACACCTATATCTGCTATTCTATACCAACGTCCTCGCCGCAGTCGCGCGATGTACCCACCTAATCTACTGCTTCTCTCCCTTCCACCGCCACCCTCTAGTTACCTCTATCCGTTAGCTCCCTCTTTTTCTTCACCGTTCTGGCCCTCCTTTCTCGCTCTCTATAACCACATGCATTATGCGCGTCGGTGTATCAGAGCCGCGTATTCGCGCGTGCAAATACCCCGAGAGCACGTAGCCGGCCGCGCGGGGGTGAGTTTCTCGTTCCGAGTCAGGAACCCTCGTCGTCCTCTCGTCCCTATCCATGCCTCGCTGTCGTCTTCCGGCTCTCTCGCTCTTTCGCGATACTCCCTCCGGCTTAAATAAGCGCCAGGCGACGGAAATTAAGAGTGGACCGCGCGATTCCATCATGATACCGATATCGTGCTGTCGCTTTTTCTTCGCTCTTCCGCTGCCTTTGTCCACGTCATCCTTATCTTCGTCCCACAAGAGAGACGCGACCGAGATAGAAATTTCGAGCAAACCATTTTAACGAGCAATTTTCCCCGATAAATAAATTTTTTCATGTAATTTACGCGACAAAGGGAGCAAGTATCGCTTCGGATCTCATCTCGCACCTCTTTCTGCGGAAGAATCACCGAAGGCACGGCCGACTAACGAGTCCGGAGGGCTCCTTTAACGACCCTTTCATCCCCAAGTTAACAAAACGCGCGCGTTGCGTGGCATAATGGGCCGGTCCTCCCGCGGATCCAGCCGGAAGGGCACAAAAGCGATTCGAGCGTCCGCGTGAAAGCGCGGCCT
>NT_179269.1:193287-199368 GCF_000188095.3 Bombus impatiens | reverse complement strand
GAAAGCGCGGCCTGCCTCTCGAAAGTAGGAGAGAATGATTACACGGCCAGCGGCGTAGGCGAGCGCCACGGAAGGAAAGCGGTCCCTGGTAAAAAGGGTCAAACGCGTACGTTCTCGTCTCGCGAGCAACTCCGTCTAAAGCACGACAAAGCGAACCAACGACCGTTTGTGTGTCGTCGTTCACGTGTCTGTTACCCCACGGAGGTCCTCCGCCTACATAGGTAACGAGAAACCGTTGACCAACCTCCGGAGGGACGAACGGAAAGAACCAAAGGAATGACTCTAGTTTCACCGTACTATAACGAGGTTATATCGAGAGGTACATTCGTTCTAATCGTATCAGCGTTTCGTGAAAGCGACGCTTTACGTAGAAAATTGTCGATGAAATAGTTTATTCGACACGTAATTTGCAAGCTTAATTTTTCCTAGCCAATGTTGATCGGGTAGTTTTATCTATCGTCTATAGTCTATAGTAATGCATTTCTCGCTACTAGAACATTTTGTCCTGCGATGCTAGAAATTCGATATAAAACTGATTATAAAGGACAATTAAAAAAATCGTGAATCCGTATAAGAATTACCAAATGATCGAAAATCTTCTAAATTATTTTGTAATTTGTAATCGTAACGATTTATTTCAATTCTCCTCTCGACAGAAGAATGTAATATATATAGATAATAAATGTATCGTGAAAAAGGTTAAAAAGTTAAGAGCCTCACGGATTTACAAATTTAGCGCGTCGATTTCCGAAATCGACCATGCCATTCTCCAAAAAATAGTCTTTCGTGTAACCGGCAAGGCCGGAACACGATGCGACGGAGCGGACCGCCTTGTGTTGTCCGTATTTTACTTTGTGCTCGGTGCGTAAGAGGATTATATACTTTCCGCATGGAGACGGAGATAGGTGTTCGTAAACGTAGGCGAAAAGAGAAAGAGACTCGCGGGAACGATCTGAGAGGGCGAGCGTTTACCGAGAGACATAGAACGAGACAGCCATCCGGTATACGAAAGACGCCGCAAGATAGAAGATAGAGAGGGGTGGTGGTTGAACAGGGAGGTAAGTGGTGAGTATGCTTCACTTTTCACGGGGGCGCCATTGTTCCCTATTATCCGGCGTGATTAGTCGATGATGCAGGTAAGCTACCACGGGGGGTCCCATTATACTGCCGGCAGAACTACTCAGTCATCCGCGAACTGCGTGAGTTTCGCCTGGAATATTGCGACCATCCTCTAGCAACGTGTCCTCTGTCCCTCCTCTTCTGTTCCTCGCATTCTACCTTCGTCTTTCAACCAGTTAGACGGATCGGTATTCTTTTTCGCAATGGTCCTTCAATGGCCACCGATGCTTCTTTCTCGTCTGTTTCGAAGCCTGCCACCGAAATCGGTCGCCCCGCCGACCTGCTGTGAAATTTATACTCTTACCATGGGCCGCAACAATGATCGTGGCCTCTGCCGGCCGTTTTTGCACGGCCGATTTGTATTATCGTGCCGAAGCCGCCCTTTATCCCCGGAACGCGAATCTGCTTTGCCGAGTAATTAGACCGTGCGCCGACCGTATCATCGTTCTCTTTCTCTCTCGCTCTCTCGTTCGCTCTGGACAACGTGCACCTGGAAGATCGATCGGGAGGATCGATCGACGACCACGTTTAGCGGGCGACGAGATCGTGGCCGATCTCTGCCGTGGATACGGAAGAGGCTGGTTTTTAGCAGAGACGCTAATTGCGCTGGGAATTTGGTGCAATTGATGAAGCTCGTTTCTCAAATTATCGGAGATTATATTCCACTTATGAATACGTAAAGAGATGATTTTCGTAAATAGCTGCATAGGTATTATACGCGAGAACGAGTTGATTCGAGTTGTTACACCGCGATTGTTCCTTCCGGTTGGATGGCTGTTGTTTCAGTGGGAAACTTAATCGCGTGATCGAACACTCATAACACACGACACCCCCGCGCGTGCATCACAATGGCGGAACGAGACGGAAGAACGTGGCAAGGCGGCGCTCGACAGAGATCGATCAGAGTCGAACAACCGTGACATAATACCTTTAACGAGGGATACACGCAGCTGACAGGTAAAGAAGAAAAAAGAAGTTGGGAGGACGGAGGGAGGGGTGGAGGGAGGAGAAAGATTTCAAGAGCAGCGGTTAGATAACAAGCGATTAACGGCCGGTCACACAGCTTGAAACCTGGTGGATGGGATAGGGGAGGGACATAATGGCGACGGAGGTAAACGAGGAGCTACCGAAGGTCGTGGAACAAGGCAACGAGAAGAAAAGCCACGGTTCGCCTGCCGGCTCTAATACCTTACATTAAATCCGGAGAGAGAGTAAGCGACTAATTACTTGACGCCGTTCACAGTAAACGCGAATTAAAAAGGAACCGGTGGCTCATTTTTGCGAGCAAGAGGAGAGGAGACGTTGCTTTTGTCTTGTTCGAGATGGAGCGGTGTTGGTGTCCCTCTACTGGTTCCGCGCTACTTTCGCCGAGCTAATCTCCGTGCGAAGACCGATCGAAGCGGACGTCCAGATCCGCCGGAAAAAGGAACTAGCTCGGGGCTCGCCGGCCTGTGCTCGATCTCTCGTGAAAGAACCGACGCAAGAGAGAGATCCTCTCGTCGTCCCGGCCAAACGACCGCTCACTCGAAGAAAATTAAACGGCCGGACACTCGATCGATTCGTTTACCTAGGAATTATTCAAATAAGAGGATATTCTAACTTCGGGAATTTCTAATCTATCGTACAAGGAGGAGGAATTCAAGTCTTGGGAACAGTTGAGGGATTTAATATTATAGAAGCTGTATCGGTATTGAATATTAAATGTTCCTAGACGCCTGTTGCACGGCTATCGACACTACCGCTCGATTTTCAATGTTTTTAACGTGTTTGCGTTCGATATGCAAATCGAAGGCTGCGACATTTCATAAAACTGTGGAATGTACGCAAAAGAAACAATTTAAAAAAATATTAAGCGAATCCTTGGAATTCTCTTTTACGACGCACGACGTTAAAAACGCAGGATTTTCATAACATGTACCGATTTATCGATTAAATCGTTAATATTATCTCGTCACTTATGAACGAGAATCGTGTACAACGAAGTATATTCCCAAGAGGAATAGTCAAAAATCGCAATCTTTCTGAATGACATAAACATGCACCCTTCATTAGCCCTAATCTAGCATCGGTGATTACGTTATCATCTGACAAAATCATCGTCGACCACATCATCGCAGGACGAAGGGTGACTAACTAACGTAAGAGATAATTTTTAATTCGGCGACCAGACTAAATTAAAATTGTGAGGACGATACAACGAGAGGGGTGACGAAATGTTGTGGTCAATAATGGCGTTTTCACGTTTTGACCGTCGACGCGGGGGATGCGATCTAAATTTCCGGGACGAACATCGGGGGTAGTGTTAATGGACGAGGGCTAGCGTATTCCCTAAGGACAATCGTGCCGGTCAAATTAGGTAACTTTCGTAAATAGCCCGGGTGTATGGTTTTCTGGTAGGGACGGCACGCCAAGAATTAAAGGTTGCTCATCCGTGCCAACTTTTTTCTTTTCCCGAGGTGTTTCTGTGGCCTCCCAATAATTGGAGTAATTAGCGGTATTCTCGATACGCGAGAAACCTAAGAAACGTAGGAAAAGAACGAGGCGTATATCGCTCAACAACACTCACATGCTTAAGTCGATTTGCAGTAATCGTGTGTGTCGCATATTTCTTTAATATTGCATGATTTTCCCGATTGCATATTTAAATTCGATCAAAGTGTAGAAATTAACGACGAATTAATAATTCGAAGCAGCATTTGATATCTTTTTATGGACGCATCATCTGTAAATTTAATTCATCCATTAGTGAACGTAGCAAAATGATATTTTACTAGAAATATTGGTATATCTCGCAAGAATGTTGGTGTTGTTTATATAAATCTCACTTACAACATTGGTGATTAGACGTACAGGTGAATAATTCGTTATAAAGCACGCAAACACGAGCTTTTATATTCGGCTTGATTACCAGCCGAGCAAAAATTATGGGATAAATGAGCGATCAGATGAAAAAGAGGCATCGTTATTTCGTCGGGGGGAACAATGCAAATGGACTTGTTTGCCGGCCGGTGCATTATGATTATTTTAATAAAGGAACATTCACCGTGTGTTCGATGAAAAAAGGGAATTTAACGAAAAATTCACGGACGAGCGCGATTATGATGGTACAATTACGTAAACAATACCTGTGCGCGAAAATAAGGCTGCGGCTCGTTACGATGGCTGCATAAATGTAATATTAATACAAAGGGAACAAAAATTGCCGGACATTTTACGAACGGGGATATCATTTTGCGCGAAAGCGAGTCGATCCATCAAAATGTTCCGATACCCGATTTCATTTAAAACAGCAAACGCACCTCCTCCCCCCGCCTGTTCTCCTTATTACAGCATCATAAATGAACAACAATTATTCGCGATCTCGTGGCGAATACATCTCGCGATTAATTAAAAAAGTTTCCTGCCTGTGTGCGGGGAAAAGTCTCTGCTCTTGCAGCACTAGTCAAGCGAAATAAAGAAAACCAAAAAAAAAGAAGACAAAAAAGGAGAGAAAAGGGAGGAAGGGGATAGGAGAAAAAAAAACGGAAGAAACGAATACATATCACGGCGTTGGTTTTTCGAAAAACTCAATCTTCGATATTCGTTTCACGAGAAGGGGAAACATTACGCTGTATCCATAATAGAACGCGTGCATTTCACAAAACCAATAAAAACGTGGCGAATAAAAGCAACCGAAGGTTCTCGCGGTATTTCGAATCGTATCTGATTCGCGTTCGCGAAACTTCCTTTTAACTCTTTGTGTCTGTACGTTACCGTTCCCTATTCAATACCAGATTATTATTTGAATAAATTCGTAGGAAAAACGATTCATAACACGCTCTGCAGTTCTCATTAAATTTGTATAGAATGCGATAACAATGCTTTTAATGGTAGATAAGGTGCGTTTAGATAATGATAGGAAGGAACGATATTATATATAAAAGGGACCGATATCACGTGAAAAATTATTCCCATCGATCTAACTTCCGTCGAAACAGCGACGACTGCGAAGTTCCTGCACATTCCCGTTGCCTTTTTCCGCGTACATTTTCCAGATGTATTTCAGACGGTTCCTCAACAGGATCGGAAGGAAGCCGGAAAAATTCCTCGGACCGAGCGTTTGCCCATCCGAGTCCACGAAAAGTCGTAGTTTCGACCCTCGAGACTTAAGGCTTACACGCACACCCCTGTTAAAATGCGTGTTCGGCATGTACAAACTGTGCAACAAATTTTTGCCAAACGGATTCGCGAATTTGATACAATTCACGTGGAAATTTTTCGGACGATTGAAATCAAGTCGAGATCGGACGATTGTGATGATTAAATTGCGTGTTTAATGGAAATACGTTTAATCACGTGTCGGAAGAGGACTTTGGCCCTTGGCATACCTTATCGATCGGATCTGCACGTAATGCGGCATGAAAAACTAGAGGAGTTCTAAGAGGCCTCAGGGGAACATTAAAGTTAATTGATCTCCTAATTTGAGAAATTTCCACCAGTCCATAAACTCTCAACAGTCGCGTCGACTTTAACGCAACTTTTCGCGTAACCAACTATACGATCATCTTATGATCTTTAACCAATTTCGTGTTATCGTAAACGTCGATTGGTATAGTATAAAATGTATCCCTGAACATCGTACTTCCTGCAAAAATTTCAACTATTGTTAGAAGACTTGTATCTTTGAACCTAACACGAATCGGGTTATAATAATTCATTTAAATTGATACTAAATACGATACAGCAAGAGTATGCTACTTATGTACCATTTGATCAAAAGATACGTGCAATTCGAAATTCACTATCTTTGTAAAAATCTATAAACATTCGTAGAACACGGCAGAATTAACAAGGGTAATTCACCAGTATCACGAAAAATCGACCGATGGATTTCAAAATTTCAACAAGCAAAAATCGCTTTGGTTACGAATTTCCTAACAAACATGTCCGTACTGGAGTGACGATTCATCGGCGGCGATAACC
>NT_179269.1:190491-192338 GCF_000188095.3 Bombus impatiens | reverse complement strand
GAACCGTTCAGAAAACTTTTGAACGCGGCACGCGCGCGTGTGTGCGCGTTGTGCAAAGGCGAAAAGAAGACGGTCCGCGGGTTGGGATTTGCGTTTCGGGCCGTTTCTGGCAAACCGAGCGCGCGGGAGCAACGAGAGGCAAGCACAAGGAGGACAAGGGAGAGGAATGAGACGCGGAGAGACAGACTTTCTTTGCGAAACGCTGAAATGGAAGTCTTGCGCGCGCTCGCGATGATTACGCGCGCGAAAGAAAGAAAGAGTTGGAACAAAGAGAAAGAAGGGAAGAAAGGAAGGTGGAGACGGTACGAGAGGAGCGAAAAAGATAGTACACTACGACCTGGGTCTCCGTGATATTGCCGCCCGGCTAAATGAAACCGCACGTGAAAAAACGCCGGGAGAAAGGTGCAAGAGCGCTCCGTCGACGCTCCGGCGAATCGTCATCCCGACGCCTACTCGTTCGATTTTCTCTGTCGCCCACCTCTATCTCGTCCCATCCCAGCAGCCGCCTGCCACCCTCTCGATTCGGAAAATTCCAACCTTGCGCTGGAACGCGTCGCGAATGTTAAATCGAGCTCGACTCGGAGACGGGCATCGACTTCTATTATCGACCGGCGGATTAATCAACGCTCTTCAGATCGTTCCCGGATTGATTGGTTTACCGAACTGCAAGTGGTTGAATTGGCAAAGGTTTGGTTTGGTTTCAGAACGAGTTTCGTATTGGTCTTGAGTATTTCTTGGGGAACATGCGAATTTTCTGCGCAGAATGCGAGAACGTTGAGTCATTCTATAAGAACGTGGTTTCAAAGGCCATGGAAAATTTCATATTTGCGAATTTTGTTTCGATATTATCATCGGCATTGTATCGTATTCTCTATTCCCCGAGAGGGACTACCAATTTCTTTGATGGTAAAATGTCTTTTGTAGCGTTTAACGTGCTCGATTATTTTCTCGGCTAATCGATAAGAAACATGATTATTATCGAGATAATTATTTGAGAAGATAATCTTCGGGCCGTAGAAACGATCGTATAAACATTTCATGATCTTGTCCGTTCGGGAAGGAGTAACAGGTTCTGGATGGTGAAACGTTTACGTTACCATCTAATGGGATAAATAAAATGGTAATTAATGGGGGATGAATAGATCGATTGTGCATTGAGGCACTCTGGCATGAAAAGAATGTCTGATGAAGTTAGAAACGTCTCCCTTCCGGTGTCCCTCGGCATAATACCCTTTCGAGTTCCCTTGATGGTATCTCCGAAAGGGGTGGTTCATGACTGCATTATTTGGCGCATTGTTGAGTTCATACGAATGTTATCTCGGCTTCTTGTTGTGAGAAGTAAGCCGACTTTCGTTCTTCGTCCCAGATATAATCTCGAAACCTGGCAAACTTACATAGACAATAAGAAAACCTGTAGCTATTGTAGCAGGAAATTTAACCAAGCGATATTCACCATATGCGGAGCTTTGCAATGAAAAATTTCCCAAGCAACAAAAAAAACAAAAGGAAGACATAAAGGGCAGGAAACATAACACAGTGGCGAATACAAAAGGAAAACAAAATGCATCTTGGTATCGGGCATTTTTATCCACTCGCGGCGTTAAAAGACTCGCGATCAAATTTTCCTTCTTTTCCCAGGGTCAGAGGAGAGCCGGCGTCGGGTTGCTGTGCGAGATAAAGACATTCGTGGAAAGCCAGAGCCCTGGCCGGCAAACAGGCCGCTCCATTCTCTGGCCGTCCAAGCGCGGTTGACCGTTGCCAAAGGATCGTTCATCGCGGAAACGAAAACGCGAATCGTTGAACGCGCGCTAGTAAAAAACGAGCCGCGCACACGCTCCTCCACACAA
>NT_179269.1:188959-190056 GCF_000188095.3 Bombus impatiens | reverse complement strand
TATACGCGCGACATCCGGCTAATCAGAAAATGTAGGAGTGCGGGAGACTAATAGAGAGTGAAAAGGCATCGAATAAACAAACAGCGTGCGGTGAGGATCGGGAAGCACGGGCAGAGAAACGGGAAGACAAGATGAGAAGGAGAAAATGGTGGGTGTGGGACGAGGGGATGATTCGTCGTGCGGAGAAAACGAAGGGAGGAAAGGACGAATTCCTGGCGGAGAAGCAGCTGGTAAGAACCGAGGGTACGAGCGAGAAGAATCGCGCGAGGGATACGAGACGAGAAGAAAATCGGAAAGAGAAAAGAGAAACGACGAAAGAAGATGGGGGCCGAAGAAGAAGGAAGAGACGGTGCAGGCGAAAATTACTGGAAGAGTGAAGAAAGACGATAGACGAGGCGAGGAAGCTCGAGGAGAAACGAAGCGAAGCGAGAGAGACGAGGGCGAGATAGGGCTATTAGGGTTGGGTATAGGCGCCGCCCCGGCTATTAGAGGGTTGTTTCACCCCTACCTCCCTCGACGGTGAAACGCCGCGGTACACGCAGACAGCCGACATATATACACATACAAATGGAGCACGCGTGTCCCCCTGTATACACAGCTACGTGTACTCGCCTCGTCGTTGTCCTCCTCCCTCTCCTTTCGCCGTTGTTTGTTCCTCCCTGTCGGTTTCCTCGACGTGTGATCACACTCACACACGTTAGGCCGCCTCCACGTGTCTAGGCACACGGTCGCGTTATATCGTGTGCACACGTTTGCACGCAGGCGGGGGCGTTTTGTACACGTACACGCGTGGTCGAGTCAGGTTTCCACGGCAACCGGCCGCTGCTTGCGGGAGAGATGCCTTTAATAAGTATCTTCCGTAGAGCGGAGATGGACCAGCCGGCTTTCCCTGTATAAGTGCGCTCACCGCTGCGAGCTTGTGCGCGATCACTCGCGATGCTGAACGTATACGTAAGCGCGCGCGTGTATGGACCAAGTCGTCCGACCGCCGCCGTGCCACTATAACGCACCACCTTTCGACGGTGAAGGGTGGTTGGTGCGTTAAACCATCTCTCCTCTCGCTGACTGGACTGGCTCCGCCAGCGTTGATCCTCTCC
>NT_179269.1:185519-188428 GCF_000188095.3 Bombus impatiens | reverse complement strand
TTGATCCTCTCCGCATCTCTCTTTTTCTACCATTTACCACGCTCCGCCGCTAATAGAAGGTGGTGAAGTCACTGCTGCGGTTCTTCGTGTGTGCGTTTTCTACCGCTGTCGGAGCACGAGGCGAGTCTCGAAGGGGCAACAGGGGCAGGGCGAGAGAGGAGGAGTGGGTGCAGGATGTTGAAGTTGGGTTGAAGAGAGAAGAAGAGCGGCAGGGGGAGAAGGAGGAGGAGGAAAAGCAAGGCCCGTACCACGGTTCGTGTGTGCGTATACACACGTGCAGATTTCGAGGGCCGGAGAGTGGAATGCGCGGGGATGGTGATACATCGGTATGCATTTCAGCGGCGGAGCCACCGCTGGAAAAGAGGGAAAGAGGACGCGGGAAAAAGGGCGGAGAAGCGAGCACGAGGAAAGTAGGGGAACCGACACACAGAAGAGATAAAGAGGGTGAGAAGAGCGAGGCGGCGGAGGGACGGCTGGCAGAAATGGGTGGTCAGGGGGTGGAGAAGAGGCGAACGACGCCGGCGACAGCTCGTCTAAATGCTAATAGCTTTATCGACTGGATCTCAAAGTCCCCGAGTTTCGATTCTTGCTCCACCTTCTCTCGCGCGTAGCACAATCCGCATTCCCATCTGCGCCACATTTCCACGCTCTTTACACCAACCGACGGTGTAAGGGAAGAAAGGAAACGACACACAGAACCTTTCCTTTTTCTTCTCTCGGTCATCTTCCTCTTTTTACCATCGTTGCTTCCCTTTTTTCCACTCACCGTTCCTTGCTCGTTTTCCACCCTTTGCTCTTTTCCTCCTTTTGTTCAGTCGGCGTTACCAGTGATATCCGCGATTTTTTGGATGAACATGGTCCACCTCCTCCTCCTCCTCCTCCTTCTCGTTGCCCGTTTGTTCTCCCGTACGCCTTCCGGGTCACCACCCTACATCATCTCTCTGTTTCTCTTCCCTTTCTTTAAACTTCGTTCCTACCAAACTCTTTGGCCCGGATAAACGCTTTCGTCCGTTTTCCTTGTCGCTGAATCGAAAGGGAGGAAAAAGGAAGAAAGGTAAAAAGAACGACGCGGAGAGGAAAGAAAAAAAAAATATCGACCGGAAGCATGCGGTATCCGCGTGATGCTGCAACGTTGCAACGCAATCGCGATAAGTGCATCCGAGACGGCTATTAGGAAGCAGGCCTATTAAGGGTGCACCGGAGAGGCCAGATAGAGGGAGGGAACACTTTGGAATTTTTTTCGCTTTGACTTGTCGTCTCGCGTCGACAAGCGGGCAAAAGTCGGAGCCACGCGGCTTTTCTACCTTAAACTCGCGGCCCCGATAACTAGTTAGCCTGATATCGGATCGGTGCAAGGTTTCTCTAGCTACTATCAGAGAGATTGGCTGGCGCATTGTGACCGGGCCGCTGCATCCAGTGGAACGTTAATATTCGTAGCCAGGGTACACGTTCTGATCGCAATGGCAAGTAATACCGATGCGGAACGCGGGCCACAATGGAGCAACCAATCCTTTTGATAGATTCTGATCAAAGACTCGTTGCTGCTGCTCAAAGTATTCCTCCCCTTTGCGGCAGCCCCACCCGTACTCCCGATAACATAACACATCGAGCGTATTCCACGTTGGAAAAGAAGAGAGTGGCGTAATGCGATTCGCGAACCCGCGAGCTTCCATGCCGAAAACCCGCCACAACGGACGATGCTTTTCTCTTCGACTCGCGGTCTCCAACAGAATGCAATGTATGTTTCCGCTTTGGAATAATATTTATTCCGCGGAAACATCATGCCAGAGATTGTCCCGATGAATTTCGAATTTTTAAAACGAAGATTAGTTTGTTCGGGGTACTTTAAAGAATAGGAAATACCGTACGGTAACGCTGTAAGGTAATGCTGTAAGGCAGTACTGCAAGGTAATTTGCGAAATGTTGTGTTTTCTTAAGGGAAGATTCGAAGATAAAGAGGAAAATTAGGGTAAATCGAGGGAAGATTGTGTTCGTTTTTGAGCAAATCGACGACCCCTAATTCGAGGTAATTCTAGATTGTCAGGGGCGGAATTATCGAGCTAATTTTCCAAGTAAGAAGGCAGCAGTAAATACTTTATCTTAGGTATCCGTGCTCGGGTATACAGAAAATCAATGATGAATAATCGCAAAGAGTTTTAACAAGGTTTAGACAATCGCGAGGTAACAGAGCGGAAGATTCTTGGATATTCTGTCGGAGGAGCTTTAATCTCAAATATTAACGTGTTTCCTTTGAAAACAGAATTTTATGACTAATGTATTGTATCTATTCCACAAACTCTGCACATCGCTCAGCACGGTCCGTCCTTTGTACTGCGATGCCTTTCCAAAGCAAAGAACCATATTGGCTTACCATAACCGAGAGACCAGCAGCCACGGACACAAAATCTGAACCAAACCTTTGGATACTTTGTAAATCCGAATCAGAAATCAAATTTCAGCCCCTCCCATCCATCCCCTACGCTTTTAAAAGAAACAAAAAGGAAACAATCATCGTCTCCCCGACGTAGAGGAAAACAAATCATGACCATCTCCAATTAACGCGACTCACGAGATAACAGTTCGGTGGGCAGATATTCCAGTAGAAATTCCCTTCGTCGAATTAGCGAAGTTGTTACCGATCGCGTGGCTCACCGGCTCGCTCTCATCGGGTTGAAATGGTCGCGTGGCCACGAGGGTACTTCTAATTACCGATAATAGCGGTAAAGAGAACGGGCCGAAGTGCTACGGGGGTTTGGTGGTGGTAAAAGCGGTAGAACGAGGAACGAGACGGAGAAGGATAAAGAAGATCGCGATTCGTAAGCAGGAAGAGGAGAGTACTATTGGACGGGGGTGGTGTTTCGATGGGCCCCATCGAAGAACCCTTCGGTTATTCGAAACAACAAAGACCC
>NT_179269.1:181185-184892 GCF_000188095.3 Bombus impatiens | reverse complement strand
AAGACCCGCCGGCACCCTCTCTACCGTATCCGCTTCCCCGGCAATCATTTACTCTTGCTGGAGGCCATCGCTCGTCACAATGGCCAAGTTATCCATCCACTCCGGCTACTTGCCCGGGAAACGACCATCGCCCGGGGCTGGCACTCGTCTTCTCCATCGCCTCCGCTAGCTCGCTTTCCGCACGCCACCCGACAGAGGAAAACAAACACACACCTACACCCCTCTCGATCTGTACACCTATCCGCCTCGCGGCTTATGCACAACACCGACGTATACCTTCTGCGAGAGTTACTTTGCGCCGCGAGATTGTTCCGAGCCACTCGCTAAACGTTCCCGATCCTCCGCCGCGCTTTCTAACGATCGCCCGCTGTGTCGTCCTTTTCTTCAAGCCGTTCCCATTCAGCCTCCTTGCCAGTGCGATCGTCTCTTCTACACGGTGTTCTATGCTTCGTTACGAGTCGGTCCGACATTTTGGAATAGATATCTTAATCTATGAAACAAGTATCGATAATTGCGTTGCGTACGATGACGTCCATGATGTTGCTACTATGACGCTATATTCTGCGAATCGTATCGAGCTCAACGTGTATAGTCATGAAAGGAGTCACAGGGTAAATCATAAAGTTAAACAAGTTCGATCGCAAACTGTTTTTCAGGGAATAGTTTCACGATGGGAACTCGTAAGATTTGGGAACTAACTGTACGGTATTTGCCGCTAATAAATTTAGAAAGTAGGAGAAACAAAGGCTTCGTCTCGTTTTGCGCGTCTGAATTAGCCCCCTGACTTGCTTGCTTAGAACAGCTTTCATAAGTAATTTGCTTATCTACGAAGATATACGCTGTTACTTCGTAAGCGTTATATTCACAGTGTTTCGCTTCTAAAACTTTTCCACCCTTCGGTGAAATTACTGGCTGGTTCGAGGAGTAAATTTTTGCCGCGTAGCTATCGCGTTATGAAGCTATCAAGGTTTCAAAGTAGCAAGCTACGATCCAAGCGTTCCACTAAATCTCCCGTGTTCTCAGCCAAAAGAACTATCGTGAAAATTATAATATAAACAGGAAAACAAGCATATTTTTTTCTAAGGCAGTTCGAGGAACAATGGGCGGCGCGTCGAGCGCGCGCGGGGGATGAAAAATGAAACGTCGCCGCGTCGCAACGCGAACTGATTACTCCGCGGTCGACCGGTCGCAACATTTTTATGCGCATTTGCGTGGATTATTTATTCAGTCGGTGGATGTGTTCGTTAAACGCAGAACAGAGAGTGTGGCAGGTTCGCGAAACCTGATGCCGACGTCGGCGTTGTCGGTTCGCGATAACTGTTTGCGTGTTTAAACACAACGCGGCCGGTTTTCCTTCTACTCTGTTCGATGTTAGAAACCTTACACGCTCCCAAAGCTTCTTGGAACAGACTAATTACACCTTGCGATTGTCCTTCGAAACAAATGGACATTGATCCTAATTACTTTGACGGATCTTGTATCGTTTCTACCCGCTTTTCAATGGGAAACAAAGTGTACAGAGTCGGATCATAGTGGTAAAAATAGTGGAGTTTGATTTTGTTTGTAAAAAACTTGCTTCTGTTCGTCGGTTATATTCGATTTGTCGAGTGATAAAGTTGCACTCGCTTGCCATATTTCTCTCAGAAATGCCTCGTTCGTAGAATCACGTTTGCTCTAATAACGTCGAAATGTATTTCGTTTAACGCGTTATGATCTATGAAACTAAAAAATAAACTAAAAGATAAATACCAGAAGGAAGCCAATGCTGCCAAATGAACATATTTCAACCGATGCTCTAGCCAAAATCTACAACTATCGTCGTACTTTTAATCCTTCAAATAACTATCCATTCAAACTATCTAAACGATTCTCGATAACTCTTTCGCCGATTTAACCCCGCGAAGACATTCTTAATTTCCGTGATCCAGCAAAATCGGTCTGTCGGGAATATTACTTAAAAATTCAACATCGACCACCGCGGCAATTTCATCCTCCTATCGAACCGGGTATCCTTAACAAGCAAATGGAAACAAGGAAAAAAGCATCTAGCAAAGAAGAGAGCAGATGCACGGGTGGGTTCTGTACATTCAGAGATACGTTTTAGTCAAACTATTTTCTCTTTGGTAAAGGCAGCCTCTCTCTCTCTCTTTCTCTCTACCTTTTCACTCCTTTTGCACGAGAGATGCACTTATTAGACGGTGGTTGTATAAAGCTTGAAACGCAGTTTACAGTCGGCAAGAGGGAAAGAAGGAGAGACGGAGAGAGAGAGAGAGAGAAAGAGTGTGTGTGTATGTGTATGTGTGTGTGTGTGTGTGTGTGTGTGTGAGAGAAAGAGGAGGTTGGAGGCCAGTTTAGTTGGCAACAAGAACAGCCGAAACCACACGTACTTACACACCGCTTCGATGTGGGCGATATGTAGTGTGGCGCGGAGAGAGCGGTTAGCTTCAGCGTGAAACTGACCTCTCTCTGTGCAACGGCCAGACTGTTGCAGCGGTAAACTGCACTTTAGTACTATGGGCCAGCTTAAGCGATATTGAAGCGAAACCCTTTATACACTTAAAATATTTAGCGTCATTATGAGGCGATCGTTCACGCACCGACGCCGTCGACGGCTCCGATAATACCCGTCCGGAATCGCCAGCCGATTTTGTGGACCAGCTTTTCCGCGCGGATCGATCTTCGCCACGATTGAACCCGCCGCGCTATACTCCATACGTGATTCCATTTTGAAAAATGTATCGACGTGTTTATCTCCATCAACGCGCGATATTCGCGCTGCGTTAATCTAAATACAGGTTATAGACCGTTTACACGAGCGAAGTAACAATGGAACGATATTGGGATTGATTTTTACTCGAGTTACGATTGGACGAAGCAAAGGGAACCAGTGTGCAGATATTGCGGGTGAAAGAGGTATGGTGAAATTGTGCAATCGGCTAGGTGTTCGATTTATACGTTTACTTATATCGGTTCGTGAAAGTATTTCACTTTCGCAATAATAATAAGTTGGATGAGATAACTCGAATGTGGTTTTGCAAATAAATTCTAGGAACGACGAGTTATCCGATTGTCCTGTTCGACGAAAATCGACGAAATCGTAAGACAGACAAGTGTATAGCGTACAACCTGTAACTCGTCAATTTATTAATATCGTTTGCTGCTAAACTATCGCGCAAGAAAAACAAAAATTCTGATAGAGAAACACAAAGATTGATTTTTACTCGCGTTACCGATAACGCAAGAGACACAGGCAAGGGACGAGTGAACGTGGAGTCAGTTCAGCGTAAAGTATACGAATGGAAACGTCCAGCTCAAATCGTCCACTGTCTAACTAAACCAACTATTTCGGACACGTGTTGAACCTAGACCAGCAGGTTCGAAAATTCGAGTGATCATCGATGGAAAATGCGGCGGTAGGATATCCAAAGGATAGCCACGGGTGTGCCATTAAAAGGACGAAAAGAAGTCCCAGAAGGGATATTGTACCGGGCTTTACGCCGACCTACGGATAGATGGATGGATGATGTCGCACCTACGACACCCACGGACCCTGGTGTTCCCTGGTTTTGCTTCGATGAGCCCACATGTCGCCGGCGAGGAAAGGAGACGAGTCCTGGTGGTAGCCGCGCCCCAAATGGACCATACTGGAAATGTATAGAGCCGCTCTAATAGGAAGCAACCGAGCGCCAAGTGGTTTACCCGGCGGG
>NT_179269.1:177432-180898 GCF_000188095.3 Bombus impatiens | reverse complement strand
AGGGCGCGGCCCGCCTATCTGTCGGCATTTATCATCGATTAAATTGTAAACGCCGCTATCCCGTGTCCATCGGGGCCACTATCTGCGTCTATGGAACGCGTCGCTGAACCTGGAATGGACTTTCGAGTAAATGGTGCGCGAGGCGCAAACAGACAGAGAGAGAGAGAGAGAGAGAGAGAGAGAGAGAGAGAGAGAGAGAGAGAGAGAGAGAGAGAGAGAGAGAGAGAGAGAGAGATTGCCCGGTTGTAAATCGGCCGCGAAATCGTTCACGTTAATGCATCGCGAATTTTCCTGCGGTTCCCCGCTGTTCTTTGCCGATCTCGTCCCTGATTTCAATCGGGACTGCAACATTTCATCGAGCTCCTCGCCTGAAAGACGAGAATTTATCCTAGCAAGCATTTGGGAGATTCGAGATTCGAGAAGCTGAAGTTACAACGAGCAGAAGTTTTTTTTATCACTTTTGTAGGGCTAATCGAGGGCTGAAAGGATTGCCGTGGAATTTTTTCCGATAGATGCTTTCTTCTAACAGATCTTTTCACTTGAATGACAAATAAATAGATAAATAAATAAATAAAGTAGTAATTCGATGAATCGAAGATCCTCGAACCTCTGTTATCACACGATTTCTCAGATCTTTTATACAATTTTAATCGAGATATGGAATAGCAGATGACCAGTGTAACGTACACAAACCACCATTATTTCGATTTTTCCAGCATTAATGGAGCGAAAGTCAAATAGCCCGATGTATCGACAGGCGATTAACGTGCACAGCGCCGTAATTAAGAATCCGGCCGCATTAGCAGAATTTTCCGGTAAATTCGGGATAATTGTCGCGTGACAGACGGCGATAGGAGAAGCGCGAAATGCTATTTCTGGTGGCGGTGTTCGCGGTCAGACGATCGTAGCTCGCGCGAAATATTTTACCGGCCGCAATAGCGGCGCAATAATTGTCTGGTGGCGGCCAGTTTAACGTTTGTAACCAATCGTCAATAACAAGAACGGTCTACAATATTTCACGATTGGTGGCGGCAACGGGAGAGGGGGATAAAAAAAGAGAGAGCCGAGTAACGCGGCAGTTACATGATCACTCGTTTGACGGTTCGTAAATCGTTGAGCGTTCGAAAGAGCGGTCATGTTTGAACGAAATAAAAAAAAAAGATATATATATATATGTACATGTACATAAATATATGTATATGTACACGTACATGTACACGGTGGCGTACATAGAACGCATAGATAGACGTACGTAACAACGAAAACAACGATTTTCAAATGCGCGAATAAAATATCGTATCCAGCGTAAAGTCTCGCGAGAAACTAATAACAAAAGGTCTGAAATATCATTGTTGGAAATTGCCAGTTAAACCGCCGGTTCTCCATTGCGATCGAAACTCGATTACTCGAATTACTATCACGAAGAACTTTAAATATCGTGGAAACAAACAAAAAATAAATAAAAATAAAAGTGAAAAAGCGAGTGCACGCGTACAACAGGCAAAAACTCGTAGAACAGAACAGAAAACAACTACCAATCACGGCAAGAGTATAGCGCAGGCTGGTACTATACGCGCGTGTATACGCCTCAGATGATTTCCGGTCAAACTCGTCGATCCTTGCACACCGCTGTAATTTTTATTTAGTACGGCGGTTTATTTACGAAGCTCGTCGACGTGTAGCTTGAAACAGGTTGGAGAGAGACTCTGCCGGTGATATCCATCCATCGATGGCTTGACGGTGATTTTCAGGGGTGGATCAGGGCTCGGTGTAAAGCAGAGAAAGATATCAGGGTGACTGGCAAGGCACGCTGGAACGAACGGGAATACGACGTATCCCGTCGTATCGACTCTATTTATGGCGCTACTTGTCACCGAGTCGGGGGCTTTTGGTCGCTGAAATTTCCCTGGGAATGTTTTTCCGCGCGCAGAATGGAAAGTCGACGGGGATTGAAGTTCGATAGATTGGAGGAACTGCGGCCGGAAACGAGCAGCGAGGGGCTACATTGTACCTGTATCGACATAAACAGCCCGGCCGTATGCTCCTGTTCCGTACAGCTCTTTGAGACGCTCCGTCGCCTCCGCTTCTGACCGAAAAAGAATTCTGCTTTTTCATAGCAACACCGAAACTCGTGTGGAAATATCGCGACTGGAAAGGCGAGGAAACGCCAAGCCCCATAAATTCCTTAATTTATACGCTCTTCGTAAAATGGACGCCGATTTATCGCGGTCGTTTCGTATCGTCCTGACGTGTCCTACCGAATTCGTCAAAACTGGTGCAAAGATGGTATCCATGGAAAAAGGTGAACCGCGAATCAAAGCGGTATCTCCTCCGTTGAAAATAATACTGGTAATCGGCTGGCACCATCTTTTCGATCGGATAAAGAACAACGATTTCTCAAATCTCAGTGCGAATGATGTCTATCTTAATTGGTGAACAAAGTCGGTGGAGAACCGTGGGCGACTGCACTACGTGTTGGTGGAAGGGCCGCGTATCGTCGATGAGAACGTTCCGGCCAGAAATCCTCATTCGCGACGCGCTAATAGAAGCGACAACGGCGCTACCAATTTGTCAAGTCGACAAAGTCTGTGGGCCGTGTCGTCGCCGGCAAGTATCATCGCCCCGGCGTATCCATCCGGGCACGGAAATTTCCTGAAAAATATTCCCTCCCCGAAGGGCGAGAAGTCAACGGCGTTGGAGACAGATAGAGGACCGGGGGGCGAGCGGAATGTGTAGAGAGGGTCAAATAGAGGGAAAGAAAGGGAAAAAGAGGGATGAAAAGGGGAGGAAAGAGGACAACGGAGAGAGGTGGAGGAAACAGTGGAGTACACCGGCCACATTGGCAGCAACAGTGGCAGCCAGCAGCCACCCTACAGATACTACAGAGCTGTTGGACAAGCTGTAGCCTTCACAACCGAATTAGAATGAATCGACCCTTGCCTCCTTCTCTCCCTCTCCCTGCCTCCTCCCACGGTTTTATTCTCTTTACGCGCCGCTTTTACCCTGCCCTCTGCATCCACGGCCTCTTCTTCCCTCTCTCTGTTCCAGCCCCGATAATCTTCGTTTCTCCTTCCCAAATCAGGCTCTCTCTCCTCTGTCTCTCACTCTCTTCCTCCGATCGCAGACTTCTCTTCCTTCCCGTTCTTTCTGAAACGCTTCAGTACCACCCTTGGCTACAAACTCCGCAAGCTGGCTTCTGGTAACTGTCTTTCCTGCCTTCTTCGCCACCCCTCTATACGGGAATCCGACGGCGGCCAACCCCCGCCTCGCTATTCCTTCTCTACCTTTCGCTGCTTCTGTCTCTCGTTCCACCCTCTCCGCCATCCCCCCTCTATCGTGGCCGTTGAATATCTCGCTCCTTCAGCCGAGTTATATAAAGTTTTTACGATTTTTCGAGCTCTGCCTCGCCGAGGAGTCAACCCCTCGAAACCGCCCCCTCCGCAGCCAACGTCGTCCCCCGCGAACT
>NT_179269.1:177191-177356 GCF_000188095.3 Bombus impatiens | reverse complement strand
CCCGCGAACTACTGCGAACGCGCGCGCGACCCGGGGGATAATCCCGTGTATCTTTCGGATAAGAGACCTATAAATTTGTTTGGCCTGTCACCCACCCCGTTCCCCAGGCAAGAGGCATTAAGGCGGCAAGCTCCAATCTGTTGGTTTACCGGCGATATGGCTGGC
>NT_179269.1:173082-177087 GCF_000188095.3 Bombus impatiens | reverse complement strand
CTATTTCAGACGACGACACCCGGCAACGAAGCGAGGCGGAAAAGGGGGAATCGCGGGCGATGAAGCTCACAGGCAGTGTACTCGTTCCACGGCTGCCTGTATCCCCGGGCTTTGCCGGGATTCTTATGAATTTCCACCAACCCCGCCATTTTGTCGCGATCTCGATGCCACCCCCTGTCTTTCACGTCGGCCGCTGCGGATTCGATTACGCCCCGGCATGTTTTACAGTCAGATCGGAATTCTATACGAAAACTTGCTCGAACAATACCGCTACGTTTCTGTATCGCGAGATTGGCTAAAGATTAACCGTGAAAACAGCGTCTTTCGCCGATACGAAAACCACAATGCCTCCGTTCCGAGCTTTCGTTTCGCCTTTCCAACACCAGACACCGTTTAAAATCGTTCCTCCATTGAAACTCGATCGGGGCTCGGTCGTGCGAACTCTACCTTTCACGCGAATTATTTGTCTCGCAGCAAAAGGGGTTGGTCTTCAATCGTAGAACAGAACCAGCTCCCTAAAAGAGCCCGTGTTTTCCTTTCCTCGCGGCATCGATCCGCCTCCGATGAGGAGGCTAATTGCACGTGAAAACGGCGCGCCTTTAACGCGCTCCTCACTTTGCCAACCTACGTGTATACGAGCATTCGCCATTCGTGTATACGCGTGTGCGATCGTGTGTACGCTTCTAGCGACGCACTGCACCAATTTCAGCCGGCCGATTCATTAATACGGTCCTCCAGAGACCGGCTCTCCTCACCGCTGTGCTAAACGACCTCATTAGGAGGCACGCCAAACGCATTTGTCGTTCCCGTTCGTGATTTTCCGTGATACTGCTCTCTTGTTATGCAACTCTATACGCTTTCCCGTTGTCCCGTTTCATTCTTTTATTATTGCAGACATCGTCTATTCACGACGGTATCGCGCGGAACGGGAAAATTCTCGGTATAATAGAAACTTTTTCAATGATAAAGAAAAGAATGCCGGGGCCAATTTGCGACTAAGGAGCGAGAGCGCGACAGAGAACGCTGGAGCGGGGGTGGGCAAAGGGGTGGAAGGGTGGCGGAGAGAAAGGAAACGGGGCGCGTTTCAAACGGACGCATTAGAATAAAGCGGAAGATTAAAGTTAACGCGTTCCGTCGGCTCTGTCGTCGCTGGATGAATGGCTCGATCGCGTTCGTCATTAACGGTGTTTCGAAACCGTTTACACTTGGGAAATACCAACATTTTCCCATCGATTACTTCCCTCTCCCCTTTCCGTTTCTGTTTCGTATCACGACCGTTTCTCCTGGTTATTTTTCTCGTTTTGTTTTACGAGGCTGGTAATACAACGACGCTTTTTCCAGAGAGGAATTTTAACGAGGAGTAATTTATCGACGCGAACCGCGAATGAATCACGCCACGCGCGAAAATTTCGCGGAAAATTTATATTCCTCCGACACGTGTCCACGTTCGAAATTTAACGCTCCGCGGAATTTCCCCTCTGCACTCCAACGGGTACGAGAATGTTTGTCCAGAGCGTTCAAAGTTCGCCGACTAACGCCACGAAGCTGCGGAATTGGTAAATTCCCTTCTTGTTTCGTAGATAATACATTTAAAACGTGCAGAAAACGTGTTATCCGCTTCTGGTAGATTATTGAACAAGGGTAAGCCACCCCTGCTCTGGGGTTGTTACCATGAGAGAAAACACTTCCTGGTGGCAGCACCAGGCAACTAAGGGCGCATCCCTTGTGCTGGTAAGCGATGACCATTCGTTGGTAGTTATCGTTCATCTGTAACACAGCATTTTTCATTATCTATCGTGAATGCAGGGTAGGAAGGAAATGATATTTTCCGCCGAACATATTGCAAATATACGTACCATGTGCAGAGAAATTTGTTCCCAACACGTTCCATTATAGGAAATGTACGTAACTCGAGCATTGTCGTAGGTACATGATTATTACCATTCGAGAGATTTCGTGTCCATGTTCCGCGTAAGTCTGATAATTCAGTGAACCAAGCATAGGACTAATCCTAAGTACAGGTACAAGTACCTATTCTCACCGATATATCGTGATGTACCACCGAAGATATTTATCATCAATTTATTTTCCAATTGCATTTACAAAATTGCAAAATGACTTGTCACGTAAGAATCTACCGAAAGGTCGAAGATTAGGTTCGATAAGATTTCATAAACGAAAGCAACGATTAACCCCGTGCATCGGAGCAAGGTCGCCATCGATACGCAAACTTTCCTTACCACGGAGACCGCGTCACGCTCGATTGAAGCTTCCTCGACTGCGAACAGCCCGGACATAATTTGCCGCGGTACGAGAGACACTAAGAAAGTAGGAGAGATAGAGAGTCCAAGAAGAAGGATCTCCGAAAGCTTCTCCTCCCCCGGTGTTCCGCCCCTTTCGATTCGGTCTTCCGTTCAACGGTATTCTACTCGAAAGGGTTCTTCTCGGTGTAAAGCCGAGAATCCCCGATATAAATGTCAAGTTCGCCTTCCGGCTTTGCCACTCGAATCTCTTCTCCAGCCTTTTCTCCCTCCATCCGTTTGCGCGTTCCTCTTTCGTCACCGAGGGTGGTTTCGGCTCTCGTTGCCCTTGACGTGGCTGTATCTCTTCTCTCACCCCCTTTCTGTCGTTACCTCCTCCCCGCCGCGGCATACAGTTCCCGAGTTTTCCCTGTTAGTCCCGTGGTTCCTCCCGAATTGCCATCCCTTTCGAGTACACGCTTACACTTCGCTACCCTCAGTTGTAAAGTCCAACCCCCGCGATCTTTCTTCTCCTCCTCGTTGTTCCATGTACCTTGGATATTCGTTTCCTTGTCTATTTACCAACCGTCTCTTTCCGTTTCCTCATCTGGGAGCACACGTTGGCGAAACAACAAGCACAAAGTGTAGAGAGAAGAGAGGAACAACGGACGAGCGTAATCGTAGCGATCTTCGCCCAGCAAGTGAGAAGGCAATTTGGGCGAACCGCACACCAGTGGGCCGGGAAAGGTCCAGCGGATAACGAACGGCCCACGGGGAGGTAATTAACGGTGTTTTCCAACCCCCGGAGTAATGTTCGTCGTTACGACGGCTTCTGCTCGTAGAGAATCGCGTCGAGCTCGGCTCTCGAGAAATCGGCCCGAGCTTTCTTCGACCGCGCCGTTAAGCAACCATTCTACGCTTCCGACTGAATGTTAGATGTCTGACCAAAGACAACCTCATGATGGAGAACTTTTTCCTTGGGATTAACCAGTTAATATGGTTCTTAGAATGGGCAAGTTTTCCTTTCGAGGGAAATTTTCTTTCATTAGAGGAACGTCTAAAAACGTCATACACGCTTCGAAGAAGCATCCGATCCTGTTCCTATCGTAAGAAAATTTCTCCTCTATTGTCAATTATATCCCCAAGAAAGGCATCGATCTAGTATTCTGTCGTTAATAACGATAATAACTCATTCATTGAATCGCCCCAATTCTCCAGAGTTGTCTTCCCTCGCAAGGGTCTCGATAAACTCTCCAACAGTTCGTAGAATCGGAGGTCATGTACCACATCCAGGAAAATCAACAATCTGCCAAATGCTCGGGAATGGTTGCACCCAAAAATAAACCACCCTTCGACATACATATTTCAGAACCATCGACACAGCCTCTTTTTTTTCCTCTCTAAACATCCCTTATACTTTCACAACGGTATCATCGTACAAAATCAGCGATCGTTGCAACGATCTCCATCGCGGCGATCGTCCCCATTCTTCGTCCGTGTAACCAAGACGACGCCACGAGGCGGGTGTAGATGAACACGGCGGCAGGTATGTACGTGCATTTGGCGTCGTCGTGGCGTTCGTACACGGGCGAACGAAGCCCGTGTACACACACACTTGGACACGACACGCCTACCTAACGCCGCGACTGCGGCGGAACGCGGCCAGAGAGTTGCCTCGCACCGGTAAATAATGCAAGCCGGGGTAATGGCGCTATCTCTGCGCATCTTTTATTAAACGTTCGCTTCGCCGCCCCTTCCCCCGGGC
>NT_179269.1:170940-172155 GCF_000188095.3 Bombus impatiens | reverse complement strand
GAGCTGGAACCCACATCCCCTCGGCTGCCGGGTTATTGCCACCCTGACTGCTCTCTTCTTCGCGGAAAGGTGTGCGCGCGGAGGGTCGCCCAGAGAGCACGAGTTGCCTGGACGTGGCTCATTGTTCCTCTGGCCGAGGCTCGTCGACGTCCTCGATGCACGACGATGCTTCTTTTGGAAATAGGCTGAATTTGATGGTGGTAGATTGGAACGCATGTCGATCTAATTAGAGACGAATATCGAGGATTTGGATCGGTATCCCTCGGTTTACGGATGATCTTGCGTGATATATTCAGGTAGGTTTGATACATTTCCGAATTAATTTGGTTTCTTAGCGGAAAAAGTCGATACAGCGGGTTGTAAAGTTTTCTTTTGATAGTGGGGTGTTAATCCAGTTAGAAAGCAATTTCAGAGATTCAGACTGGTATGCCTTGGGTCGAGGTCTTTACGCGAAACATCGGACTGTACTTGAGAAACTGTTCATCTCGTAGATTCGTAACAAGGAAGATTAAGAAATTGTCTATTTTACGCATGATCAGGCTTAGTCGAACGATTCAGAATGTATTTCTCGTTCTACGAATATCCTTTCTGTAGACGGATTCTGATATTAGTGCCTCAACGGAGATCCATAAGAAGCTATTGGAATCGCATAGCATACGGTAGATCGAAAAGACGGAGTGATTCGAGGTGTTTGGAATTCGAGCGTGGAAACGCGAAGGGCTGCAGCGTCGATTTTCGCGGCGGTGCTGATTTCAATTAGCATTATTATTAGAACCGCATCGGCGACAAGGAGCGGGCGATCGTCCTGCTCCTCGTCGGCTTGCACACGCACACCAGTGCCGCGTCCGAACGCGCAGGTCTCTCACGTACACGTATACGCGGACGGGGACCACCCCGAGCGACTGACGCTTTGCTAGGGGGTGTTTGAAAGCGGTGAAATCAATGCTTCTGTTTGCACTGTTGAGGTCGAACCGAATTCCGTTCTCCCGGCTGCGTGTGTATGAGTCTGCTTGCCGCGTGTGCGTGTGTATGCGTGCAGGCAGATACGGCAGCCACCACGTTCACCGACACACTCCGCCGATCGCTAAGGTGAAAGTGCATGTGGATGGTTGCACGCGCGCCGCCACCGCGCCGGTTTCGCCAATTTTCGTCAGGCAGTTTTTGTCGAAACTCCGACCGCCACCCTCCCCCCTCCTCCTCCACCCCTTTTCCTTC
>NT_179269.1:167073-170242 GCF_000188095.3 Bombus impatiens | reverse complement strand
TCCACCCCTTTTGCTTCGCTTCGTTCGCGGCAGCCTGTCTTTCCATTCGGCTGGAAATCAATCGACGCTGTCGCTCGAGGATTAGATCGACTTGCTCCGATGTCGATGGTAATTGAACGGGGATGGGTAATTTGCGGTGAACTCGTAGCAATAAGTGCGGTAAGTTGAATCACGTGACTGTAAGTATCGGTTATTATTGAGCGTATTCGTGATTATAAGTGAATCAAGATGATCTTGGTTAGACCACCGAGCAAGTTGGCAAGTAAAATTCTCGAAAGGATAATGGTCATACCGGAACCATACCTTTACTTAAATCGTTCTTGTTGAAGACGACTCCTTTGATTAAACGTCTACAGTAACTGTTAGTCGTGATTGACTTTATCGTTACAGGTAAACTTTAAAACGTTCTAATGGTTTCTGTAAGAAGTTTAGAAACGGCAGGGGTCAAAGATCTTGTTTGAATTATTGTAAAATAGATTTAGAAACGGATACGGGGTGATAAAAATTCTAAATTAGCTAGATATCGAGTTATTTTGTGTCGTAAATGACAGGGCATTGATAGATACTAAGCATTTCGTTCCTTTCTTATCCTTTCTCCCTTTCCCTTTAATCCTCTCTTTTTTCTTATTTCCTTCATCTCATTATTCATTCTATTTGTTTCAATCTTTCTCTTCATCCCTACCATGCTTGTCATTACTACACCATCTTTGTGGAATCATTCTTCCTTTTCCATATACAACGCTAATCTTCAATCAATTTTTCAATTTAATTCATTTAATAATTAACCGATATAGAACCAAAATATTGACAAATTTATTCACGTCAACATATGACGGTAGTAAAATTGCCCTCGCGAAATTCTACGTTGCAGTATTCAGGGATTAAACAGTATCTGGTGATTCGTGCTACATGAAATCACGGCGAAGCTTCGTGAATGAGTCTCGAGAAGAAAAGATTGACTGGCAACGTCATAATCCTCGGTGATTCCGTTCCACTAGCGCGAGACAAGCGAGACGCGTCCACATCGCGGCGGGAAACAGCGGCGCGAGTTGAACAAGGAAAGAGAGAAGCGCGGACGCGAAAGATAACGGCTCGCAGCCAATCGATCGATTCGCGGAGGCTTTTGTTCGTCTACGGTCCTGCTATCCGATTTAACTACGACAGCCCGGAATCGAGCCGCCACCGTAAGAACCGACTTTATCTCTCGTCCCCTCCGCGGCCAAGGGATGCTGCGAAAATATTGCTCAATTGTATCCTTACTCCCGCTTGTTTACCAACTCCCCTTTCGTTAACAAAGATCTGCCTTCATTCTGTAAATGTTATCAATTCTTTCACATGAAATTCGTATGAAACTTGAAACAAAAATTTATCATTTAAAATCCAATTTTTCTACGTTTCGTACGATGGGAGGTTTACCACGTTTACCTCGATCGATCACTCAGTTAACAGATTCCAATCGAAACACCCCTTTCGTCGATTCTTATTTCACGGTTGTACAAGGCAGGACAGTCTCGTTAACACGTTCATTGGTTAACGCGAATTTTATATATTTCGCCCTGCGAGTCGTAATAGACAGAGATATAGTTCGCTATAACGTTTAATTTTATCAAAATATTATATCGTATTTGCGTTGTCCTTTTTCTTTGACGATATTATTATTACCGTGATAGTCAACGCGTCAAACTGACGGGACCAATTAATGGGAGCAACGTCTCTGATTCTGCGAAACGTCTCGCAAGAACGAAGGACACTCGTGGGCACAGAACATCATTTTCGGGCAAGTATTTCGGTCGGAGGCGAGTCTATAAATACAGGCAGAGCTTGTACACGCGCAATGGTGACCCTCGTCGTATTCGCAGACACGGGAACGACAGCTATTGAGCTATTACACGCTTAAGTGGAGCAGGCTGACTGCAGTGGCGTGCCTTGCTGCTTCCGATGCGTGCGACTCGACGACCTCAAACTGCTAATCCGTACACGAATCCCGAGGATCGGAGTACAAGCGTTGCCGGAGCTGCACGCCTCGTGTACCGGAAGCTACCGAAGGCGGGGACAAAGGGAATAGGCGGTTGACCGTGGATAATTGGTAACTCTAGTCCGAGCGACTTCCTAACCCGCCGGCGTGTCTTTTCACGGTAATTTCTCGCGGCTGATAACGAGCCGGCCGGGAGGATTTAAGCGGAAACGCGCCGCCACAAAGACTCAGAACTTAGGTGACTTTCTTTGATTTTAGCTAAGTACGAAAAGGAAATTTCTGTGGCTTCTTTTATGGCTCTTTTGAATAAATTTAAACCTGCATTAATATCAAATAAAGTTAATGATAAGGTAAAAGCATCGAGAAACGAAGAAACTAAATTTTTGATATTGTCGATCAGTTGACAGATTTTTGACGTTCTTTGACGAGACAAGATTCAAAATTGCGGGTCAATCGCTATAGATCATTTTTATCGTTTCTAGTAACGTTTCATAATAATTACGATAAGCGTTGAAACTTAGTAACGTAATAAACGTATTTCCCTCGTAGCACTCTTTACGTTTCGATGCTGTTAGAAACTGTTACGAAAAATTGTGGAAGCGAACTATAACAAATAACCTGTAATTTTTAATTTTCTATGTGTCGAAATTTAGAGATGTCATTCCTTTATGTCTAAATTTCGACGATTAATACCATTAAACTCGTTGTTGGCAATGGTTCATAACGAACAGTCCGCAGTTCGATACTTTATCTTGCGTCACCTTCGTATCGTTCTATATAAACAAATTTGATTCAGATCAATGGAGAAAACAGTCTCCTTGTAGCACCTCTGTTCCCCAAGTTCAAAGCGTCGATCAATCGTTAATTCGCGACGCTAATGAGCCAGGCAGCCCGGAAGTACGCGGGTCCGGGGGCACTAAGAGTCCCGAGACAGATCGTTAATTAGCGCCCCCTGTCTATATCCGTGTTCTCGGCTGCGAGGTTAAACGTCCTCGAGAAAGAATCGCCAGGATACACGGGAGAATAGGTATCCGACGACGAGGTTACGCCACTGTGTCGGGGCTACGGAACGTGGGGTGCGCGAGTGTCGCGCGGGGGTTGGTTATTTCACGGTCCACTCGCTCCACTCACACCCCTTACAGGCGGCGGCAGCGGTGGCAGCCCCTTTCCAAATCCACCCCTAAGAATTAATTC
>NT_179269.1:161815-166393 GCF_000188095.3 Bombus impatiens | reverse complement strand
CCTCTTCTGTTCTCTTCCATCGGCCTTCACCTACCCTCTCGGATCATCTTCCCTTAACCCACGGCCACTTTCTTTTCGTCTCTCCTTTCGCATTACGGTTCGCGTCGATCTAACTTCCTCCCGGCTGCTGGCTTGATAACACCGTCGTTTCGAAGGGTCGAGATAAAGCAACGAAGGCCTGAAACGAAGGACCGAGGCGTGGGGAATGCGGCCTTTTTCATTGTCTCCGGTTGAACGGACCGTGAGTCTGATAAGGCTAATTTTCGCTACCCCCGATTTTTCACTGATTCCTGTAATACGAACGCCGATTGATTCGTATTTGGGATTACAATGACTTCTGCCGCCGACGTGTAGTGTTCTGGATTGATTTGCACCCGTATGTTGCCGCTGCCACGAACGATGGATAAAAATATTTCACGCTGTCGACGATGGTTCGGTGGAAAAATTCCATTGGGCCAGCATACACCGACCATTCAAAATATCATTTTCATTAACTTGGATGACTAATAGGCGTTAGAGATATAACGCTTCCAATGATATATTAGCTGTTCATCGACGAACAGCTATTTTTCAATTGCTAGACGCGGATCGTTCTTCGAACGTGACACTGTGCGTTTGGCTTTGTGTCAATGAAACTTTCCGTTGTCCGTAATTCTGACGTTTCATTTAAACCATTTAAAACCGGTGTCTCGTTACAAAACGATCTTTAAAGTTAGTTATGTTTCAAAGTTTTAACGATAGATTATATTCATATTCATCTTTTACCTAAATTTATTTTCCCACAATTTTCCTCTATTATCCCTTTTTCGTGTGATGATTTTTGATAACTTCTTGTATATCGAATAGTTATAAAATTTTAGTTTCAAGATCCATGTGGTACTTCGTCGATTTCAAATTAACCAGACTGACCTCGAATGTGTAAGCAAACGCGTTATAAAAAGTAGTGTAAAAGAAGAAAACGATACAAGCGAATCACTGTGCTGATTCATAAAGATACTGATTTCTGTGTGTCAATGGTCCGCCATTGTCCCACAGGCAGTCTATATTCGCATCTTTACCGCGGACCAAATCAGAGCTCCGCCTCGTGTCTTCTAATTTCGGCATCAAAGCAAGGCGCGAGCGATTTTCCGTCAATTGAACGTGGCTGCCTTGAGGATGGGCGACAACAAACCGCCGCTGTATATCACGAGCCGTGCGTGGAAGGGTGGATGAGTTTGAACGAGTAACCGCTCAAAGCGTTGAATATTCTTCTTCCATCCGGTTCTAATGACTCGACTCACTTAGCGTTCTCCTCTTGTTCGTCGTCTTTCCATTTCTTACGAAAACGTTGGCTGTACGCGTAACACCGTTTAAACGATTATCCTCGTAACGAAGGTTGATCGAGAAAAAACGGACGGAATCTGTCCGACCCGAGGGACGATTAGGATTTCAGTCCCACGAAATTGATTAAAAATTACTTTAGAATGGTTCGAGAGATGTTAGTTGTTTTATACGAAAGTACGAAAACCTTCGGGATACGTAGTTTCTCACGAAGGAAAATTATTCAAGAGGTTGGAGGATGGAAGGACATAGTCGAGCGAAAATAAGAGAAATATAGAGTTCGAGGATTTTGCAATGACGAGTCGCGTAGAGTAATAGAAAATTGGAACACGCAATACGTAAAGTACACGTAAACGGACAACGATGGTTCCATAGAATAACTGAAATCGAGGGCGTATAATAGTCAAACTTAGAAGAGGATTCGTGATAACAATGGTTCTACAGGATCATTGAAAATGGGAACGCATAATAGACAAAGTATGCTCGATTTGCAGTTGCACCTGTATCGAGTACAGACGTGATCGATCTTTCGTTGGTGCTGCGCGTATGCTGTATGGGATAATCTGCGTGTATTTACTGGCAAAGGCTTACGAGTGTAACGTACGGTATTTTATTTTACACAGGAACGTTCCACTGCGTTCCGACGTGGTTCAGTTTTTTGCAGTTCAGCACAAAAAATTTGCTCGCTAAATCCTTTCGCGCTCATCCATTCGCGACGTGCAACAGACACACCCGGCCAACCGTTTCTCTTCCGTTTACTCTCACGCACACCTTACAGCTACCGGCGTTTTCTCCTTTCTTTCCACCTTCTTCTTCGTTTTTTCGCAACCCCTTGATGAAGTTTACTTCGTTTTTAAAACGGAAAGGGGAGGCGGGCCTCTCATTTGCTGCGACCAACGGACATATGTTACAACGAAGGTGGCGAAAAAAAAAAAACGACGAGGCTCGCGTGTTTCCGCTCGACGAGAAGTACAGCTTTGATTCCAGCTCTTTAATTTCACGTTTCCCCGTTTTTCATTTGTTTTTTCGCTCTGTCTTCGTTCCTCTGGTTACACTCACGTTTCACAGTCATCGTTGCCCGTATACAAACGTCATCGCGAATATCGGCGTCGAAATGCGAAATAAGCCGACGCTCGCTGCTCCGTTCGTTTAATTTTTTAATTATACCCGAGCCAAAAGGGGTGGGAAGGGGGGCGGTTTACGCGCGGAGCTGTAATCGAGCGCCTGTTATTCTTCGGCCGCGTATCACCGCGTATTTATTTTACCGCTTGGCCGACGGATTCCCCTCTCTCTCACATGCTGACGAATTTTAAACGACCCGACAATATCCTCCAAGAGATATGCTCGTTTTCCGCACTTCACCCCGCGTAAACCGATTACCCTATCGAAAACGTCCCACGTGCGACGATCAACGGACACGAAGTGGAAACTACGGACGAAATATCCGAGTTCGAACCTACGGACTTTTACTTTCACGAGCCAGAGAGCGTATTTCCTTTAGTTCGAGTCCTCGATGGTGCTGCCCGGAGGTGAAGAACAGAATTGGTGGTCTCTCTTGCCACGGTATATACATTTATATAACAGTGTCTCGTGCAGATCTCGACGAATTCGACACTCAGGACATAACGTAAGACGTATCTACAAATAACGAAGCTAGAATCAAAATCCGCAGGAGACACTTGGTCGACGTAATTAAAGCGACTCGCAAACCTCTATCATACACCATCTTACATGCCCCACCTTCTTACGTTCACCTACCAAACGCAGTCTCTTCACCCCCGTCCTTCTTTATTTTATCCAAATATCCATCTACACAATGCGCCGCAACGCCATCGATACTCAAAACGTATATATATATATAACAATATTCTCTCTTTCATACCAATCACATTCTCTCTCTTCTCCTCATCGATAATCTGCACTTCTCAAGACCTCAACGTCGAACCAACCAGCACACACCTCGACGACTACGAAGGCGAAGACGACGTCCGCGCGATGGATTGTCGAGTTCGCTACGCGTGCGGATGCGTGTGCGGATGTGGATGCGTCGACAATGCCAAGCCCGTGGAGGATGGCGTGGAGGTGGGTGGAGGACCGGACGCCGTGGCGGTGGTGGCGGATAGGTGATGACCGAAGAACGTCGGCCCTGTCGGAGGATAAGGTGGCGCGGCTGGGTGATAATAGCCAGGTGGCGGCGGTGGCACGGGTGGCGGATGATGGACGTGGGCGTGAGGATGGGGATGTGTGTGCGAGTGTGGCAGCGGGTGTTGATGAGGATGCGTGGCGAACAGGAAGGCAGGCGCGTAAGGCGGAGGATGTGGCGGTGTGGTGGGCACCGTGGGACTATTCACGTCCAGTCCTGGGTTCTGTTTCTTCCATTTGGTTCGCCGATTTTGGAACCAAATTTTCACCTGGGTCTCCGTTAACGAAAGGGACAGAGCCAGGTTCAGACGTTCGCAGACAGACAGGTATCTAGTGGTCTTGAACTTGTTCTCCAGAGCGACGAGCTGTTCGTACGTGAACGCAGTCCTGGCTCTTCTAGGTTTGCCTCCTGTGCCACCGCTCCCGCTGGTTCCATTCTGGCTGGTTTGGTTTTGACCTTGGCAACCCTGCGCTTGCACGCTGCTGGACGATGACGAGGATGAGGAGGACTGCCTCTTCTTGCAGTTCGACGATGGAACGTTGCTCGTTGTGGTGGTATTACTCTCCCGGCCAGCGTTCGAGGATTCCTGATCCGTCACCCTCATTTCCACGTCCTCGTCCTCGTCCTCTTCGTCAGGGTCCTCGTCCATGTCCTCCATCCCCGTGTCCGGTGTGCCCTCCTCGTCTTCCTGGCCGCTGCCGCAGGCGAACTCGCCCCGCGAGTCACCATCTGAAAATAGCAATAACACCAGAGGATCAGCGGCGGGGAACGTCTCGCGGAGGAAGATTGCCGTAGCAAGGAAAGCGATACGGTGTTGTGTGACGAAAATTGATTACACCACGGGGGGTATAAAATTGCGCCGCGGGTGTCGGTTTACCCATGACAAAGCGGTAACGCGATCCCGGCCGTTGTTTCACACCCTGTCCTCACATCGAGACGCGGAAGATGCGCCGTTCGAATTCGATACCGTATTATACGGAAAAAGTGAAAAAAAAGATGATCTCCATTTATCGGAGCGGAAAATAGGCGAAAGAGTGTATAACCAAATCGAAGTCCCAACCTCGTGTAGGAACCCTTTCATCCCATCACCGCTATCGCGGAACCGCAGTCACAGG
>NT_179269.1:161566-161781 GCF_000188095.3 Bombus impatiens | reverse complement strand
GCGCGGCCGTGCTACGTTCCACGGCAATCAGTTTAACGAGCGTGTCGTCGGTGCGGCCGCAAAAGCTGGTCCCGCGTATCGTGCCGCATTTAATTTAATTTCTGTTTGCTCGAGACACCGTAATCGCGAAAAGGTATTCCAAGCAAGATATCCCAGCGACGATAGGGCAAACTGGCAGACCGACCAACCGACCAACCGACCAACCAACCGACCGA
>NT_179269.1:157315-161391 GCF_000188095.3 Bombus impatiens | reverse complement strand
GATAAAACCAGAGACAGAGAAGGAGAGAGGTTGGCAGTGGCGCGCGATTGAAAGAGACGGACGGAGAGGACAGGAGCAGCACAGGGTGTATCGGTAGAGAAGAGAGGAAGATACACGGAGAGCAGCAAAGGAAAAAGAGCGAGACGGTGGAACTTTATCCGAATTGGCGTGGCTCGTGGCCCATAGCCCGTAGCCTAGCACTGTGCCTGGGGGTTGCAAGTCCGTAGGGGGCGACGGATCGAGAAGGTTTACGCCGTAATGGGATTTGTATCTCGTTAACGCGCGATCGTTCTTGCCCCGTCGTACAGGCCGCCGACCGACTATCATCTCTCTTTTCCTCCTTTGCTTCCTCTTTCTTTGCCTATTTCCGCCACCGGCCTCGTATCTTTCAGCTCCACATCGTGAGCCACAGGCTACAACTCTCCCTTTCTCCTTCTCTCTTCCTATATGTGTGTACGCTCCGACTGATTGCGTCTAATTGAATCACGTAATTTATATTGTTCCTCGATCGTCTCTTTTCATCGGCCACCAGGTGCTACTACGTTTTTCATGCTGACCGATCTCGTGTTCGCGGGTTACTTTGCTCTCTGATTATTCGGGGAAAAAGCGAGACGATGAATTTTTCAGCGACTCGGAGCCATGCGATCGACCTATCTTCCATGCATCTTGGTAATTGACGATCGTCGAATCGATCGTACGCGACACCGACATATACCGTTATAAAGCGTCTCGGTCAATTAAGTTCGAACGCATCCATAATGAATCGCCTCTTATCGCGTTTATCGACTTTTTATAGCGGTACCACCTCTCGAAACCATTTATCTTGTTTAGATCTTCTTCATTAAGCATGATCACGGGTCCAACGCGGGGGAACCGATCGCGGGGGTTGTAGTTTCCCCAGGGGCACCGTAAGGGGGCACAGGGGACGTCAACACAGTCAGGAACACTTATTTCGGTTTTCCTCATTAAGCACAATGACAGAGTTTGACAACGAGCGCGGCGATCTGGGAATACGCGCGCACTCCCCTTTGGATCGCCGCCGATGATGACGTTGGCAGAGCGTGCGAGACGTGTCTCTTGGATCGAAGCCTAGAAACGTTCTCGACGCCACGGACGATATTGAGATCGGTGTGAATCTCAGCCAACGGGGAAAGATAAACGAGCCGGTTGATCGTGATCGATTCGATTGAACGGTGCTGTTTGTTTTATTAGCCGACAGCCAAGATTATGGATGGTAGGAGTTGAATAATCATCTCGGTTTTTCGTACATACGGCTTCGTAAAAGCCAAAGCCAGAGGTTAGAAACATATGGTCACTTGTCTAAAATCAGTGGGGTTGGAAATATCGCGGTGGTGTTGATGGATACTGTAGGGGGTCGAAATTGCTTTCGTTAGCGACGATCTAAACAGCAGGCTCGACACGATTGTTCTCGTTAGCTGTAGTCTAATTATCTCCCGTTGAACAAGTCCACTATATTACGCTCCATTGTCTAAAAAGCGATTCTCTGAATTTTATCTTCCAACGACCCTCCCCGACCATTACGAAGGAGCTTGTACTTTCTTATTTTGAAGTGGCCACAAATTTCGCACGCGTTATCCTTATCGCGAGGAGGTAGCGGGAAAATACGAGCAATTATCATATTATTTCCCCGTGCAGGAACAATGCGACGCGTCCGCAGTCTAGGAACAATGGCTCGACCGGTACAACAGTGGAATCGGTCTCTTAACGAGCGGCGACGATACCATCTAGCCGGTCTCGATAAGAAAAACACAAGAAGTGGCGTTTAACGGTATCTAACGGCGAGGTAGCGGCCGGTAATTACAATTTTTCTAGAAATCTAGCGGAAAATCCAGGAGACTTCGAATCGCCGAGTCTTTCGAAGGGATGATAGAGAGAGAGAGAGAGAGAGAGAGAGAGAGAGAGAGGGAGAGAAAGAGAGAGAGAGAGAACTTCTCCGACGACGATAGGTGGCATGTGCAAAAGGGGGACAGGGCGTAGTGTGGCGGGATGAAACGCGGGGACGATGAGGGAACGAGGGAGAGAGAGAAGTCATTATGATGCAGAAGAGCCAATTTTCTGGGCGGCTTGGCGCGATGCGACGCGATACGCCGCGATGCTGCGCGATTATCATAACAACCGACGATATTATTCCGTCGCCGGATTTGCCATGGGGGCGGACACCGTTCGCCGCTAGCAGCAGTCGAAACGGATTTCACCGATCGGCCGGCTGGCTCTGATGCACTTTTAATGGGTGGCTTGACCACCCTGGAAGATGGATGGCCTGAGAATCGTGTAATCCCGATTTCATCGCCACGATCGATCCTCCAAGGAATCGTCTCGCTCTTTCGTTATACCGTTCTCTCCTTTCATCGCCCATCCACAGACTTTCCTTCGCGTCCATCGGATCGCTTTTTCCGATTTTCGGAGGTCGAAGACGTATGCGGTCCACGGCGTCGGTTGATTTCGTTTGCAGCCAGTGTCCCGTACCGGGATAAAGGGACGATAATGATGGGGTTCAAGGACTGGTTAACGCAGATTAGCGGAGCAATTTGTCACGCTCCGACAGCCCGCCCTCGCGAACCCCCTCCCCGCGTCTATAACCCCCTACATCAGCCAACGGTGAGTTCCTTTCCTCTGTTTCTACGTCGTTTCACCCTCTTCGTCCTCTCCTACCGCGTTATAGGTACCCGGGATTCTTCCTCTTATCTGTCCGCCAGACTCCATTAAATTCGAAAGTCAACTGTGAAATTGGGATTCGGCGCGCGGACTCTCAATTCGATCATCGAGAGAAGATAAGCTTTCCGCGGCAGATGCCCGCTCGGATTAGATCGCTTGTTGTGGGAAAGAATTTAATAAACGTGCGAATTTCTACCGTCCTTGTTTCACTCTTGTCTATTATAAATCAGAATTTTTTCTAATCGTTATTCTCGTATCAATCGATCAGTGATACAAAATTTCCATCAATTACGTTCGATATCGTGGTTAGACGTCAAGGACGGTGTTTACTTTCGGTGTACGTCCGATCGAATGGTTTCGGGCCTTCGCGAGACGTGTTTATTATAAATAAGAACATATCGGTTATTTTTTACCTGTCAATCGATCGGCGGTACAAAACTTGGACGAATTGAGCTCGATATCAAGGTTAGACGCGAACAATGGAATTTGCTTTCTTCGAGTGGCTGATTAAATGGTTTCAAGGCTACGCGAGACGCGTTTAAGCGGATCACGACGGAACGAGTCGCGCGAGAATGGCATTAGATTCTTCTAACGTTGCCTCTGCGTTAACTGCGCGACGTTTGACCGGTCTGGTTCCCGTGTTCCCAGTAAGGCGTCTACATCATCACTTTTGTCGGAATCCCCGTACACGCAAATAACTCTGAAACGAGCGAAATTGCAAGACGCATGGAGAACAAGCTATCCTTCTAGCGTCTAAAGTTAGAACGAGGAAGAAGCGAGACAGCACGCGTCACGAGGTTCGGTGAAGAGGAGGAAAGATGTACCCGGTTTACGAAGACGAAAAAATCACTTTCAAGATCATGGGATCTCGCGGGAGACGAGGTCCATATGTCGCTCGAAGAAAAAGGAGCGCCCGCTGGGCCATGTTTTGGCGAACGGTTACAAGGCGAGGAAGACCCGTTCGAGTAAGGAGGAAGCAATAAACATGCAGCTTCGCGGAGAAAAAGCCACCGGAGATTAGGAGACTTTGCGAGTCACTCGAACGCGACAGATTCTTTCCAATTAATCGGTCGCGACGATCTTTCAGACGAAATTTATGGAAGACGATGACGGTATATTGTATCTGTGATAGATTGGCGTATCGTCATTGTCGCGTAGACGATATTCGTGACGACCAATATTCGTCAACTCCATTTAAACGAATCAAATCTCCCTCTTAATTTTTCGTACTAGCAGCGACGATATAGTTTCCAAGCATACCGATTATCGCACAACGACAAAACAATGTTACAGCTTTTCTTATTCTTTATCCACGAACGTCAAAGAAAATGTAAATATCCAGCCCGAATGGAGATCCTAAAGCGGATAATTAATCACCTTCGTGCACGCTGTCGGCCCGC
>NT_179269.1:154843-156841 GCF_000188095.3 Bombus impatiens | reverse complement strand
TCGGCCCGCCGATGTCGTCGGTGCTGAACGCGATTGTGAACGACGCGTCCGCCGGTGAATTTGTTCGGGTCCAGGATATTCTCTACGGAGAATGCCAGGCATCGTTTGTTCGCCTGTACGGTGCTGGCAGTCGTGGTGATGCTGCCGGTCGACGTGCCCGTCGTTCGGGCTGCGTTTCCGGATGTACAGACAGTCATCACCGTGGAAGCAGCGGCGGCATGCGCGGATATGTACACAGGAGCCCCGTGGCCAGTGGTTTGTCCGCCAGTCTGAACACACGAGAAAGGATGCACGCCTCGATTCGCGAACGGGTTAAGGAACTGATCGGATCCGCCGCCCCTGGACGAAGGAGCTGTTAAATCTACCGGGCTACTGGGATTGCTTTCGTCCACTTCGTCTCGACAAACGTCCACTTCTACTTCCTCGTCCTCCTGATAGCTTCCGTTTCTATTCCCAGGATGCACTTCCTCTTCCTCTTCCTCTTGTTCCTCGTCGTCTTCTTCGTCCTCGACGATATTTCTCCTGACGGAAACGTTCCTCTCGTGTTCCCCGTCTTCCTCTTCCTCCTCGTCCTGCTCTTCTTCTTCCTCGACTTCGGTGTCTATCCTTTTCTCCCTGGTCGATGACGCGTCCATCTCGTGGAACTGATCCTTGTCGACGGATCGCAGGATCGGCGAGGTCGACGGCGAGTGTTGCTGACGCACGTTGTCGTAGTGCACAAAAGGCTCGCTGGTGCGTACGTGGAGCAACACGTGCCTCCTTTCTTGAGGCGGTAGCGAGAGCCCGGCACGCATATCCGCTTCCTCCCGCGGTAGGACGACCGGTCCTAAAGGCGACACGGTCCTGCCTTCCTGCATCCTCCACATAACCCTCGCGGTTATTCCTCTTTACCTCACCTCTCGATCCTCCATTCCGTCTCGTTGCTAGAAAACACTTGTCCGGCGCTTGTTTACGTGCACATCCGCGTCGATCTTTCAAACAGCGTGCCACATCCTGATTCTTCGAGGCATCACTTACACCGACGACGATAATATCACATTCTACTTTCCCAGGTGGATCATCACTAATTCCTCAACTGTCGTTTTACACACCGTTCCCGATCCTTACACGAAATACACCGACGGCTCCGGTTAGTATCACGCCTCGAGTTTGTTCACCGAACTGGCCCGCGCACCGCGAGGGACAACCAACGACGTTCACGGATGACCGTGTGGGAGCGAAAAAAGAGGTATCGTCGCGCCGGGGGTCCAAGCGATCAGCGTGGTCGGTCGCGCGATTAGCAGTGTCTTTGGTAGGCAAAAGCCGCACGCGTCCCGTAAAATCTGCTCTCGGGACTTCCACGTAGAGCCATGGTGGCTGAATAGGTGGTATATCGGCGTATTATTAGTAGCGAAGAACCGTCGTAGGAACGTCGTCGCAGCGGAAAGCAACGAACCCTCTGGTGGGGTGTTGTTCCGCCTCGAATAGGCGTGTCCAACCCCTGCTGGCTTACCAGAGTATTCCGGTATGGTTCGAGGGGCGTGCACGTCTGCGTTCCGCGGGGGTTGCGCGCACACACGTGCTACCCCTTGTTCGTGGTGGGTACCACGAGCGATCAGTGTTGGTTCGTATGTGTGTGTTGTGTGGGTGTGCGCATACTTGTGTTGGTTCACGTGCGCGCGAACGTACACGAATACGAAGACGTACTCAGACATCGGCATCGGGACTGAATGGATGGGCACGAACACGAAACGGAGCCGCGTGCAGACGTTTCGCGGCCCCACGAGCGAGCTTTCGCCAGATACTCGGGTATGTACACACAGAGTCTACCTTTCCTCCCTCTCCTAACGCTGTCGATGGAGGAACGCTTTTCCCTCCACGCACGTTGCCATCGTTCAACGTTTCCCGGAGAATGTGTGTGGAGGAGTTGCACGCTTTACTCGCTCTCGGTATTCGTGATCGTGAAACGCTGCCGGGTTTGTCGATGATCTTGGTGTGTTCGCCGGCGGGGGCGGGGCG
>NT_179269.1:154547-154807 GCF_000188095.3 Bombus impatiens | reverse complement strand
AGGATCGTTGTGTACAGTAATCGTGCCGGGAGTATAATCGTTCTGGCTATGGTGGGTATCTCCAACTCTATCTCTCTTCTCTCCTTCTGTACTCGTACACGTATACACGGACGCGTACATATTATACAACGGAGACTCTGTTCCTTTCTTGTTCGCTCTTTCGTCTCTTCGTCCGTGGTTCTTTGTTTGGTTCATGGTGGAAACGAGAGTAAACGAGAACCAATACTATACGGTTGGCTACTCGACCAACCGGTCGACGG
>NT_179269.1:150353-154442 GCF_000188095.3 Bombus impatiens | reverse complement strand
GGTCGACGGGTCGGTCGACCGACCAACCGACCGACGGATAAAGGAACCAGCTACTGCCGTTGCCGTTGCTACTGTCGCCCGTTCACGGTGTTCCGCTAGTGCTGTTGCTGGTGCTGGTGCTGTTGCTGCTACCGCCGGCGCTCTTAACTCGGCGCACGGATATTGTTTACCCGACCATTTAGGTAATTGCTGGCCTACCGCCCTGCCAGCCAATCGAACGTAACTGGCGGATGAGCCTGCAATACCGAGCCCTCCCTCTCCTCCAATCAACTCTCTCTTCCTTTGTCCTCTACGCACGCTGTCTCTGTCTCCTCTTCTGTCGCGATTTTTCATCCTTTTTCTCTCTCGATGCGCCGCATCATCGCGTTGTTCTACCTTGTTTGTCGTTCGATTCGCGTTTATGTTGCAAGCTTCCCTCCGATCATCATCGAATTAGCTTGGGCCCAATCGTTCGACGAGATTGACGCCGCTGCTCTGCCGGCGATGATCGATTCTTTCCACGAAATTGGAGAGACACTTGCGCTCCCGTGGCATCCTCCCACCCTCCTCTAACTCTGTCCACGATCGACCGGATCATTCGATGACCGATCAAGCGAGACGATCGCGATACGTCCTATTAATAGTTTGATCGACGACGACTGAAAGGTTACGCAAACGTTTCTCCGGAGCTAAGAGTCCAATTAATTGGCCCGAGGGATGTTCTGTTTGCCTTAAAATTGCGTAATTCCTGGAATCTGATATCGATCGCTCGTTACAGATTCTGGACGACGTGTCTCGTATTACAGATCCTTTTCAGAAAGCTTTCCTATTTATCAAACGCAAATGGATATTTAACTGTCTCGAAGCAGCATTCCTAAAGAGCGAACTCGTGCTAAAAATCCGCAGATTTTTACGCCCTTGGCAAATGCGTGAGATGAAATATATCTTGCTTTGAATCCACTTTATTAATTAACCGTAAATACCGACGACAGACGAATGGCAAACAGATATAAATCGGTAAAAACAGATAAAACCCCAACCTAACTTCACTCTATAGGAAAATAGTTAAATGATTGAAACGTATATTCCCGAGTCCTTGAGCGGCGGAAACGAGAGCGGCTGAAAAGCTGGCTCCTCTGATCCACCGTTAATAAGCTGTAATAATAGGTCGGGGGCGGGCGCGAGTCGGCTACCGCGTCGCGAATCGATAGCATAATGAAGCAGATCAAATATTTATAATCCTACGCGGCCGCTTTATCGGTCGAGTTTTACTTCGGCCGTACAGATGTTCCTGGCGAAACGGGAATCGCGTAATCGCATCGTTTTCGGCGCGTCGCTGGCGCATCGACGGATGGAACGACGAGAGCGATGGTTTTCCAGGCACTGGTAGTTGGCAGCCGCCGGACTAATTTTCAACGCGGCGCTCGCCGCGCTCGGCTAATGAGCATTATCGTAAATTTATTTCGGCCCGGCTCGCCCGGCCACCGCATAAGAACTAACAAATTAATTTAATTCGTAAATGACACGTACGGCGTGCACGGTGCATTTACTGCATTGAATGCCGGCGCGCCGGCTGCAGCTCAATTTGCAGCCGGCCACCAAAGCTTAATTAAAAATTTACACCGACAATGTAGCCGAGTAGCGGCCGCCGCTCACCGTTCCGCACGTGCCTACTCTCGTCGTTACTCGGTTTAACTATCTCGCTGACAAAAAGCTTTCTTACGAATACTGACGAATGGAGAAATACAAAGAGTGTTTGTGCACGGTGGAGAAACAAGGAAAGTGAGAGAGGAAGATGTGTTACGGTCGACGTGCGACTTTCAAACGCGTTTTATCATCGGATCATCATATACGAAGGAATAGAAAAGAACAGGTTGTTATCCATCGAATAGGTTAGGGGACGAAAGGGGTTGCGAGGTCGCAGGTGAACACACTGCCGGATTACCCTACCTGGCAAAGTGATGTGGGTTTAGGCGAGCGTTCCTAATAGTTCTGAAACGGTGCACGAGTCGAGGAGCAAGCTAGGTTGATAGATAGATGGCTAGACCGGCAAAAGGAGGAGCGGAGCGAGAGGGTGGCATAGGGCGTGTGGGTGCTAGAGAAGGATAGATCGATAGACATCGGGTGAACCGGGACAAAGACCGAACGATACCGGTCGACGATCCGCCAGAGAAAGACGTAAATATAGAATAAGAGACGATAGGCGAAAGAGAGAAGGGACGATAGAAGGTAGAACTGGAGGAGAGTCGAGGGGCGGGGGGTAGTTTGGAACGGAGATCGAACAGACCAGCCGTGACCAATTTGCGCCCGTTCGTGCTCCCGATTCTGATCCCGATCCACGATTCGCTCACGTCCACATGCATACACACACACACGCACACACACACGCAAGCACAAACACATTCTACACTATCTCATCCTGGACATCCATATACACGTACGTACACGTATTCGTATACACAAAGATAGAACGAAAACGTAGAGTTGGCCTCGATCTTCCCTACGAGCTGGCCCCTAGCAGGGCCAACGATGCCAAAAGATACTCGTCAGAGAGGAAAGTCGCGCTGTGTTGTCGCTCGTTGTACGCCGGCCACCCCAAAAGTTTCACGCCTATCTGGACCGACGGCACCACTTCTATTCGCGCCACGATAATTGGCCAATTAAAACCGGCCGAGAGCGTTCGAGTTACCTGGCATCCGATAATTATACGGTATCCTCGCGGTGGTTCGACCACGTATCCACGCGACCAAGGGGTGTCAGAAAGGGAGGCAGGCATCCGACCTCCTGGCGAAGGGAGGACTCCGAGCCGGAGGATGGATCCTGACGTGGAAGGAGGAGAAGCAAGAGGGAAACGGAGGCTGCCTACGAACGTAAGGTAAGGGGGTTGGGAATCGACTATTCCGATTACGTGGCTTCGGATTCTGCGACTCCCTTTCTCTCTGCCTGGTTCCTCTCGTTCTCTCTTCGCGCGTGTCCCACCCCTCTTGGCCCTCTCCAGGTCTTCCCTCTCGACGTCCTGTCCTCTTCTACGTAAATCAATGCGGCCAGCACGCCCTCTCCTTAACCCTGTGACGCATGACTGGAATATTCCTCGGTTCTCCGCGTTCATCCGCGGTCTGTTTACCCGGACTCGTTCCCCAGGTATCGATATAATGGCGTTCGGCTTCGTGTTCGTGCCCGTTGATTCGATAAGAAGGGTAGCGGCTTGCTTGGTCGTGAACCAGCCTCTGGTCCACTTGATCGACAGCTCGTTAGCCGGCATGTTAATTGATTCGATTTCCTGCCGCGAGGAGAAGAGAATTTCCTGGCTTCGTATGGGAATATCTTTTAGGGTCTTTAGATTGTTTCGATCAAAAAAAAAAAAAAAAAAAAAAGGAAAGAACGCTCGATTCTGTATTTAAAGTTGTTTCATGCGGAAATATTGTACGAAGAATTATATCGCCATCTATAATAACGATGGGTTTCCGACACGGCAAACAGAATAGAATTATTTACTTGTTTATTTGTAGCTGCGACTACAATACCACGTAATTCACCCTTATAGTCGTTTCATGCATAATTCGAGAATATTCGATCGCTTTCTCAAACGCAAATACCGAGCGTTCCTCAATGCCAATTGGCGCGAGCTCCTTTCGCGTTTGAAATACGATCGAGTTCGGTTACACAGGAACGAATATTTAATTTTTTTATCGAACAACACCCGCCGAAAATGAAGAGCAAAACTAATGGAATTGTATCGGCCTCGCGATCCGTGATCTATGTCTCATTAAGAATGTTCCAGTTTGATTCATTCCAGAGGCGAGTGATTGATCGTTTATCCCTAATTAGAGATCGGGGAAGTCGTGAAAAAGTAGATGAAATTACGCGTGACACGAGCGGAAATTAGGTTCGTGGCGAACAGAATGATGTATGATCGTTATACTTCAGTAACCTTAGCGACAACTACGTTAAGATACTCGCAGGCCGCTGCTCTATTTCCGATGGAACTTCTTCTACGAGGTAATTATCCTCTTAATTAGAAGCATAATTCCCCGTTGACGTTCCGTGTTCCTTTTGAAGAGAAACTCGAATAAAGAACTAAAAAAAAAAAAAAAAAGAGGAAGAGGAAAA
>NT_179269.1:147145-150189 GCF_000188095.3 Bombus impatiens | reverse complement strand
TGAAAATTCTCAACGCGAGAATTGATTGTAATTTCAAAAAAAAAAAAAAAAAAAAAAAAAAAAAAAAAAAAAAAAAAAGAGGCAGAGGAAAAATGGTACAAGCGAGAAAGGTGGAAAGTTTTTACCGTTTTTACAGTTTTTGACGTGTTGGTACTTTTGCGGTATCATTTTGCTCAAGCTCGTAATCAGCCGGCACAATGCGGTGACTTTTAATGCGTAATCGCGTAAGCGTTAATTGTTGGTGATTACCGGTTTACAATTAACATTTTCTATAGACTATTGAGCATTGATTGATGTTAATTACTAAGCCCCCCTTTGTTTAATAAAGCTCGTTTTCAAACGATTATTGCTGCGCACTCGACTGACATTATTAGCGGATAGAAACGTAATTGAAAACGCGCCCGCAAGAATCAGAAATTCCATCGATTCGTTAATACTTTTCTTCTGTTCCAACAACTCGAAAATAAAATTCCGAATCCTTTTAAAACTTCCTAATCGCGTTTCAACGAACGAGACGAATGACCATTTCCACGGTACGCTGGGATAAGAAAAAAAGTCTCTTACCATACCGTTCACCGTATGATAATTCAAATTGGATCGTCAAATCAAATCGATTAGTCGCTACGATTCAAGTCAATTATTATAACGCAGCTCGTGCACAAATTTTTCCAACGTTCGTGTCAATACCTGCCTCCGAACCTCTCAGCGACGATGTACATTCACGATAGACTCGTAAACCTCTTCTTCAAAAAGCTCGACCGTAAATGGACGATTCCTAAATACCTCGAAAAACTTCTAAGTATCCGCAAAAGCGTTAAACTGTATCAACGTCCATTCGGCAAATCCAATCGGATCGAGTCGGAGGGATTAAGCGTATCCGGGACAGGTTGCGACAATTTACGCTTCCCCGCAGAGTCTCGGGCTAGCCAAAGATATTCCAGAGGCCGCGTACCCGGCGTAACGGGAACAATGCCCGTAACGGGGATCATAATGGACCTAATGACGACACAGCTTTCCGGATAATTCGATGTCAAGGCAGGAGGAGGACGATTTCCAAAGGACGCGCGTGCGAAGCGTCGAATAGGGCCCAAAGGAGGTGATTACGCGATGCCTCGTACTCGAATGGTGAACGGCTGGTAAAAGGGTCGCCAGTACATATATAATATATCGCATTAGACGCGGGGGAACGGAGCTCGGGTATCGCTTACGCGTTATTATTGCAGCGATACGACACGCTACGGTGTCACCCGTGACCTCCCATGGGGGCCGCGCACCATATCATATACAATATAGGTACCAACTGTCACACCATCGGCGAGAGGCCAGGGATCCCATGGAAACCGGCTAGGCGTGCTTTATGGTGCGTCAAATTAAAAGATTCCCTCCTTTGCGTTCCCTAACTGCGATCTGATCCACTTGCCCGACTAAACGGGACGAGGAGCGTGTCTTTTACGATCTGCGTGCTGACGCTCGACGCAGATCGGCCCGCGGAAGTTCTTGCGCTCATGATTGAGCCTTAATTCGCGCCCAATGGACCGGCAGCTGCGTGAAACTCGCCCAGAGAATTTTCTAATTCCATGGCACGGGATTTCTTAATCGTCTTCGATTGGGATGAGAGTGTAGCTATTGCGATCGTTGGATGAGCGCAAAGTGACCGAAAAGTCGTGCAATTGCGAATTTCTCGAGAAACATAGGCTCTTGGAAAAGAATGATATTATTTTTATACCATTCTGTATTATTCTACAACATAAATTCCGAACATCGAGCAAGAATCTTTATAAACTGAATTATACCCAAACGCTGTTCAAATCGAGGCAGCAACCTTTCCTGTTCAATCGTCTATGAGATACGACGATATTTCCAGATCTCCAACGTCGGTCGTTACCGCGATTTATCGACAGCTATGAGACATTCCAAAGAATCTGTTAAAACTTTGTCAGCTCGTAAGGTGTCACGAGCATAGATATCGGACCGCGTAACGAATCGGTTTGATAATGCGACCGATTAGCCTCGAATCGTCGCCAAAATTCGAACGGCGCTCGATTAGTCGACCACTTTGCACGTTTCGCTCGAGAAACCGCTTGATACCGGAGGCGTACACTGTCGCGATCTTCACGGGAGTGGTACAGTGCGTGGTTAAACAGGCCGACAGCTATGAATTTCCGGGCGATGTGCCATCTGCCGCGAATTACACCTTGATCCGTCTTAGATCGTCTCGACGAGATCGTACATTGTGAATAACGCTCGCTAGCGCATCAAACAAACGTGGCCGTTCATTTCGCTTCTTAAAGACGTACGACCAACGCTATTAAACGAGACAAGAGAATGAACACAAAGGGTAAAACGTTTGATGGTGATAATTCGCGGGAATATAATACGCAACTGTATTCGGATAAGCGAGTGTATTCGTCTGCCGGAGTGTAAGCTATTTTTGCGGTTGCCCGCTTTGTAAATAGTCCCTGGCGCGTTTCGCATGCGGGAAATGATACTGAGTTTATAACGAGACGGTACGAGCAATTATTTAATGGCGTAAGCTATGATCATCGGTACAACATGTTGTACAAACTAGACCACCCATTAAACTTCCAACGATCACTCATTCGATAAACGAATAGACTGTAATAATCATGCAAGTACGAATAGTACTCGTCCGAGGGTTTGCTTAAATCTATGGCGACTTCCGACTCTTTTAAACGTCAGTCTGTCAGTTAGTGAAATCTCGAGACTCGCGGATTCGATTTTAATTCATCCACGAAAAAGGAGAATAAAAATCTGGACGTACGTAGGTACGTAGAAAGTCGACAGAGTCGGTGACGGAAAAAGGTCCGCGGAGTCACCACAAAGGCCACTACACGCGTCTCGTAACTTCCAATTCGTCCGCGCGTCTCTGTGACGCCGCGCAGAACGCCGCGACGCCGGAGACGTCTGAATTCTTAACGACTGTACGCATATTAACGACGCGGTCGGTGGCAATTTCGCGCGAAACTTACGGCCGCGGCCCATCGCGGCTCGTTAGTAAAAATAATTCCGTTCCTCGCGCCACT
>NT_179269.1:143441-147056 GCF_000188095.3 Bombus impatiens | reverse complement strand
GACGATCTTCGCACGCCGTTGCCGCTCGGATCGAGGGAAAACGGTGGAGAAAGGATGGGACAAAAACGCGAATACGCTGTACACGCGCTGGCAATGTAAACGAACGAGTCTATAAGTCCGCGTCAAGTCGGCCCTGGTGCGAATAAACCCGGACAGTTCTGTCTTAGCCGCGCACCACCTCCTTCTCTTCTTCCTACCTTCCCGCCCCCGTTTCCCGACGCGTTCGTTCGGCCCTCCTCCCCGTTGCGTTGGACGTTCGCCTCTTCAAAGTGTCAAGTGACAAACGGTCCCGCTACCGAGTAGGCGTAGTCGTCGGGGTGGATATAATTTGTCAGGAAATCACCCAATTAGCCTCCCAGTTATGCGGCCCAACAGATTTAACCAATTAGTTTAGCTATGCGAGCCCTAATACATTTCTACGCCGCCGCCGGCTACCGACCGCAGCCGCTTCGCCACCTCTATCTCCCCTTCGAGTTCTTCTCTTTTCTTCTCTGCCTCTCTTCTGTGATTCTTCTTGCGATCCTTGTTTTGCCTTTTCCTTCTGTACGGTTTTACGTTTGATCGGTTGGATACACTGCGCGCTGCTTCCAGGCAACGACGAATCGAACGTTCGGTGTGATCGTTCGAGGAGCGAGCAGATATCGGCTGGTTCCGATAGGACAGTGCCGGTGAGAGCTCACGCGTTCTGCACATTCTGAACGCGTTCCACGCGCATCACACCGGGGCCAGGGGAAAGTGGTTAGTATCTATTTATAGAGAGAGCACCGTCGAGCTCTTCTCTCTGTGTTGAATAGCAGCTGAAAGAGAGAAAGGGAGCGAGAAAGTGGGGCTGGTATACAGAGAGTCGAGAGGTGAAGCAATTTGTCTCCCTAATGAGATGTCACCCCATCCGTACGCGTGCAGCCGCGGCCAGTAAGGAGACGGACGGGCCATGGTGAAACCGATCGAGCAGAAATTCTCGGCAACCGTGTCCGTTCTTCCACTTTTTCTGCTGGACGCGATTCTTCCACGGGGTTCTCCGCGATCGTGGTGGTGATTTTTTGACAGTGACCGATGCATCGAGTGGCATCGCCCTTTTTCATCCGCTTCGTCGGTCGTGAGAAACGACGATCGAGTTATTTTCGATACATCTTAAATTCTGTTGTCCTTAACAAGTTTGGTTATCGCTATCACCTGTGCTACGTGATTAATCTTCTATACAAAGTACACATTATTAACTGTTTGGTACAAGCGGGTACGATACATATTTCGATACGAGCAGTTACAATATTGAACTCATTTTCTAATATTGGGTTTCGGCTTGCTATGTGATTATAGAAATGCAAATAAACAAATGATAAATGTAAATAAACTAGCTGGTAATGTAAACAAACAAATTAGGAACGTAAATAAACAAACAAATTAGAAATGTAAACAAGCATCGCAATAGAAACAGTAAGCGAACGAAGAGTAAAAATGCACGATGTTTAACGTGATAAAAGTTGCATAATCGGATATTAATAGCACTTGTAATTGAATAATAGATTTCCTAGCAGCTTCACGTATGTGATTTAAGAGTAGCGTAGATTTAATTTCAAAGCGAATATATAACCGAGGTGCCTGATGAGAAAAATGAAAGAAATAGATCTCATAGTTGGAATAAAAATATTGTTATTAAAGATTATTAATTATACCGTAGGAAATATTTCTCTATCTCTCCGTTCTTCAATTCGCCGTAGTAACGTACGTGTTAACTGCCTCGACTTCAAAGAAATATTACTTTTGAGTTACTTCTGATTAAGCGACCACGAGACACGGAAAGACGTCTCGGATAAAAAATGAACCGTCACTCTCTCGAACGAAGAAAAACGATTAATACCAGATTATACGAAGTCTAGCACGTCTATATAAAGCCTAAGCTTCCTGAACAAACAGCACGGCGCATAATAACGTTAATGACTGTTCGGTTGCTGTCCCTTGCACCGAATAAACCATTCCACTCTGGAAACCGCCCATGTCGCGGGCCGGGTCGCAAACGAATATACGTTCGAAGCGATAAAACGAAAGCCATGATTTTGTCAGCGACCTAAGACGTTCCGGAAATAAGCGTTTCGATCGCGCGATAGAAAAACGGGACTGGTGGCCGTGTCGTGGCCACCGTTGGAAACCTTTACGTCGACTGGTTTTTATTCACGAGGCAACGAGCCGCGGCGGCCCGGTTTCGTTAAACGCTAGGGGGATTTTTACTGCTCGGTCATTGGAGGGCGGGGGGCGGGTTCGTCGATTTTACGCGCTTTTACGGGGTAATCGGCACGCACCGCGACGCCAGCCTCCGAAACGTTTAAGGGCATGAAATCGTCAAATAGTTGTGAAACATTTACCGAAGCGACGGCGAACAAAAGGGGGCTACCAATGGATTTGCGTTTGGTTACGAAAATACGATTAACGTCCGTGAAATATTCATCGAGCTTCCGGTATTTTTTGGTTCTTCGCCGGTATCGTGTTATTGTATTACAATATTGGCGAGTTTACAATTATTTCTGTTGTTTTTTCTTTCTTTTTCTATTAGATATGAGAAAGACGGAGAAAGAACATTAGCAAGAACGTTACAAAGCTTCGCGTATTTTCGTCATTATCCCCAGCCAGGGTTTTTTCACCGGTTGCAAATCTCTGGCAGTGCTTTAATCGCGGCCAAGAGAGGTCGATCAAATGGAGTAACACGGCACATGGGTAGAGAAATAGAGAGAGGACGGTCAATGGGACCAGTTGGAGTACAGGATTGCTCTGGTCGATTCTAATTGAATCGTCCTTTGGCCTCTAAGCGATCACAGTTCCGCCCACTGTTGCCGACGAGTGAGACGTCCGACTCTCCCGGCCTGTCGGCTTCTATTACGCGTTTCCAGCCGGAGATTCCACGACTCGTCTTATTTTAGGACGCCATCGAGACTGTTTCTTCTCCTCCCTATTTTTCTCTCTACACGGAAACCTAGACTATTCCTCGTCCCAGGCGATAATTGTTGGAAAATTAATTTCCCGTATCGGGAATTGGCGTGAAACGAGGTTCCGTTAAATCGAACGACTTCGATCGAAAGAGAATCGAACGAAACGGAGGAATCGTAGTTGAAATTGGGAAACACCGTTCGATGAATATCTCCTGTACACGTTAGACGAAGTGAAAGAATTTGGGTGATTAGAGCGATACATCGATCGCGAATTAAGATCGTTTTCTCTTCCAAGAAGACTCGTACGTCGAATCGACCTCCGCTTGCCTTCACCCACGCGGACCACAATTGCGCACGAGGTGTCCCGTTCACACTCTGCTTCGAGCGTTATTTTTAAAAACCGTCCAAGAATTTCTCTCTCGTTCGACGAAACTTAATTCCGTCCTCGATAAAATCCGCTCCGAATCTCCTCCGTTTTTTACACAGCCAACGTCGATTGCGAGAGAGAGAGAGAGAGAGAGAGAGAGAGAGAGAGAGAGAGTCGTCGAAAGCCACGAGGGGGTAAGTTGCAGGTGCTTCGTGATCGGTCACGCGTTTAAAAACGCTGCCAGCCAATGTTTCGTCCCCTTTTACGATCCAAGTAAGGAGTCTCCCCTTTCGGGAACAAACGGGCCGGCGCGCACGCGTGGGTATT
>NT_179269.1:142428-143318 GCF_000188095.3 Bombus impatiens | reverse complement strand
CCCTCGGCTATTTCGTCGCTCGATCGCTCGTAACGCGCGCGGCTTCCGGCGTGGACAGCGGTGGTTCCGAGTATCGCGCTGCGCTATTGGCGTGTGTTCGCGTGCTCGTACCTTCACGGACGAGTAATCGTTCCTACACTCGCGTCTCGTTTACTTTCACGGACGCGGAGCTCAGCCTGTGTGCGCGATCGTTTTCACAAATACACGGGCTACGAGACCAGTTACCAGTTCGTTCGTGTGCGAGAGCTGGTCGGTGAGAGAAAGGTGCAGCGGGGGTGTGCACACGCGTTTAATATATGTAAACTCGGCCGCGTATGTATATACGCGTCGGTTATACCTATGTACACATCGGCCGACCCCCNNNGCCGTGGGGCGGGCTTCGTTCGTTGAATGCGGTTTAATATTAATGGGAACTGATGATAAGCAGCGCAAACAAGCGTCGAGTCTCCCGGGAGAGATCTGCCTTCTGTTACCCGGGGTGCAGTGGGGCCCCATACACGCGTACACATCCACGTCAACGACGACGGATAGGATGGCTACGACGACGACGACTACGACCAAGATGTCGACCTGTTCCAGCGGACTAACGTCGCGCACGAAAGAGCTCGGCAGCGTAGGGCACACACGATCATCTTCCCGCAGAGTGGTACCACGATCGTTTATTCGTCACGCGCACACACGTGCGCGTAGTAGTCGTACACGGATTGACGACTTCTACACGCACAGATGCTTACAAATGAGGGAGAACTAGTGGGACATCGTTGGACCAAGGGGGAGAAGAGAGAAGGAGAGACTCGTTTGCCGGTACTTACTTTAGTTGCTTCGTCCTTTTCGCCTCCACCCTGTTCTCTGTGGACGCAACCCCCTTCTGTCGTGGCGAGCCTCTCTTC
>NT_179269.1:138491-141977 GCF_000188095.3 Bombus impatiens | reverse complement strand
GAGCCTCTCTTCCGTGGCTCCGCGATTGTGCCCCGGCTAACCTATTCGGTTTCGGCGCGAGTGTTTGCTCGGCAAATTAGAAAACGATCGGCGATCGACTCGCCGAAGGGAGCCGAACAACACGGCGGGGGTTGTTTCGTCGATGGGGACGCGCGCGGGACCTAATGCGCTGCTCGAAATTGCTCGCTAATACGTTATAAATTCCCGGCTCGTTTGTTAACATGCTGTCCATTGTGGCTTAACCGTGTGTGTATTTCTGTTATAAGGATAAGCAGAACGTACTCGGAGATCGTCCGTCAGGGAACTTTGAAGAAATATACGTAATGATTTATCACGGTCTAGGTCTCATTTTGGAATTTCGAGGCCCATTGCCTGCCAAATTTAGGGCGTATTCCCGGCTCTATGGCTTCCGTTATGTTTCTGGTATTCAAGCTCGTCGCGCTGTACACTATCTGTGCTTGATTAAACGGCTCCACGCTCGCCTACAACGGTTATTAGTACGCTCGACTGAGAAACTGCAATTATACCTGCTCGACAAATATTTCCGTTGCCTGTGAATTAATCGTTTAAGAATAAACGGAAAATTCACAATCATATTCGGTTCAATCCTAAGCATGATTCTGTAAACGAGTAATTCTTACGAACAATGAGGAATCCAATTGGAATCCGGAGGAGTCGGACGCGAATAATCGAGCATTGGCAACTAATTTGCGCGACGATCATCGCCGCGACGCTACACGATATCTCGGTGGTGCACGGATATTCTCGTCGCCGCGGTGGAAGCCGCAATGAGAAGTACAAAGCTCCCGCTAGTTTCTGTAGTAGGTGAGAAACGGGGGAATAACGGAGGAGTGAGTGAGTGAGTGAGTGAGTGAGTAAGTGAGAGAGAGAGAGAGAGAGAGAGAGAGAGAGAGAAAGTGAGGATGGAGAAACGTAGAGTAAGTAGAGGAAGCGCGGAGGCGGTGGTGAGCGGGTGGGAATAGGGATTCCATTATTTAACCGAGGTAGTTTAGGCGAGTATTAGGGGTTTGAGTTTATGACACCCCTCTGCTGTCCGGATTGCCTATTAATACGATATGAGGCTCGCTGTACGGGCTCGCCTCTATTCGCATCATCGCGCCAGGCGAGAACCTACCCAGAGCACGAATTTTTTTATCACAACGACGTTTCGTATGAATGCGAAAATTCCTTTCCCCGCTCGATTCGAGCCCGACGCAACCCCCGCTGGTCCGAGTGTATCATCCCCTTTTCACCGGGCCCGATATCTTTATTGCCTGTTTTCGTTCCACGCAATCTCGCTCGGTAATTTATCCGTTCGCTTTTCGCTCGTCCGATTTTATTCGCCGCTGTATCTCACGGATTTTCCGCCAGGGGATTTTCTATTTTTTTCTCTTTTAATCGATCGCCATGGAATCCTCCGGTTCGAGCGCGTTTCTTCGAAAATATTACCTTCCTTTCGAAGGACAAAAGTTCTCTGTTAAACTGACTCTTGTTGCGTTCGAATCTTGCTTGGAAAGCTGACCTCGATTACAGATGGTTCGCGACTTCGCTTCGTACGACGGTTTCTTTCAGACACAACGCCGATGAACAAAGGAGGGCTCCTCCGCTCGTGGAACAACAAGCTCTGAGTAACTAGATCGAGAGGTTACGGATTCTCTGCTACGGTAACGATCTTTCCTGCGCCAGTCATGCTGCGGTCGCGCGATTCAAACTTTACGTAAACGTTTAAAACACCGCCACCAGAGAAGTTTGTACTTCGGCTTATATCCGCGTACAAATTGCCTTTCGCTTAAGAGCTAATTAAGAGGCAGACCCATCCCGTCGGGAAACGATTCTACCGCCCGGCACAAAATATCCCTAAACTGGCGAACGTATCCTGACCCCATGGAATCGAGAACTCGAGCAGAAGGAGCAGCCCTCCTTCTTGTCTACCTATACAGATCGGGTAATCGTTACGACGTACCGTAGACAGATAAGAGCATCGACTGCTTCCGCCTCGATTTCCTCTCCCCTGCCCTCCTTGCCTGCTCTTTCCCTTCCAACTCCCTCGACCGGTCCATCGGTTCTAGAAAGCATAGAATCCTCTTGGATTCCCCGGAGCCGATTTATCCGCGTATACTTCTAAAGTGGCGGGTGATCCTCGATGAACCGTGACTGGTCAGGATTCTAGCGATTCAGGCTAGAGTACGAGCAAGCTCGAGTCATTGAAAGCGTGTTACGTTCGATTTAAGAGTTACGAGCGACCCAGCGTTTAGAGTATGGCGAACGATCGCTAGGGGTCCGATGGTTTTACAGCTTTTTTTCCCATTTGATTTTTTACTTAGATTTTTCGGATCGTTCGATCGACGAGCGGTGGTTAAGATCATTGCGGACGAGGCAGTTTCGATGGAGGAAAGATCGGGGACAGCGTGGATAAAATGGCAGGCTAGTAAACTGTGAGAAACTCTCAGCTGATCTGGTAAGTAGATGCACTGGGGGATCACGCGATTTAAGGGGCACTTAATTGTGTGTGGATGGTGTGACATAAAGCAAAAGTAAAATGGTACATGCAATCGAAATTGGTGATCGTGGAAGTCAATTTATGGCAGAGTTTTCTTCCAAAGTTATACTCTGGCGCTCTGAATTATTCGTATTAGTAATCGATATGTAAATGGTTTACTTTCCTAAGTTTATTGATTGCGCGAGGTTGACGAAAATAAGTGGTAAATTCTAAGTAAATATTGAAAAAGGAAAAAAGAAAACAGATTTTCTAATATCATCGTTCTTTCATATTTTTTAATTTCTGGACAAATCCAGAAATTAAAAGCGATATGATTTGCGAACAAGTCAATTGCGAATGAACACTCTAAATACTTCCCACGCAAAGTTCACAAACAATGTGATTTAAAACGAGTTTTGTCGCAATCGATAGATACCAATTATTTATATCGCACATCCGTCTAAAAATCTCCACGACGTTGATTTCATCCAAAAACTAGTAAGTGTCTTGTGATTTACGAACAGATGTGTACAATATTTCCCAGTTGTCTCTCGGTTTACCGACGCAATTAAAATTCGCCTCGCAAGCTCAAGCACGTTCATTGCCACGCCATTAATCCCCGAACATCCTACTAAAACCAACAAGCGTCCTATCCTCCCTCCACCAAAAATCCCCACAACGATTCTAGCTCTAAATACCTCTAAATATTCGCCGCGTGCTACGACTACTCTAAAGGAGCATCTGATTCTTCGAGGGAGCTACGACGAACGAAAGAAACGGCATGGAAAAGTAGTCGGAAATCGTAAACTGCTCGACACCTCGGCCCTCCTGGACAAATAAGACGGCGAGTGGAGAAGACGAAGCGGCGACGACAACCGCGGCGATGAGTGGGACGACGCGGTTTGGTGGTACGCGTTTCCACTACGCGGCATTCAGCTTGACACCGCTCTCCGACTCGGTTCGCCTTCCATTCAGCCTAAGAGGACGACGACGACGATGCGGGCCTG
>NT_179269.1:135743-137750 GCF_000188095.3 Bombus impatiens | reverse complement strand
TGGTATGGAGGGAGGCAGGAGGCTGAGGGGTCGGGACGGGACAGCTAAATAATAATTCTCACTTAACTAACTCGGTTAACTAGCTTCGCCGCGGCTAATAATAAAGGCGTCGTCGTGAGCACGGACCGGAGTGGTGTGGGTCGAGTCGGCAGAAGAGAGGATCGTTTTCAGAGGGTGCTACGACGTCGTCGAGTCACAGGCGAAGAGCATGGAGGGGAGGGAGGGACGACCGCGGACCGCGTCGAGGTCTGAAGTCAATTTGTCGGAGAATGCGTTGGCAACACGTGCGGCGCTCGACGAGCGTCTCTCTTCTTCTCGCTTGTCCCTCTCGGAACAGAACAGACCGAACGTCCGTCGAAAAACTCTCGACGAGATCTCGACGGCGCGCAGCCTAGCGGCCGGGAAAAAGCCAGACAATTAGCCGGTCGACGAATTTCAACGGGCCCTAGACCAGCAGTCTGCCGCTGAGGAGCAGCCGCAGGGATTTCCAGAAGGACTTCGGTGACATGTGCTCCGAAGCTTAAAGTCAGCGATCTGCGTCCCTCCTTTTCGTGGTCCAATTAAGAAAAAAAAATGGAAAATTAAGAGATTCTGGGAAAAACGCAATGTACAGAGACCAACGCAGCGTGTTCTCTTGGAGGAAATACAAACGAATAAACAGACAGTCAGGGATTTAATCTGTTTAACAGAACGATGTGTCAGAAGAAACCACCCTACAGATGGACCAATCTAAAACAAAATACACAAAAGACTATCGAAGAGGGTCGACGGACTGACCACGGGGGTTAAGAAAGAAAGAAAGCCAAAGGCATCGAAAGGTATTTTTTATCGGTCGCCAGTCTATGCTCTCATGAGAAGGTGTATCGTGCCTCTCCTCCCCCTCCTCCACTCCACATCTCGAGCGGTCCAGGATCGGAGATCCGGGTCGACCTTTCGGTCGTCGGGGGTGCTCCGCAGCCCGCCACTACGTAGGTATCCACTTATAAACACGACCCTACTTACTCTTTCCGTAGTCCTGGCCTCGTAGGACTCGCGTCAGAGCGGTAAAAGGGTAGATAGATACACGGCACGGTATTAGTAGGTATTAGGTGTTGGCCTGGGAAAGGCTGCACGTGCTTGCGAGGAATCCCATCCCTCCTGCGAGTTCGGATAATTCTTTAAGTGCTTCCTTTCCCCCTTCACGTTGCCGCCGATCTCGCCACTCTTACCCGGGGGGGCCGATCCTCGGTCTCGACCTACCCCCTTTCTCGACACCACCCCCTCTTGGAGAAGACCGACGTGCTCGCGGTGCTACAGGCTCCGGCTCCGGATCTCTCTATAGATGCGAAGTCGTCGCCTCTTTTTCCATCGTCGTCGTTCGTTTGTCGTCTTCGATGGATCGCGAGATCCTCCGCAGCCAGCCAGACGGCTTTCAGCAATTTTACGTGTGTACGACTCCGATTCGGCTTTCACCGCGTTTGAACGCCGGCACCTTCCATCGGAGACAGGCTCCCCCTTAATCTTCTTAACGCGAAGTTAAGCATCGCCGAAGCTAGATGCGTCGACTTTAATGCATACGCTAATCGGATAGGCTCGAATGGACGTCTAACGCGAGAGCGACGCTCTTCTAGATTAATTATCTATTAAAAGACGGGCCATAGTTAGCGCGTGTAATCAAGAAATCGAACCCGTTGTCCTGTAGGTAACGAGGAAGAATTCACAAAACGGTAATGTTTCAAAATTTTTGGGAAAAGATTCAACGGCTGATGCGATTAATCGAACGATCGAGAATGTGTATTGTGAAAGTAAATTGGCCGCTATTTGCGAATCTATGGTTTCCGTAGGATATTTTCCGCAACTATTTGGCCGATTTACGTATTCTCATTCCGGAGCGACGTGTCGCGCGATAGCGGTATAAATAGAGCGTTACTTTCGCAATTTGAAACGGCAGCTTTCATAATTAGAATAATATTGCCACACGCGAGACTCGTAATTTCCGTAACGCGGCGCAGTCGAGCGGCGGCGTAG
>NT_179269.1:71858-135216 GCF_000188095.3 Bombus impatiens | reverse complement strand
GGCGGCGTAGTCGGTAAATGACATAATTATCGCTGAATGAGCGCTCGTATCGTGCCGGCGCCTGCCGCCGTGCGGAGCAAAATTACTTCGTAACACCTAGTTTTCCGCTCGGAAGTTCCGCCGCATCCGGTTGACGCAGCGAACGACGAACAAAATAATCCAACACGGAGTACGAGTCGGGCGTTCTGTTCACGGCGTATCGCCTCAACTTCGTCGACAAGGACATCTAGGAAGCCATTAGAAGGGACGACGATGCCGATGCTTCGCGCGGAAAAGTCAACGAACCGTTCGAAGGCTCCTCGACATCTGGATGAAATTAACTCGACCGGCTCTTCCGCAGACAGACTGTCTGCCGCAGCTTCTCGCCTCCTGTGATATTTTTCAGGAGCAAGGAGACTCCCGGTTTCACCGACAGACCGACGAATCGAGGATTAAGCGACCCATTACGTCCGGAGATCTTCCGTTCGCCGATCGCGGATGAACGATTTAAAGAATCTAAAGTGTAAACGCAGGCGAGGATATTCGTAAAAGACGTGTGAATTCGAGGACGGTGAATGGAAGAAGAAGTTGTACAAATTATTCCCGTCGACGTGGAAAAAGTATCTTCCTTGGTTTTTCGATCGATGACAATCGACATCGTTGGCAGGCTACGCTAACAATGGCGGACAATGGCTGGCGCGGCGAATAAAAAGCGCAAGGTACGCGTGGAACCGGTGAAAAGCATTGAATTCGTCGCGGTGGATTTATAGGTAATTATTTTTCTCGAACGTGTCCGCGCGTTCGACGTCCCATAGGGTGAGAGACGCAGAGGCGGAGGAGGTGGTGGAGACGGCGATGGAGGTTTTGAACGGGGGTTGTGGACGTGTTTCGTCAAGCGAATATCTCCGGCGAACGAGAGCCACCGCTGGGCGTGGAAACTAAAGCCTGATCATGTCGCGGATGTACATTTTCTACGGGATCGTATTCAGAGAACGACGCAGCCCGAGAGATGTGGGGTGTGGAGAACGAGCTGGTGCAGCCAAAAGGGGTGTGGGGGTGTATAACGCGACAATTGTCGGATACGACGATCCGCGCGAATCGCGCGCACAAGGACTTAGCTAGTCCGTGTATATATGTGCGTGAATCCTCACCGCGAGGCCGAGCGGAACAGCAGATCCAGGAGGATGAGTATCGGGTAAGATACACGAGCAAGAATAGGATAGATAGAAGGGAAATGGAAAGGGAAAGAGGGACGGTGAACGACAGTGAGGGCGAGGGGTTGTATAGATACATCCCTGCGGCGGTGGTTTGTAATATTATGATAACCCTCCCTGGCTGCCTGGCTGCCTCACCCCTACCTCGTTTCCCTCCTACGCGGCCCAGGCTGCGCGGCCACCCTCTTTCAGCGGCCATGTTGCCGGGAAATATGATTATTGTTATTATTTGCACCCTCCTTCGACCGCATCCTCCTGACTCCTCACCTCCTCGTGGCAATCCTCTCATCCTACCGCTGTTCTCTCTCCCTCTTTCTGTCTTTCTTTCACCAATTCGTGCCACCATCGTCTACCGTTATGATGCTCGCAACTCGGTCCTCGCTATCCTCTCCTCTTCCCTCTGATCTACCCTCTGATTCCTTTTTCTCCTTCTCTCGTTCACGTTCTCTTTACTCATCCCCTTCGATCAAACTCGATTCTTTCTCCTGCTGGCTCTCGTCTCTAGATCTTACGAAGCGACGACTCTTCTCCGCTCGACGAATTGAGAGGAAACGAACGAGAACAAGTCCGAGGCAACTAACCGTCAACGGTGGTTCTGTCTTTATCTTGTCGCATCGCTATCGAGACCTTCTCGTTTACTTCCATGTCTCTTCGTTCTTCCGTCTTCTCGTCTCTCTTCCGCGGTAGCTTGCAAAACTTTACGATGCGAAATGCCATCTCCGCGTCGCGCCTCTCAATCCCTCCCACCCTTTTCTCTCGTACCACCTCGTTCCTTCGTCTTTTTTCGCTCCCGACCATTTTACTCTGCTTCTTTCTTCTATTCGTTTTATTTTTTCCAAGCTTCTTTCTCTCTCCGTCATTTACCTCGGCCGCCCTTTTTCTTACTCGACGCGCAGTTCATCCGCAACTCGTCCCTGCGGAAACGTTTCATCGACCGAGACCATCGTTCTCCTTCCATCCATCCTTGTTTTTTCGCAGCTCTCCTCCGGGCTTTTTTTCACCATCCCCGAAACTTTCCTCGCGTGACTAATATTGAGAAGTATCTCCGCCGGTACAGGAGTAGGACAGCTATCTCGAATCAGCCTGATAAACGGAAACTTTCGTCCGCCTTTAAAAAAAGGGAGGGTGTCTCTTTAAAAGTAACGTTCGTGTACTAAAGTTCGAACCTGTTTTTCGATCTTCTTCGAATATATATATATATACATATATATATATATATACACACACACACACACAAAATAAAAAAAAGAAAACGTGTTCTCCGGGAAATCTAGATTTCAAACTTAAATATCCTTGGCACGTATCCCAAAGTAGGCGTCGCGAGGATCGCGACGACCTGCAGGCCATTTCCCGGAAATTCGACTAATCGTGTTATTCGACTTCATCTCGGTATACGTGTCTAACGCCGACAGTAAGCAGTGTTAAGTGTAACGAGAACCGTGGCGTCATGTAAGAAGGTAAGAAATAAACGAACACCAACGGGGTGGAAGGGAAATGGGTGGGTGGTGGCGCGAATGACGAAGGAACGAACTAACCGTAGGTAGGGAAGAGAAAGAAAGGAAAAAAGAACGATGCAAGGAGGTGGTAGTTTCGGTCTCGTAGTAGTCGCGAGAGTCGTGGTAATAAATGGGCAACACGAGCGCTTATAAGGGGTAGGTAATCTAAAGCTTTCGAGGCGGCAGCGCGGCGGGGAACATCGAGAGAAAGCGAACAGGAAGATGGAAGTTGCGGAGGGAGGAAGAGGGGGTGAACGGCGTGTAGGATGAGAGAAGAACCGGCTGGAGGAGGAGACCACGGAGGAAGGGGGATAAGGGTGGTTACGGTGAGGGTGTGAGATAAGGTATAAGGTGGGTAAGATGGCGGACAATTTGCCGCTCGACTACTCTTGCCCGCACCCCTCCCTCGACGATTCCACCCCTCCCCCTCTGGCCCATGTACCGGGTAATAGATGTTCCTCCTTCGCAACCAACAGAGAAACGTTGAACGCGCGCGCAAGCACCGTTCCCTTCCTCCACCCCTTGCCTCATTCTCCCTTCCTCTCTTTCCTCTCAAGCTACGTTTCCTCTTTCTCCGTCTCTTTCTGTACGAGGAAAGAACCTACCCGTGGCTTTTCCATCTCTTTCGTACTCGACGCGTGCTAGGTGGAAGCGCGCATGAACGTATACGCGACGATGAGAGGAGAATCACGCGTGCACGCGAACAGAGACACGTACACGGCGGAAAGTTGCGGCCGCGTTCGCATATACACGGGAAACTGGCTCCGCGGTATTCACGTTCGTGGTACGTAGGTATTTTAAACGCTCTCCACACCGTCACCTGCCGCCGCCACTGCTCGCTCCACCCTTCGCGCTTGCACCCCCGCCCCACCTCTCGGCCCACCACCGACAACCTACCCGCCAGACCGCACCAGCATGCTCTCTCTTAGCATTCCATCCGCCATCTTCTCACTTAATAAAATAATTACCCCAGGCCAATTAAGCGTTCCCTCCTCTCTCGCCCCTTCGTCCCTACCATCCCATACCTAGCCACTATCTTCGTCACACCTTTTCCCTTTTCTGTCCCTCGTCACGAGGGTTCGCGTATACTCGCGCGTTCTTGCTCCTTTGAACAACGCGACCTTCTTTGGAGTCGCAAGCTATTTCGTACGGCCGTTACACAACCGTTTACTCGCGATTATTATTTCAAAAAGCCCGCCAAACAGGGTACGATTAAGCCACGAGAGAATTATTCAGACACGATTACGCGTGCCTCGGTACGTAGTTTCCGATTCGATTCAGTTCAGATAGAAATGATATTGTGCGCGAAAATGTCGTTCCGACCTTTTTTATTCAAAAGGTTAAAAAGATTACGATCGGTTGTTTTCCGAGTACACGGAGCAGGGGGACCGCGAGGGCGCGCTCGCGTTGTTCCCGCGTTTTATACGCGTATCGTTATTTAACGGCTCGTCACTCGCACTTTTTCCCGTGTACGGGAGAGATTTAACGTGCACCGGCGATAATGCATTTTATATTTATGCACCGGTGAAAATTTAGCATGAAACGACGATGCATTGCTCGTCAGCATGGAAAATCATTTATTGATTTCCAATATAACGTTGTTTTATCTTTCGTATAAATATAATGGCCCCGGTAACGTACCTGATGAATCTGGCACGCCCTATTTTTCATATCTGTCAGTGTTTCTTCTCAGCTCTTCATTTTCCGATCGTTTGCTAGCTGCGTTCAGGTTCTTAAGAAGCGTATATCTTTCAATGATCATTTTCTCAAGTACGTATGACGATCAGCGATACCGATTTAACTCTGTAATTACGTTATCTGTTACATTTTGCTTAGCACTTTCGCAGCACTCTTATTAACACTATCGCATTAATTTAAACGGAAAATTCTAAGTTGACACGACGCGGAACATTAACGCGTTCTAACTAACAATTACGAATCAAGATACATTAGAAACATTCCTAATGACATCTACCGGTAACCGCTGGATTCAAACATGTTCTTTAGATGAGACGATGGCACTGTAATCGACCTGAGTCAAAATGTCTGCCATGTCGTTGGTAGCTCGTGTTTTCACGAGACATGTCGCCAATATTTGTTACAAACCTGCCTCAGTGCCGGTTCAAGTGCAGCCGAAAAGAAATCAGTGGAATCTTGTGAAAGTCCCAAAACCTGGAGTGAAAGGGAAAAGTTACCGAAGAATCGTGCACTTTAAAGACAAGTATACGGTTGAACCTTTAAATGTTACGAATTTAGCAGGGAGAGATCCCGTTACAGGTGCGTGTTATATTTAAATTTCACTCGTTTTGCTTCGATATTGTTCTCTTTTAAGAAGACATTTTCATAATTCGACGAAAAATTACTTTCTCAAAGTTTATATCCCTTACCCTCATATAGATTTCTTGTTTTCGACAATACAGCCATCAGTCGGTAAAGGAATTTCCTACTACGGCGGGAAATTCGATTAGCGTATATCGAAATCAATGTTACATTTTTTCTCATTCATGTTATGTACGATTAAAACAGGAAGATTGGTGGCAAAAGGTATCGGTGGAGGAATCAAACACAAATATCACTGGATCCAGTGGATCAGAGATGGGCCTACTGATCTTAATGAACCCCCAAGAGAAGACAAAGTGTTAGCAGTATTCAAGGACGGTTGCAGAACCTCGTTCGTAGCTTTGATTGCAAGCGGTTCTAACTTGCAGTATATTCTCGCGACGGAGAATATGAAAGTTGGAGACATAATCCGTACTCATAAAGGCATTCCTGAAAATCATGTCAGAGCCTTTGAAGGAGATGCTTATCCATTGGGAGCGTTGCCCAAAGGGACGATCGTTAATTGCGTGGAAAAATATCCTGATAAAGGAGGTTTTCTCATTCACGCCGCTGGAACGTACGGCACGATATTAAGGAAGGATGGAGAGGATCGCGTGGTCATTAAAATGCCAAGCAAGAAAGAGTTCAGCATCTACAAAACCTGTATGGCGACTGTGGGTAGACTGTCGAATGTCGAACATGGTACGACGCCAATTGGTAGCGCACAGAAGAATAGGGAACTTGGAAATCGACCGAGAAGCGGTCTGTGGCAGAGGAAGACTGGTCGATTCGGCCGAAAAATAAAACCTCCGGCTCCTCTACGGAAGGTCGGCATAGATCAAGAGGATAATATAAAAACTAAACTTGAACTGAATATTGTAACACTAAATAATGTAAATTTATAAATTGTATTCAATAAATGTTACTTTATTGTACCATTTTATTGTCTCCGTTACTTTTCCTTGGCGGTATTTGGTAGTTACGACGAGCAGTAGTCGTAATATCAGCGAATAGCGCTTGGGGATATGTTTGCATATTTATTTATATGTTTATATGTTTTTCGATTCTAATAGAATCACTTCTGAGTCGTCAGTGACTTTTATGCATAGAAATATCGCGATTTAAACTCTCCACTTCGCGATACGTTTCTTTAATTTTACATATTTTCCCCGATAGCATTTCAGTCTTGCGACTTGTTCAAAGGCCTTTATTGTAATATACTGTTCGAAGATTAGGATTTGCGAAGAGCACCTGATCTCGTACATCTGGTTCTAAATCGTCCACCGAAATAGGTACTCGTTGTACGAACAGAGCACAACAAAGAGGAGTGGCGAACGTCAGGCAGACTCCGCAAATTAAAACTTGTATGGGGACGACTGCCCATTTCGCGTTACGTAACATTTGTCGTCGGTCCATGAAATTCATTAGAATGGGCGACAGTACTAAAACAGATATAACATTTTTTAATTCTCTATTCATACGACAGACTTCCATATCGAATAACAGATGAAAGCAATTTCAATACTTACTCATGCTCGGTGCAGACATAAGAATACGAGACAGAGTAACAGCGGCAATGGCTTTGCTTGCTGCTCGTCTACTGCTGCCGACCTTCGTACCTTCTTCCGTTTGTAATTCGATCCCGTTTTGAAGCTCCGGCATTCTCATGAAGGGAATGTTTACGCAGTTGGCAGCGGCAACTGCTGCGAACGGTACTAATCGACCTACCAAGGGTGGTGCATTCCGTAAAAGTCGATTTAACCCGAGGGCTGTCATCACAGCTCCTCCACTTGCAATGGCGTAACTTTGTAAAATCGTGTTCATGGGGATTGGACTTGATCCACTGCGGTTTGTGTAATTGACGATCGCGTTGAACGATTGGTTTATCCACTGCCAAATGACGACGTGCGCTGTCGTTCTGAAAAATTATAAACGAAATATTCTAACAAGGTTTGCTATGAGAATATCTTATAAAATTCATCAAAACGGATCCTTTCGCTATTGTCCTTGACATGCGTTTGACATCTGCGTCTGTTATGTCGAGCAACGAGGAGTCTCGAGATAAAGTTCCAACACGATAATTGAATTCTTCTGACATACTGATTGATTCTTCTCTTTCGCTTTTATCTGGTCGCGCGAAAACGTGACTGTCGGTCGCTGTCGTCGGACGTCTGTGTTTGTAATTTGGAATTACACAAGGTGAAAGGTCTAAACGGCGTTTATCGGCGCGTTCGATAAACTCGATCCCCTTTCCTCGAAACTATGTAGTATATATCGCGAGAATTTACGTCAGCAATGAGTACGTACTTGTAAAACGTCAACATACAGCCGGTGATCATCATATTCATCGGAACTTGGGCACTCATGCGTCCAATTGGCAACATTTTCTCGCCCGTGTCGGGATGGTACGCGCTGTCGTACCGGTATTTGCATTTCCATAACTCGTCCTGCGTCACCTTTAATTGTGCCAGGCTATCTCCTTTTCTATGTTAATACAAACGTTACGTACGAACATTAAGCCAACAACAGCATAAACAACCTCTATTAACATATATTCTGATGTAAAATAATAACGATGTCAGATGTATTATCAACATCATACATATTAACTACCTGTACTTTGTGACGATGTCTCGGGCGTGCTCGAGCTCCTTGGCGCTGAGGAATAGATTCAATGGGTTCGTGACCGTGAGGAAGTGTAGCGCCCTACCCTTGTACGTGCTCTGATCCCAGTATGGCTTCTCGATGTCGATCTTTCGCTCGTCAGCAAACGCGCTGACGTCCTTGTTATTCGACATTTTGCGAGTCTTTTCTGCTCCTCAAACTTGTTCCTCCTCCCACCACCGACACACACCAGTTTCTTTCCTACTCTTCCACGAGCACTCACCCCACCATGCGGTCGTACCGGTTCTATGCAAGTCAGCAGCTCCTGTCGGGTGTTGTTCGTTCGTTCCTGAAGTAAGAGAATTCCTCTTGGCGTGATCCTCGCGAGAGGACGCTCAGACGTCAACGGTAGCGGATCTCGCGCCGACGACTGAACGATTCCACCGTTCACAGCGGTGTCGTTCCATCGAGTACTCGGCACCTCGTGTCTCGCTCGACCTTTCGATCCATGCACTTCTCTCTCTTCTGCTTCTCACCCCTTCGACGTCGTTATCGATAACGTGCACGCGTGCGCGACTACTGTCCATCATTTCTCGCTTGTTCCTTCCGCCAAGAGATGGTGGTGTGCCTATGTTCGGTTTGCAAGTTGAAGTTCTGATTTTAGAGTAGACTGGATTAAATTGGATGGCTTTAAATTTTAGCGAAAGGTATTTTGGTAAATTTATAAATTTAATGGAGGATTAGGAGATTATTTTAATATTTGGGATAGGAGAGTTGGTAAATACTTAAGAGCAAAGATACCAAAGGATAGTCACAACCCTTCTTAGTAAGACTCCAACCCCCCAATAGATGGGGCCACTTGCTTTCTACTGTCGTAAGAGCAGTTTGAAATATCAAGCGTTCGCGAAAATTTAAAGTTCATCGTAGAATACGAATGCTTTACTTCGTTTAGATAACACTCCCCACTATCTGGACGCTGCCTTATTCAACAAGTAGGCGTGATTTCGTGTTACTTTGCGATTACGCATCGCTTGACGACAATAAAAACACTGATCGAGTAGCAGTATTATTAACGACCAAGACACGATCAAACAAATTATCCTATTGCTGCATATCCTATTTGCTTTAAACAGAGTCGAGTTAGAAAAAAAACGACAGACATGTGTTGTTTCGAGGGTATATTTATTTTATAACTATTCGCTTGAAATCGAAATCTATTGCATCAAGTGGCGAATATTTTGTTTCCCTAGCCTGATGCATCTTCCAAAAGGCTGGTTTTATAAGGGTTGTTTCTCATCCTAGCAGAAAAATACCAAAACTAGATTCTGTGATTCCGGAAACCCCAAAAAATTGTTCTGTTTGTATATAATAACACATAATTAAGAGACGTATGAATTTAGACCGGGTTTTTACGGTTTCTGACCACTGTGCAAAGCAATTCTTTTCAAAGCAATAACAGTGCCCACTGAAAATTCACACATTCCATAAAAGGAGTAGTGGTCAGTCAATATAACCATCGACCTCGAATACCAGCTTCTTCGTTGTTTTCAGTTTTTTAGATTATCAATTAATAGCTTCTTTCATCTTCTATCCCTACGCTATTACTAGTTTAGTTTGTACATATTTGATTTATCGACGGGATAAAAAAGACATTTGTGCTGCGGTTCACTTTACTAATAGTCGTATGACATCACGTTTCTCACGTTCTTTGCATACGAGACGCGCGTTACAAAAAAAAAGTTAATAGGATGAATGCTCCTAATTAATAATTTCAGGAGGTGCCTATTTCTAGGCCACCAATCCACGAAGGAATGTTTTATCGAATTTATTGCATTCATTACCTAGCCAAAGAAGCATATTTACCGTTCTAGTTGCACTTCATTTTGTATATTTCAAAACGAGGTCGTTAGCGACACGTTGCATCGCCCCAGCTATGCATACGCGTTTGCAACGTCGAATCCAGTGTTTTGTTTGATTTAATCAACCTCAGACGCATCGACATTGATTCACCATTTCTCTGTCGTGAGCTAGTTGTCCACTCTGCAACCTACTTCGTCGCCTGTGTTCGCGCATGCAACTGAAACCGAAAACGAAAGGCATGATGAGGCGCACGCGGTAACTCTATTCCGTTACGCGCGATTATGTGCGCGCGTTTATATTGATCGCATAACACGGATCTTTAAGAGATACGACTTTTCCCTGTTTAATCATACTGTCCAGTTTAATTACGAATCGATCGAATCCCGATCGTTCGTTTTTCCTCAATCCAGATCTGGATTTTTCTCAAAAACAGAGATATTCAGGACGCAGAGTTTTTCTCACCTTTACACGTGTTTCCGTTAACAGAGAAACAGATCAGTTTCTCTGTATTTACGAGTATTTTTTCGCGAAGACGTTTTACACTTCACCTAGTGGCATAATTCCATTGCCGGAGACGTATTGATGTGAGAACAAAGTCGACCAAGCTGCTATTCTTTTTGTCAGAAGATCAATAATTATTGATGATAGAGTTCAGTACTTTCACCGGAATAGATCTGCCGGCAACGATGCTCGTTCACGATCGCGTTCCAGTGAATCTCGAGAGCAATAATTGCATATTGCCGTAAATCTAGGTATCCTTGGCTTTGTATAAAATAGAGGCTACCAAAGGTGGACAATAGGCGAACCGTAAACGCGGCCTGACATGACGAATCTTCTTTCTTTTTCCCTCGTCCATTTCTAGCCGTGATTTCTAGCGATCACTCGAGTTTCCGAAACAATAAAATTATTCGCAAATTATGCAAAGCAGGAAATTACTCCGGTCGGGAGTCTACAAATTTTATTGTCCACTGCGATTTTTCCTGCGAGGCCGTTTGTTGATTCAAACCTCTATTCGTTCCGTGAAATGTAGCCCAGTTGGTTTGACATCAATTTTTATGGTGCTTCGAAGAAATTCTGTCGTTCGTTATTATTTCTTTAAAAAGATTGGTAAGAAGCATATTAAGCATCTTTATTAATGTGTGCGCGTTTTGCTTCATAAAGAGCTTGTGTGGTATATATATATCTATACGCACAATATACATATATATATACACACACACACGCACACATATATACATATATATATATATGTGGTATATACACACACACATATATATATATTGGTCTAACGATTAAGATACACTGTATATATTTATATTATCTTCTGACAGATAATAAGAAGATAAAGATCCTGTTTCCTACTAGCTGCCCACATATGAATGGTACGTGTTAAAATAAGACCGCTGTTATAGTGATACCGTTTCAAGGAAGCGGTTTACTATCACTGTCGATATTTCTTTGCGCTGAGATATTAGCTAATATTTGATCATTATAAGTAACTCCCACAATTATTACATAAAGCAGTTATCACCTACTTCACTTGTATTACTGGATTCGGATAATCGTTTAACACGTTCAACACATTATAAATTGTTTATACAATAGTTATTGTTTATTTACATTTTCTGCTTACATTTCTTCTTTAGCCTTCTGTCTTGTTCACAGATTTGATTTATTTACATTTCTTTATTGCCTTTACACTTGTCTACTTGTTTTCTTTTTACACATGTTATGTGTTCATTTGCGTTTTTTATTTGAACCAGATGCATGCCATCATAGGATGTTAACTGCAAAATTCTGCATTATCGTGATAGACGTGAAATAGAATGCATTAATCAACTCAATACTTTCGACGGTGATTAACGTGCCTCGAGTTCGAATCCGTGAACTACAATTCCCTCAGCCACATATTCACCGCAATCCTTAAATAACCGATGTTAATGAGCAATTCTGCTCTCCCTCTTTTTTTCAGGTGTCAAAATAAAATCGATTCACGATCAAGATCTAATAATGTTCTTATTCGTTGTCACGTTGTTATGATTTGACCGGTCTGAATTGAATCGAACGTTCGATTTGCAACGATCGACGATGACCTATCTTCTCGTCGGCCGAATAGTTGTTTTATTATATGTTCGCTCATTTCTCCTGTTTCCTAGTATCGATTTATATCATATCACATGATTTGCGAAAACTGGGTCAACGAATGATCAAGTTAAACAAATTGCATCGTGAATGTGGCGTGTCTAAGGAATCCGCCCTCCAGGCATCGGTATCTTAGTTTAACCTGGTCGTCCCTACAATCAAATCTACATACATTTTTTTCGAAGCGCACATGATCATTGATAAAATATGTTTGATTTATCAGTAAATTACTTTTTAGAGCTAAGACATGCTTAATCATTGACTTCAAACGGTGTTCTAAAAAGGGTGAGGAATTTTTACTTTAAAGGTATTTTCGGTAGAGAAATCGTCACCTAATTAACATGATCAAGTAAAATTTTAAGATATCAATTTAGCAAGATATCAATTTATAGTTGTTATTACGCTATACGGGTACAAATTACCAATATCGACGTACGCGGTATTTTACGTAGCTATTTACGACGTAAATAGTATTATGGTATGTAAATTATTTTGAGGAATGATTAACATCGTCTTGACAGCGATGAAAGTTTGTTAATCGCGAGATTTTATTCGGTATAAAATCTATCAGGGACTTCCTTTCCTCTATGAAACTACGCAACTCTATGATATTAACATATCGCGTAATTAAGCTTCTCGATAGTGGAACAGCCGGAGATCTTATCCAAGATAGAAACTGCATGTGCACGAAAATAGAGAAGCAAGGTCATGGTGTTTAGAGAAATCCAAATAAAAGTTAAAATCGTGCGAATATTCCTTTTGCTTGGGACAAGTCACGTCGCCATCCTAATGCATAAATAAGACCAACGAGTAACTCATTGCGCTGCATCGAGGTCAAAAGAAGAATCATGTCTCCCATAAACCGAGATCGCAAGGTGTAATACATAAATTAATTCTGATATGATTCTTGAATTTTTATACTTCGATTTTGGTCTCGTTTTAACAAATAAGATTTTAATGCTTTCAACCCTCACGAGGTTATGGCAATGGGATGATACGTTTCAGGATAATTTTCATCAAGATAGTTGGGCTGCTATAATTTCTGCAACGCCATTAAGACCTATCGGAGCATTGAATTATATGTACTATGAATGATTGTATATATGACATTTCAAAAATTATTTACGATTAATTTACATTTTTTTCAAATGTGGATGTTCTATAGTCTATATTATTATATTATTGTGTCCATCGTTAAAAGAAGAATTCATCTCCAAGGGTCTAAGAAAAATCTTACCATAAAATTGAAACGATATACATCCTTTCATATTTTATCTAACCCCAAATTTAAAAGTTACATAAAAGTAGATGGAGTATATTTTCTAAGATGAATGATACCATGAGTGGCCGTTATGTTCTGCATTTGAAATCTTATAAATCAGTTATGTAAATAGGCATAATTGATCAGGCAAGAAATATTAGTTACACATATTAATTATAATATATAATACAAATATATGTAAATAAGTAAGCCTGATTAATAAATCAACTTGGTCCAATTAAAACATACGTGACATTCATACGATACATGTAAACTTAAAATACTTAGAAAAGTAGTACATGTAAATTATATGTAAATGAAAACGTTACGCCGATTTTGATAAAAGGTAAAAGGGAAGAACCTAATTACCTTATAAGTTCTGTATATACATGTAACGTTGTGAAGATATTTGACTGTGGTATCAAAACTAGAGTTCCGAGCACCTGTTTGCTTTTTTTTTTGTTTACTGGATCTTGTAGTTCTTGTTTGGACAATTCGTTCGACAACCATCATAAAATTGAGACGAGTTTTCGAGAATGTTACTGACAGTTAAGAAAACTATGTCACTCATTACGACCAGTTAGATAATCAGAAGTAAGTATCAAAAAGCAATGAGAAAGTAGGCAAAACCTCTGCGTGCTCTCCTTGCAGATCGTCAAACATCGTGATAAATGTTGCAGTTTATTCTTTTTTACCACCGAATGTAAATTTTTTTTCTTGTCTTTCAACTTGTCATTTGTTATAGAAAGCTTGTAGATTTGCAACAATGTATCTTTGCTGATTTGAGTTATTTTTTGTGAAGTATATGTGAAAGGCATTTCTGTATTTTCAAATTATTCCATTCTTATTTTTTTCTTATTATTTATTTCTTATCCTTATTTTTTCAAGTCTAATGTGAAATGTTTCTGTGCATATCTTATTTCAATTTTCCCACTTCATTAACCCAGTCTTTCAATCATACGTGTGCTCGTATTCGACTGAAAACGTTTAACAAAACCTCTGCTTCAACAACGAAGGGTACTAACCGGTCTCGGAAAGAGGCTGGTCGGGAACATCCAACCATGTACAACAGTGTATCTCCTTTCTCGTCACATGATGGATGTGTTAAACCGAAGCAGTAGGTTACATTGAGAGGAAGTCGAAGAGTCGTGGGATGCAAATGTCTATGATTGCTATATATAATGCTAATTAGTTAGATCGGATCAGTATCAGCCAAAGATTCGTAGATGCAACTTTGCTTAAAATTCAAATTTTGGCGAATATCTCTGCAATTACGAACGAAGTCGTTTACTGGTACTATAATGACTAATTATCACAGAGTTTGCTGAAATTGCTCTACGTTTTAATTACGTTTTTGATCTATTGTGATAGTTAATTTCATTATGAGCACCGTTCGCCGGGTTCGCCATTGCCTTTACAAACATTACAACGCGAAGAATCAAGTCTCTGTGCAGGATTATCTAAGCCATGGACCGGTACCCCCACCGACCTAAATGTACTACATATAAATGGTCCGGACACCTCGTAACTATCGTCAGAGAGCTTGTGGACTTAATCTTGTCGTCTCGTCTGCATAAACAAGGCGTGGTGCTCACGTACCTTCATTCATCTATTTCTTCATCTTGTGAATATAATTATGGAAATAAAAGTTCATCGAAAAAATTCCTGTATAAGTTCGGGATAGAGAGGATCGTTGCGTCGACGATCTTTGTTTTTTTGGATTTTCATTCGCAGAATCATGAAGTGTATACGAGATGGTTGGAAGTTGGGCTGGTTCGAGAGAATTAGCTACGTTTTGTTAGTGACTTTTTATTGTTTTTCGAAGCACGCCTCTGTATTGGCGTTTGATAATTCAAACAATACGTTTGTCGAGAGATCTCGAGTAGACTGCAGCCTGCGCAAAGATATAATCACTTGTGGGAAATACAAAGTTGCCAGGTGGCTTCATGACATTGTGAGGGAGAAGGTATGACAGTGATATAGCGATCTTTATTTTGTTAAGAATTTTATCAGATTACAAATGGATAGAAATTTGAACATACGATTAGCTTCTAAGAAATGTCATGCACTACATAGCTCCAAATAGAAGTCCGCGCTGTTAAGCCGTATTGTACTCGTTATTTCGAAACTTGTCGTAAAAATGAAACAATCTTTTCCACAAGGTGCTTTGTTGTACGGGTAAAGACACTTTTTGAGGAAAATTAGTGGAAGTAGCGTGTAACTGATTGAAACCCGTAACGATTTCGCTGCAAACCATTATTATCATTCGTGTTCGTGCAACAGCGAGAGTATCTACATACACGTTGTACCCACGTTACTTTCGTCAACTTTTACTTTTTAATTAACGCTGTCGGTAATCGAATCGTACAGTCGTGGCCTATATCTAGAGTTAATTCCAAACATAGACTTTCGCATCTCGTAACATCAGACGACGAACCACAATAAAATTGTAAACAATCCAATAAAATTATAATTAATTATTTTCATTTTTATTAGGAATACAGCTATGGTTCCCTGCGTATTGTAAGAATCCCATCCATATCTGGACAACCGATACTCCCAAAGTTACCACAGTCACGTGTGTTCAAAACCGATGCGGTCGAGGCCTTGAACTTCGTCAGGGACTGCTTGGAGGATCTGCTGACGAAACGAGCTTTGGTTTACACGGTTGACAACTCTGCCACTGGTAGGAGTTTTGGTAGCGCGCCTATGATCATGGACGAGGATGAACTTATTCAAATGCAGAGCAGAAAATACCCTGCTGGTAATTATATTCTTAATTTTCAGAACTGAGTCTCTCGAATGTAAACCGTGTTTTCAAGAAACATGTATTTCGTTTTATCAGCATTGCAGATAGTTGCATTAGTGAATTTCTGAAATATTTCTGAAATACTGACTCGCGAATAAATTCTTTATCAATTTTCATATCGATGATATTAATCGTTTTATCTAGATAACTGGAGACTTCTGAAGAAGAAAACCTCCATAATCCTTCCTCTTCTAATCCTATTAAACCTATTGAAAGTGAAACTGTTGCTGCTACCCATTTTCCTCGGTGTTCATTTCATCAAGAAGCTACTAGTGCTAGCATCCATCATTGTTCCCTCGTTACTGGCGCGTCTGAAGATTTGTAAATTCGCGAATTCACATTACCAGGGTTACCCTTATCACATGTGGGGTACGGCCGCTGATACACCCGTCGATTATCCAACAGGTAAATGAACACGATTATATTTTTTGTGTCACGCTTCCTTAATTCAAAGCGATGAAAATTACATCGGTTGTAAGAAGCGATTATAGGAGACTAGAATAGCCGAGACGGTCGAAATATCATCAATATACGTTGAGCCAATGCTCGATGACACAATATTTCTCTCCTTGTCAATTAATTACAGTTATATAACACTCGATGATTCCTAAACGTGGAATTGTCGTATAGGATGCATTTCGATAGCTTATTGATAGTAGTAATTTTAATAATTGTACGTGTTTCTTGGGATATGGAAAATTTGAGTGTTACTCGAGTATGACGATCGCTCTTCCATAAGCACTGTCGAGCAATAGTTGCGTTATTGCCACTTTGGACTTTTCTATCGGGACGAAATTTCAATCGTTCCGAAATTTTCTATTTGAACGAATTATTATTGGGGAGAGTCAACAATTACTTTAAATTATTTCGAATTATTATACAATATTTCAAAGTATCTCCAGGTATATAAACTATGGGGAAATTATTTTAAATTATTTTAAATTACTATGAAATATCTCAGTGTCTATATAATTTTTTTGTTATCTTCTTCAGCATACGGACAAGAGGAGCCATGGTCTCACAGAAGTGATTACGTCTCAGTAAACTCTCCTTACATGGGATACCAGGGTTATCGCAACCCCTATGGATGAAGTTAGGGAGCACGGAAAAACATCACTGATCTACTTCAACTTGCCATTGCATCGAAACTCAAACGGACGAATTACGATTGTGCACCTTCCGCTTTCTTCTCTTAGCAACTTTCGACTGTGTTCTCTACGCATTTGCGGTTTTCTTCTTGCGACTCGCTAATCCCCTTTCTTTATTCCTAAACATCCTAATTATGAGGCGACAAACTACAAACGAGTTATATTTAGCAATGATTATCGAGTGCGTTCCTCGTCACGAAATGACTTTCACACGCCATGCTCGCTACCGTTACAAAATTGGTAATGAGCATCGCCGTACATAAACGTTGCAATCACGAACACGCGTCTGATGATTTTCTTCTGCAAACTGCAGAAACTGTTCGCGAGTATTGTTGCGTGGCACGCGAGCCTCCAACGTCGTCCGTGAATATTTGGGTACCGTAATCTAATAAAATCGAATTCGCGAACAACAACGCCTCGCGTGATGTCAACGCTGATCACTTCCGGGCTAATAATCGGAGGGCGGGGTTGAAGCGTGTGGCCTGCTCGAGAATGTACAGACGCGTAGTTTGTATAGTAGCGAGCGATCGTCAGTGACCAGATAGTAAATAACTTTTGGTTAAATAAAGTTACGAATAAAGAAATGATTTATTACTTCCTTTAAGATAGGATAAACTAGATAGACTTCATGTTTCATACTGTTCCTTTAGCATGTAATAGTACGGGTTTGGAAAAATCTATCTGAAGGTTAGGAACTTCTTATTCATGCAGGAATGGCCGTGCATTGTTTATTACCATAGTTGTAAGGACATGTCTCAGTATGACAATGACCTCTGATTCCGGAGCAGTAAGCGTTCTACCAGAAGTTCACATTCGCAGATGCAGACTGATTTCGCACGATGTTTCTTTCCAGCATAAAATGACGTCGACCTTCTCTAGAAATGTTTTCTCCGTTACGATCATCGCTACATATGTAATATCTAACGCTGGCTAAAAGTCATTCGTGCATTTCCAACGTTCTCCAAGAGATATACATACGTAGTTGCCATTACTCGTTGAAATAGCAAAAATACATCCAATTGTTTCACAAGCTCCTAAATTTTCCTCTTCCAACCTTCTAGTGCGAAATGGAGTCGGGCGATGGTCGATCAATCGGTGCAGGTGAACGGCGATGGTCAAGGTCATTGGAAACTTAAAGGAGGCGCGGCGGTTCCCCGTACGAATGACCTACTGACAGATTTGGACGGCCGCTCCGGCGTGTGACGCGTGCTTCCGCACGCGCGTGTTGACCCATGCACGCATGCACGATCGGGAAGACCGTTATAGGGCCACATACGAGTTCGAGGCGAATGTGGCGCGGCTGTCTTCGCGTTCGACAAATCCGCGGGCGAGTATCGCGATCGTTGCACGCGATAGCAGTTAACCATTCGCTGCATTTAATAACAATAATCCAATCAATACATTGAAACAGTTGGGCCTGCGATCAGTGCGAGATATAGCCGACACGCAGCTTGCACTCGCTGTAACTCGACCGTTACGTTACAACCGACAGGGAACGGAGTATTAACATAACGGCATGCGCTATGTGTACTCCCGATGTTCGATATACCATGGGTTGGTTCGAATGGCGTTGAATTAATCGATAAGCGAATCGATAATCGAGAGGGTTGCGTTTGTTGTTGATGTAGATCGAAGCTACAGAAAGAGCGAACAGAGTTTTGGAGTAATCGTAATTTGGAGCGAGTAGGAAAAAAGAACAGAGTCTGAAGCAATTAGAAGTTGGAATGAAAAGTAAACGTAGATTCGAGTGAATCGATAAGAACGATAGAATGTGAAATAAGAAGCGTCAAGGTGAATTCTGTATTCATTTCACGTATAGAGAGTAAGATAGTGAAATCTCTGTTTGCGACAGATATTCAATTCTATTTCGAACGGAGAATGTCAGGTTATCTAGAAATTCGCTTAACTTCGGTATGTAATAAATCGAACAACTCGGCAAAAAATTGGTATTTAAGATAAATAATAAGATATAATAATAAGATTAAGACAAAGATAAGGTAAATTTGATATTTGATAAGCAGGGTTTGTTGTTACGTGCACGTTTGCTTCGATATTAATTCTCAAGAATTTGTAAGAGAATCTAAGGAATCTGAGAAGCGTTTAACCTTAACGCAACGGTTCAAGAGGTCTTTCGTTTCGTTTTTAAGGAAACGATTATGGAAGATTGATGCGCGCATGTAAAAGCTGCATGGAGGAATCTGATCGATACAGAGCAAATGATGGAGCACTTTCTAAAACCGGTTGACTTTTTCTCTTTTATAATACTTACATTTTTCGAACTTTTTCTTACAAAATTGGATTAGTAGATTTCGCTGCAGGTCCGATAAGCAGACGTACAACAACGTAACGTACAATTAGTCTAAAATATGGTCACAACAACAATATAATTTTCTCTTGAGTTATTTCGAAGTGGTACTTGCTAACACGTCGATGTTCTACCTCTTTCATTTCTTTCAAAAGTTATTGAATTATTCATCAAGACTTGTCAAAACTACGAAGCAGTTCATTAATAATTTCTTAAGACGATTTCTAGAAGGTTAATAACCCGTCTCAATTCCCAATTCCACGGACGCGAGTATCTATGAAATTTATTTACTCTTGAACAGCATTTAAGATTTAGATGGATAATAAAAATTACTTTGAATAACGAGAAGCGTTTAAACAAAATTTAACTGATTTAGTCTATCGTTCTCTCTCTTTCTTACAACAAAATACAAACATAGACAAACGTAGTCCCGTCGCGTGGATCCTTTCTCTCCGCTTGATATCTTCAAACGATTAAATCGATCAGAAATCTAATCCAAACCATTACAATCTCCGGATGACAGCCGTAGGCGTGAAGTTCTTGAAAATAAAAAAAGGGAACGATGTATTTTATCGTGACCCTGTTCTGGAACGAAAACCTTTTTACCGGTTAGGTGTACCTGTGCCATCGAACCAGCTCACGATAATGATTAAGAAATCGAACCGATGCCTCCAGCTTCTTAATGAATTATAGTCGTAAGGTAAATAGTGGCCCTTAACGAGTTAACGACATTTCCATATTTCATTCGTTTCTTACATATCTTTTGTCGTATACCCATGTCCAATTATCACGCCAAGACTTCAAACACTCCGATATCGATCTAACCCAAACCTCTCCGTTCTATTATGCTAAACGCATCTTGCTTTCTAGATACAATCTACACGATCGGATCTATTTTCTGAGATTAAAATTCTTGCCACGCGTCCAATCGAATTTTCCTTGGCTCCAAGTGAAACACTCGAGTACGATCATCGATTTCGAGGAATAACCGAACCGTCCGTGAATTCGGGACGCGGCCACAGTGAAATCGTCCGTAAAAGTGTGCTCGGTGTATTCGTGTCCAGGCTGTTTGGGCTTACACACGAGACACCCTTTTCTCCTGATTAACGTCATTAACGTTTATGATTTTTTCCACGTTCGTATCGAACAACGCTCTCTCGAGTACTACTTCAAACGAGCGCGTGATGAAAACGCTGGCTTCTGGATGCAAGATGTTTGCGATTTTTCTTTGCGCGATCTTTTCGACAGGAAGTAAAATAAAGTCGAAACCGGATTAGCGGCCTACTTGTATCTGAAAATACGCGTGTTAATATTTATGTCGATGGTGCAACGACACTGGAGACACACGAGTGGAATACCGGTGATTTTCCACGACGAGCTTTCCGCGCAAGCTTTGGTGTCATGCGTTTATCGAATCCGATTAGATTTCTCCTTGTATTCGACGTCGCGTCTCTGACAAGCATAATAGTTACTCTTGTGTTGATCGCACCACCTTTTATCTATCGAAATATTTTTAATTATTCGTCATAGTTCGGTGACCCATTCACGAGAATGAACGAACGAATTGATTACAAACTGACAGATATGATAACGATAAAAGTGAAGTATTCTAATCCTTGTTATTATACAGTGATAAACAGATAAATAGGGAAACTCCTTAACCAAATTTAACTGAACTTAGTTTTTAATACTATTTTTACAGTGCGTCGAGGAACAAGAAAAGTATTTTTTAACCCTATATTTCAGAAACAAAAAAAAAAAAAGGAATAAAACTTTTCACGATGCAATTAGTCGAATTTACGAATAGACATTTTTCTATTAATATGTTTGCTAACAAGTAAAACTCAGCCATTTGTGATGCTATTATGATTTGCATAAAATAAGTAATAAAACGCTATCGTTATAATAAGATTGCGGATTTCTATGTATTTGTGGGTGATAATATTTAAGGACATAGGATAATATACAATAAAATATACAAAGTACAGTACTTGCTAAATTTTTAATAAGCGAAACACATTTCTCCCTAGACTCTTTAGTTATTTTCATAAAAGCAGCATAACTATCCGTAGTTTTGTTACAACATTATGTCGCATCATTACAAAACTGGAGTCAAAAATTCGAATTGAAATCAGAATTAATATGATTTCTGGACCAGATCGAAAAAAAAAGGTAAAGAATGGTTCAGATGGAGCGTCATCAGCCGAAATTCCAACCGGTGAAATCGGTCCGGCGGTCGTTAGACCCGCGTCGAATTCGATTGGATTTGAATCAGAGGAGAACGACGACCGTCTACGTGCCAGAGGAAAAGAGACGAAGCGTTTGTGGCGGGAGCGCAACCAACGAATGAACGAACGTGGAAGAGAGGAAGGTAGAAAGGAACGGACAGAGGGACGGACAGACGGATGGCCGGGTAACCCAGATCGGATCAGCCGAGGCGATGCTACGGAGACTCGGCAGTAGTATCGAGTCGATGGTCGCGCACCATTCCGACGTCTTCGTCGTTCCATTCACCAAGGTCTTTACAGTGTTCGATTCTAAACAAAATATCTAAACCCACACGTTCTCCAAAAATTCTTCGATATTTCTACAAGACGATTGCAAAGTTGGTTGCACACTTTCATGTCATTTACGTGTTATAACTGTGAGAATAGACAGTCTCGTGTATCTGGTGTCACTTCAAACGAACGATCATTTTGGGAATCAAGAAGTCAGAGGACCGTGAATTCTCGACTATCAATTAAGCTCCTTGATTTCCGAGAAGAACTCGTTCACGGTAATTATTACTTACTCAATTGACATTTACTCGATTGGGATACCATCTGTCATACGTCTCCGCTACCTCAGTTCAGAGATCCGTTGTACAAGATCGCATTGCTTTTATTATTTCAGGGGACATCGAGCGAACGTCGCGGACCGAGATGCAGTTATCTTTCGGCAATAAGAGAAGCTAGTCAAGAGAGAACGAGAGAGAGAGTTGGTGAGAGAGAGATAGAAAGAGAGATAGAGAAAGAGAGAATCGTGCGAGACAGGTTCCAAGTTGGGGGAACATGGGTGGATCGAGAGACGGCGTCTTGCTCATCTTGGCGGTCGCGTGGCTCCGATTGACGGTCGGGGTCGAGGACCACGTGGCGGCCTTGAACGAGACCGACCATCCAGTTCAAGTGGATTCTATCGAAAACGAGGTATCGTTCAGTAGTGACGAGTTGGATCAGCATCCGCATATGATGCCCGGTAAACCTTCGAAACTCGACACGAACATTAATCAGATGATACAGACGGACGATAGGTCACAGTATCAGATCGAGGCGACGCGAATGGAGAACGCTACAGCGTTTCCGTTGGAATCGATGGGTTGCCAGGACAACAAGACGACGCCTTGCGCGCGAAAGGATCTGTCCGATCTATTCGACAGGTTGTCTAGGATCGACACGTACAACGTGACCGACTCGGTGCAGATCATAAGAAATCGGGACGTCATCGGCAGGAAAGACGAAAAAGGTAACGACCGGCCGGACGCAAGCCTACTCGATAAAGTTCGCCGGTTCGCAAGAGAACACGTAGTAAAGATACGTCTGAGCCAGGACTTAATACCCGGTAGAAAAGCTAGAACCTTCTTCAACGGTGAGTCTACGGAACGTGTTCGTGTCACGCTTTCGTAATCTCCGCTCGCACCAACGGCGCATCCACGGGTTTCGCAGGATCGTTGTTTTATGTTGCTATGAACGTTGTTGCCTCTTCCGCGGACCGATTTCGTTTGCTTGTCGCTGTATTTCCCGCTCGCTGAGGAGTCGTGGAACGCGTTCGAGCTGGTAAAACTGGGTCTTGATTGTAGTTGCTCGCGTTCACTCCTATACAATATTACGTATCTGTATGAAATGAAAGGTGGGCGTATCATGCGGTATCTGCCTATAGTGTTCCTTTGTGGACATGTTGAAAAATTCCTTTACAAATGGACTGGATGGCCAACATCATCTAGAAAGTAGGCATGTTTGCGTAGTTTTTCAAGTCGACTTTCCCAAAACAAGAATCACGAGAAGTGAAAGAAATGGCGGAAGAGAAGAGTAAACGTTTGACTTGTCAGAAGGTAGAAACCTGCTTTCGGTTCATTTATTTTTACGCCTGAATCTCCAATCCGCCGATTCAGGTTTTGTCCAAAGTCGGAAGACTGGTTTCGACCAAATGACACTGCGGTCAAGGCCCAAGCACGCTTTTCGAGAAATGTTACACGCAATACACGAAAATACACGCTGCCCTGGCGCCAACAGGGCGAAGAGTCGCGTAACGAAACGAACGGACAACATCGCCATCGCGCTTTTCACACATCACTGATTGGCTTCTCGCTAAAACATGCTAAAAAAGACGGTTAGCTGGTTCACCGCTGAGTGGCAAAACGAAAGATACGGCTTCATTCGCGACAATCACCAACGTTGCGTAATTGTATTCATTTAAGATCATCGTGGCAATTCGAGAAATACCTTACATGTATGTTGAATGATTTTTCAGAAAGAGATCTTATGTCTGCCACTGTGTGAAGTAACTGAGAAGGCGAGTGAGAAAGAGAGAGATATATATATACATATATGCTGGCTGCAGCATGGCTTACAGGACTAACCGCAAGGCTTTAATTTGCTGGTACTTTTGCTTTCAGCCATCTTTCAGGGAAAGAGTACCTTTTTAACAGGATTCGGACTTGGTTTTCTAGCATTTGGCCTGAAGAAGCTGCTGCTACCTCTGATCTTTGGTGTACAGATCATTAAGAGTGTCCTACTGGCGCTTTTCCTGCCCAGTATCATCGGAAGTATCGGTAATATCGTTGGTAAAGGTACGTACTTGTACCACTTACTTTAATTGACAATGTAATTCTGTAATTCTAGATATCCAAACTGTTTCACTTATAGTAGTCATCTTAAATTGGTAACTGAAACGTGCGATGACAGATTTAGTTTATCTGTTTGTCTTGTTTCGTGGTCGAATTGAGAAAAATCCGGATATTGATCCAATTTGCTTTGTAGGAGTTTCATCGTTTGCGCAATCATCACATACCACGGCGCAGCCAGAAGAAAATTTCGAGTTCAAGGATAATTCCGATTTGTACAGCGATGACTACCTGACGCGACAGCCGGTAGGAACATTACCAGCCTCTGTAATGTACGATGAAAGTATGATGCAGTCTCAGAAGAATCCAGAAATCGCATCGAGATATTCCTTCGTCGATCCTAGAATAACTCACGCCAATGCTGTTGCCGATCGTTATTACACTCGCCACGTTGCTGCTCATGGACTTTCTAAGAAGCAAGACTTTAAGGTAATGTCTCTTTTTCTAACAAATTTTCTAAATCAATAAATCATCGATTGTTATAATATTACATTCACTGACGATTTCATTATTTTTCTTCAAGATCTCTCAACCTTCTTCGTACCCATACAGTTGTCGATATTTTATCTATTTTATTCAAAATTTCTCCAACAAATTTCCTAGTTCAATTAATTGTTAACGTTATATCCATTGAAGATCTCATTTTCACAAATCGTCATTCAGATCTCAAATCTTCAAATTTTGACTTACGATATATGGTAATAATCAACATTTATCCAGTCTATTCACACTGTCCTACGAAAATACAATTTTCATGTATCAAAATTCTCACAAGAGTTCTCGTAAAAAATGAGCAGGTGTTCCACGAAATTCCAACGAGTTCACTGCTGCTAACTAACTACGACCCATTCTACTCACCTCTGTTATCTCGCCTGGATGCCGTGTTCTCTCGTCTGGGCCACACGACGGAGGGTTGCAGAGAATACGCCGTTTGTGCGATGTACCGAAGCCCCGCCAGGTACGCACCGTATTCGAATCTGGTCTCAGCACAGCTGTCCAGAGAGCTGAACGAATTAAGAAGACCCAGTAGCGATAATCCCGATGTCCTGAGGTTCTTCCGGTACATGAAGGCCGCGAAAGACGGACAAGATGGCGTGAAATGCGAGGATGCGTACGCGAGTTGCGCAATTGCACGGGAGGATCAAACTCTCAGGCAAAATCAGGCGATGTTGGCTACCTACCAGGACATCGACAAGCTCGTCCACGCGAGGAAGTTATAAGAAAGAAGATAGAACAGCGAGGATTCAATCCTGGGACTGAACGACCGATTGAAACCAAATCGTGTTTTTATTCGGTTACCTGTGATTCGTTGATCGTCGTTGGTTGTACTTTGGTATACAGGTATCGAGCACTTTGAGCGAATTTCTGTGGCGATTATAAGTTGCAGGGTACAGTTCTTGAAAATAGTCTGAATAGTAGGTATAATAGTAATTTAGGAAATCGGTGAATTTACCTCAACTATGAATTTTTATTATTTGGCTCCATGGTTCGATCATTTATTCATACGACCACCGAGTACGTAATTTGGATATTTAATAACTCATTAAATTATATTAAATTTTAAAAGTTTTAAATTGTAAAAAGTTTCGATTAATTTAAATGGAATCTGAATATCGAAACTTTTGATATTTATGGGTTTAACAAAAGAGTAGTTTGGAGAGCGCTTCCTATGCGGACGTTGAGATCTCCGCGAGGTCGCTGTAGCGCCTAATTACACACGGCCTTCTTACATATATTTTCAGGTTCCTTGCTGTTCAGAATATTTAAAAGATCACTCACCAAGGCTCAAAGATCGCTATCTCTGTACCTGCTTATCTCTGTACACGACGACATATATTGTTACTCGGGCAATTACGTACTCAATAGTCCAAACAAGATCAAAGATGCTTAATACGAAACAATTTCACGCAATTAATCGGTCAGAAGGCTGACAACGAAGGAAACAAATGGCAATCATTAGGTCGACCGTGATAACGGTACATGATAGCTGGATCGCTGTATATCATTACCGGTATTCGAATGTTACGTTCTTACGTAATAGTCGACTTACCATGGTTAGAAGTAGGTCCGACAAATAATACGCGATTAGAGACACGCACGATTTACCAAGAAAGAATTTTATGGCCGTGTATTCGTGGAATTCGATGTTTCGAACTGTCAGGTTTGAATTTCCATATAGTGATGCTCGATTATATTTAGTCGAGTAATCATGGAAAATCGTGGTGTCGCGACGTCGACGACGCCTCGATTTTCAACCAATGAAACGCAGTCATTCGCGATTTAGCGGTTTAATTTCAATAACATATCGAATGATTGTACGACGCGGAACTTAAGACCCCGACGTTTCTTTAATTCCTATTTAATTCCAATGTGCGTCGGTCCACGCTCCGCGGACTTAGATATTTATTTATTAGCCACGAGGAATCGTGGTTCTTAATTTATTAATTAATAGTGCGAGGCGTATGAACGCTCACGGACCATTACTGTCTATTTATTTATTCGATAAGAGACTCGATCCGATGCGGGTCAACGCAATCAATTCTTGTACAGTGCGTGAATAAAACGCTGTGAATGCGCTACGATCTTTTCTTTCTCTTCTAGAAATTGTTCTATTTACTATAAGCAAGAGAGTTACATAAACTAAACGTTCTACGTGCGCAATTGATAACCTAAAAAATTACGTGTCTTGGTGAAATTTTAATTGCCGCAGAAGCTCGAGGAAGCTGTTACCTATAGAATGGTTCCAAGAAAGGATGATCAAACAGAAGACACAAACACACGTACTATGTACGCGTGCGCTGGACACGAGAGAAAACGAAAGGGGCAGAGCGATGACGCACGCTCGATCATGGATTACGAAGGAAAGTCCAACGACTCTGTTTCGTTCGTCGCTCTTGCTCGTCCCTCTTTGTTCAAAACCGCCCGGTTCCGGTCCTATATCCGGGGACCACTTTCACTTTTGATTTTTTTTACGTCTTTTTTTCCCTCTGCTCCCGCGTCAACCCACATCCTTCCCCTTTCACTGTACCCTGTATGAACGCTCGTTCATATAAATGAAATGATCAGACGCGAGCGGATGCATCGCATTGCTCTAAGTTCATCCTCCGGTGTTATTAGCTGTAATCTCGTTCTATCCTGCATCTCCGTCGAAAAGGTGAGAGCCGCGCTCGCGACTGTAATTTGTGTAGTCTCTTCCAGAATGATATTAATTTGACAGTGTAATTTTGTTGTTGTGGTTGAAGCATGGCCATTGCGGTAACATCGTGATAAGGTTAATATTTTAGTACCGGTTTAGTAAACGAAAAGTGGTTTGGTTTAAAATAATGGAATGAATTATTGAAATTTGTTTCTTCAGTGGAATTTTGTGGTCACTGGGTTGCGGACTTTTATGCACTTAAAAACGTATCTTTACGTAGGTTCTATTCTTTTGGCTTTTTATAAAAATATAAATTTGTATAAATCTCGTAGTCTGATGATCACACGTAAAATGCTTATGGAGTTAGATTATTATGTAATTGGAATTATAAGATGTAACGTTTACATAGATCAAGGGTTGTAATATCGATGTACGAATCAAGTCTTCGAAGTTGAATCTTGCCAAATCCCACGAAATATTAAGGTCTAACGAACATTAATCTCTAATGATTAAGAAATAACATATCGTTCGCTGTATTTGTATTTCGCAATTATTTGTAAAACAACAAAGGTTTCCACGAGATCGTTCGACGTATTGTAGAGTCGAAAAAAATTAATCATAATTAGATTTGGTGGCTGGAAAATTTGGCGCTCGATCAAAGAGAGTGCGTGATCGGCGTAACAAATACTATGGACGCGCGACCGGAATACAAGGTTATGGACCCGGTTCCTTTGAACCAGGACTCCGGATTGGTTCGTCGAGGTAACGGCACTTCGATATCTACCGCGCGGTTACGATCGAAGTTGGTCTCTGCCAGACACTCGAGTGCGGTTCGTGAATCGCGACCAGCGTTCTTTTTTCCACTAAATCGTGAAACGATGTCGTGCAGGGATCCAGTCGGTTGATGGAGTCTGGTAAGAGATAGCTATCCATTTTTCATTCGAAATTATTCGCTGCTCTCTGTTTTTGTTTTTGATTGTGAATCGAACAAGGCGCAGCTATTTTGACAGAACGCGAATGGCGCTACGGTATCCGTCAATAATTCGTTTGTTCGTTTTGGTTCTTTGTTTCGTGTGAATGACGTATCGAGGGATATTGTTTGACGAGCGTTTCACGTGAAACTAGTGTCGATAAAGAAACGTGACTGCAGGTACAACATTCAGGTGAGAAGCATGCGACTAGTGCAATTGCTGGTAACACACGGTCTGGTGCTGTTGTTGACGCTGTTGGTACCCTGTCTATCGGTTACCTTTGAGGATGGAACTTCCTATGAGCGCTCGGAAGCGCGCGGTAAGATATTTCATATTTGAAATAAAGAATGTTTACTTTAAAATTAAAGTAGAAGTTGATTTATGGATATAATTGTAAGAAATATCTGTCGTCAGTTTGATAGAAGAGTGACACGTTTAAAGAACCGTCAATGTTGAGATATCTGTAAAATGAGGTTTAAAAGCAAGCTATTTATTAGAATAGCAACGCTATAATTATTATATAATAATATTTGAATTTATAATTCCAGAGAACCACGTGCCAGAGCCACCAGAGCCGCAAGAGCAGGTCGTTTTCAATAAAACGCGTCAAGGTAAAGGACTTTTCGACTGGATCGGTCTAGGCACAGGACGAAATGTAGATCCATACATAGCGAAAATAAATCAAGGCTGCTTAAACGGCGACCTGGCGGAATGTTTCAAATCTCAGGCTTTGAGTTATTTCTCCGATTTCTTTGATCACTCTCATTACGACCTGAATGATTATGTAAAGGTCGTTAGAATGTCCAGGGACGTGGTACAGGAAGTCAATCGTCAGCCGTACGAATATTCTGGGGAATCAAGGTGAAATTTATTCTAAGAACGTCTACGTAGTTTCCTCTGAGATCGATACGACGCAAAATTTCTCTTTACTAATACTTTTATCATTTCAGGTCTAGCGACTCTGAATGGGATCAACTGATGAAATTCGTTCTTAGAAAGGCGGAAAAATTCGTGAAAACCGTGGCTATCGAGTTGCACATCCCTTCCGAAGAAACTGGAGAAAATGAAGTGTACGCTCCACGGTTTTTGGATGAAATTGCCGACGAAATTGACACTCTTGAGAATAAAAAAGACACTCTCTTCTGTGAGTCCACCTCCAACAAAAATTGTATGCCTTTTTCAGCTTCGATACTAATTAGTATTATTACTAACTATTATTAATTTTATTCTATTTATATAATATTATATCATTATAATATCATTATAATACTATCCTTACGCATATCATTAATTCCATTTTTTCTCCTAACAGCCCGTCATCAATTGAAGAAACTCCTTATTCCAATGCTCATCGTACTGAAGCTCTTCAAATTGAAGTTACTCCTGTTTCTACCTCTGATCCTGGGTTTAGCGTCTTTCAAGAAATTCCTCGGTTTCTTAGCCATTGTAATACCTGGTCTAATTGGATTTTTCAAGTTGTACAAGCCACTCACGCAGAGTTATCATCCACCAGTGTATAGTCAGAGCGGTATAGCTTATCCTTATTACAAAGAAAATTCCAATAGTTATCTTTATCCTGAACAGGATGACCACCATGGTCTCGAGTATGCAAGTGGATATCACAGAGATAGCAGCGTATCTTTTGGTCAGGATCTTGCTTATCGAGGCTATCGGCAATACCAATCATAAAAACACTCAATTTAAAAAATTGTTTTACATTGCCTTTCTTCGCTCTCTTTCTTAATGTTAAAGGACCTGATAGTATTATGATATTTGCGTTGATTATAACCATTTCTATCTTTATATGATCGCGTTAAAGTCTTTGAGATAAGAAATTTTTGAGAAACTCTAATTCGTAAGAATTTATATGTAAATTTTCGATATGAAAATTTACGACACAAGCTCTCTTCCTAGATTAGAAATTATATTATGCTGGGACGCGTTGCCATTGTTGAACAGCCAAGCTCTAGCTGGTGTACAAGCTCTAGCTGATCAGCCATGTTTTTGGTTATAATAGGCGAAACTTTTAATTGATCTATTAAGTTCTGTATATATTACTGAAGTGCGAATGTAGATACTTGCATGATCAATGGAAAGTACTATTCTTATGTTATACGTGTGCTATTATTTATTGTGTAAGCCGTTTAAAGGTTTGTAAGCCTAGCTTTATAATATAATTAGTTATTATTAATAAATTGAATCGTTTTCTGTACCAATTTCATAATTTGATATTATTATTTATAATTTGGTAAGTATTATCTATAATACAAAATTATACGACAATAAAATAGAATATTGAAACGGATTTCGATATTAATGTCAACATTAATAAAATTTCAACATTAATTTCGCCAAAAGTATCTACATGTCTTCATTTATGTAAAACAATTTCTCTGATAATAACGATGCTTCTGGTTTTCTATTAGTCTGTAGTTGATTTGGTGTTGCATTACGATAACAATGCAATGAAACGGAAATTGCAATAAAATTGGGTCATTAGACATGAAAAATGAAATCTTGACCAGAGGTGGAGCAATAACATTGTCGATTGCAGTTTTCTTAGCTAATAGGTATAGTGAAACGAAAATAATGAATAGTAGGTCGATGCGAACAAATTCATCGACCTGGTTCATTTAATTTTTCAATTCCTTATTTTTGTATTACGTTCATGTGAATTAATGTTTACATTTATTATAAGATTGTCAAAATTTGTTAGTTTAATCAAAGATATGGTTATCGTTCTATCGATATATTTCTCAATGGAAAATCATTCGAGAGCGGTCTTGTACAACGTTCCATAAATATCACATTACCTTGTTACCCCTTTTTCTTCATTTCTATAGTTCATCATAAGTTTTTCGAGCCGGAAGTCGCTGGAAAATAAGATCACGACACTACCAATATCGCGAAGAAGATCAGATTCAGTTTCTGATTTTATAGATTTCGCACATTGATGTGAATTACGATGTTCTCGAGGAAGTACGAGAAACGAAGAGAAGCACGCACTTCTCATAGTTTATTGCTACTCCTCTCTTTTGAAATATCCGGGGCTATACTCATAAATAATTAACAGTCAGTCTTCAATGTCTTCTAAATAAAAATCTAAATTCAAATAGACGTTAAAGTCTACTATAAAAACTTATCAAAGTATACCTCAATTAATCATGTAAATATAAAATTCAAACTTCACCTACGATTTCTTTTCTTTTACAATAAATTATCTAATTTTAGATGACTAATTAAAAGATCGAATTTATTACATTAAAATCTGATATTGAAAGCTCTGTAAAGCTCAATGAATTATTCTACGAATAAAATTTCTCTACGTTTCATCCTTCGAGTTAGCAGAAAATAGTGTGTCATCGAAAGCCATGTTAATTGTCCCATCGATAATATTAATTTCTACGTTGTCGCTTACATTACCATCCCTTCCTTAAGACACAATTTCTCTCGTTAACATTTCCAACGTATTGACGGAGAAGCAGTGGAGTTACAGTAATAATACTCCCGATCAAACGGCAAGTTCTTCCATTCGACTCTTTCATGTCGATAGACGTTTCAGCGTGGTTCACGCGTCCCTTCCCTCTTTTCTCCGCGCGACAATCCCGTGACAAGCGCCTCGAATCGCGTGAAAATCTTGTCGCAAGGATCACGCTTGATTTTTTCTCTTTTTCTTTCCTTCGTACGCTTGAAAAGGAGGAACAAGCATGCACGCGGCAACCGGTTCGATGCGATTCTCACTCGCGATCCAGAGAATCGGATGGAACGGACCTGTTGACCAAGTGGCCTCATTCGATCAGAAGACCGGAAGCGGCCCGCCGTCTCCAGCTAATACACGGAAAACACGGAAAGTCATGGCGTATTGCCTGGCAAAAAGAACCGATTTTGCAAACCAGTTTGTACGAACGATGAAATCCCGCATTTCCGTTACACGTGCGACACTCGATTCCTCAGATTCTTCAGGGTGATCGAAGATTAGCCCGAGTGTGGAGAATTAATCAGAACTAAATGTAGGTTTGGCAGAATACAGTTTCTATAATCATTCAAATGTCTTTCTTCTTATGAAAACCGCGAGAGAAGAACACGGTAAGTCACACTTCCCATTTTTCTTCTTTTTTTTTACAGAGAAGTAATTTTAAAACTTATTTATGACGCCAATTAATCCCACGTTACTATTCACTTTTGTCGAGTATCTTGAAAAAAAGTCGCAATCGTCGTTTCCGATCCGCTTCTGCGGTCGCAATCTCGAGTCCTGAAAGACGACAAATCCGTTCTACTGTTGTTATAAATCCTTTCATCCGGAATTACGATCCAAGTCGCGCGTCAACCATCTGAACGCGTGAAAATGCTCCTAGTTTCACTTTTAAACTACCGACCATTGATACAGGACGACGTCGCCTATACGAATCTCCTTGATTGATATTGACGACTTGAAATCAAGGTCGTTGATGGTCTTCCGATCGAACAGTGGCTATCGTGACCTTGATACACGCATGGATTCGAAGGGGTGGCGCGGAGGGAAGCGAAATTTCCCGTACGGCACGGTCGACCGAGCCGCGGAACCAAGTTGCGCTAAATCGCCGATACGAACGGTAACGTGCGAAGGAAAAAAAAATGGGGGAACAAGGTTACCTGGGAGAAAGTTAACGAAACAGGTAGATATCAAAGGCGCTCGAGCAATGCAAATCGACGAGGGATCGCACGTGATCGTTCGTGATTTTCTGTTCGATTAGGCGAAGAATTAAATTCCTCTTCTGTTAGCTAGCTAGCTAGCTAGCTCTGCTCCGGAGAACGGTCCTTCGTCGATGGACTAAGATCTGCGATAGAAGATGTAGAGTGCGATATGATGTATATGTATTTACGTACGCGTTAGATGAATGAGACTTTGACACGAAAGTGTGTCTGCTTTTACCTGGTAGATTATAATTGATGTACCTTCTGGTTATTCTGGTTCGTTAGTCGAATTTCGCGAGATAGAACGCGGGGCTTTTAGCGTAATAGACATTTCCGAAAGACAGATGTACCGGACACGGTTTTCTATTAGATTGTCGTGATTGGACTTGGCAGAGATATTAATCGATGCTGGAAATGAAATATTCCTCCGCATATCTGATGGCATTTCAACGTATAACTGTGTCGGCCTGCATTTTATCACATTGTACTTCCTCTTTTCTTTACTTTTAGTACCGAAATTTTCGTTTTACGTCTCTTATCACGATGAAATCCGTGACATGGAAACAGTATGGAGAAATTTATGACATCTATAAAAGAATATAAAATCAAACGCACCATATTGGTTACAACACTCAATAGATAAAACACATCCGAATCTAGGCTTTATTTCTTCATTTCTATTCATAAAGATATAAATTCGCATAAACATTCGTAGTATAGTTATTACCGGAGAAGTTTTAAGATGTAAGAATTAGCAGAATGCACGCAGGATCTAGGTGAATATAAAATATCTAAAACGTAGTACTCGTGATGCTATGTAATAGGTGTAGACAAATATCTTTTTATGAAAGCCACTTAGGCTTAGCTATCTTGATAAAAATACGAATATGCACGAATATGCAAGTAACGAAAAATATCTATTAGTATAATATGAGGCTCTAAATTGAACTTGTGGATTTCTTTGAAAACCGGTCACCCACGCCGTCTGGATGGCAAGACGGCCCCGGGTTCTGACGAATCGTCCGATTGGAATTCGATGTAACGGTCCGTATCAAAACACCTTCCGGGGACTGTGAGATCGAGTCGACGTCGAATAATCGGTTACCATATACGATTCCACGGCGGCATACTTTTCGTTGTTTTTTTAACACCGGTTGTTTCGTCGATCGGGCCTGCGGCTAGTTTAGGTTTCGTCATTTCTGAACGGTGTCCGAGTTTTCGGTGGCAGGGCGCTGAAAAATGGATAAGAAATATAGAACAACCAGTTGACGACGAGTCCAACGCAATTTCAAGTGTGTAATGTAAATTGCAGAGCCAATGATACTCCAGTGGCTCGTTTTAGATTTCGTAGGTCGATCGCTGGCTTGGCAATCGAATTAAAATTCTATTGCTGGAATTTAGTTTCACTATGTGATTTATTGAGAGGTTGACCGATTATCTTAGCGAATTTGAATATTTGAAAGTTCGGAATAGTGGAAAGTTTCAAATCCAAATGTTTGCAACAGTTAGAGTAATTGATATTTTAAGTACTTCAACATTGTAACAGTTTAATGTTTGAAAACGTGAAAACGTGAAAATTTTGACATTTGAAATACAGATGTAATTTTCGATCGATCTACTGTTCGATATCAATGCTCGTGAATAGACCACTTGTTTGCCGTTCGCGAAAACAACTTGTATTAGGAACCGTCCCCGGTTCAAGAATGAAAAGCGGATATCGTTGTTTTTCCGCATGCTTCCTCCCCTTCTCTCTGGCCGATCCGATCTCGACGAGACAAACCCAAGATGAACTCGCGATATCGCTTAGCGATCGTTCGATCTCGGCAATAACGTTAAAAACGACTAACTGTTCTTATACAAAACTATACGTTATGAGAGACGGACACGCAGAAATTCTAGCTCCAGCTTTCTAGCATAATTCTTTCGAGTCGGAAAAATGTTTTAATATCCAGGAAGACATGTTTCATACACGCGACAAATATCTTTCATTTCTATTATCTATTTTTATATAAATAGAAATGTATCTTCTATCTAAAATTTAATATTCGAAAGTATTGTTTTAATTCCACAAAAGTTAGGTAATCGAGTTTTTTAATTATTAATTATATCTATGTGACGAGGACTTGAATTTTTCAAGGACTTTTTTAAAAACATCCAAAGTCGAAGCTTTTCTTTCTTAGGAAATCAGATGAACAAAGTCACCTGCACAAAGTTGTACTGTCTCACGAGCACACGGGGTTCGAACTTGGCACACTTCGTCACACACGCCTTCTTCCTGGCGTAATTGTTTCTTGTTACGGCACGCGGTGCCGCGATATTTACTTTCTTTACGAGCGTAATATAACGCTGGCCCGTTGCTTTCTAGCGTGTTTTTCACCTCGATTCGAGTTCTCGCTTGCCCGTAGTCACGGAATCGCTTCCGTGCACGTGTCGCGTCATTCTTTTGTTCGTGAATTCATTTTAATTGCCGGTATAACGAATCAAGAGGAAAAGTCGGGAAAACTGACGAGAAATAAAAAGGTCGAGCCCACGAATTATACGAGTAAAGAGTCCGTGAAATGGCATTGATAAATCGTGTTTTCCCCGCCAGTTCCGACTTCAACAGTTGTTTACGCATCCTACGTGCGTGTTCTACGCTCTCTGCCCGAAAAATCAGTAGGTGAAAAGATGATGAGCGATAATGATCGTTAGCCGAATACCATTTACATCCGGAAAATGATTATGTTTTCAGATTTCCTCCGATATATCCTGATCCATAAATTCATATTCAAGAACAATATATTCAAGCAGCGTGCAGTAATCCCAAGTTAACGTTCAAACGACTCAAATTACCACCCGGTTAGCATCCGAATCTTCTCATGTCAAATTCATCTCTCGAATCTTCTACTAACACTTCCTCAAACCTATGAATATATAATCCATAAATTATGATCCATAAATTAATATTGAAAAAACAGTTCAAGTACCATAGCCAAGTTAGCGTTCAAGTGATCTAAAGCATTACCCAAGTAGCATTCGAGCATCATAAATCAAACCCAGCCCTAACATACTCTACCAACAACCAAGATTCCAAATAACTATCATACACTATAAACATTATTATCAATATTGGACAAACTCATCAATAGCTCGACGCGAAAGATCGTGATCGAGACGTTACAGCATCGACGGATCGTGTCGCAGTTATTGCGCCCGCAAGCGGCTGCTCATTCGGCCGCTGGCGTGCGTGCTCCACATCCGTGACACGGTTCTCGCGGTGGGTCGTGGCTGGTCCCTACGCGTCCAGGAATCTGCGCGTTTGTGTACGTAAAACGGCAACAAACGACTCGACGGCGGTCGATCTCCGTCGATGGCGTATCCGAAGGTGTCCGGCAAAGGGGGAACCAGTTTGCGGATAAGCGAGCCCTCGCCTTGGGATCTCTCGGGTCGGTGCTCTTTTCAGCGAGATCGAGTCGCGTAGAAGGAGGTAGTTCGTGCACGATGGATCCCACCACCTGGTACCGTGTCGACCAGTCAGCCAGCCAGCTCGTATCAAAGGCAAAAGTGGGCACCACCCGCCCCCGTGTGTGTTGTAGGTTTCCGCGCCTCCCGTAGGAAGGTGGTGCTTGTGTACCACGTTTTCGCATACGCAACTTCGGCCTGTCGTCTAGGTATATAAAGTGGTTGGGGCGCGACGATAGGTTCAGAATACTCGCTACGCTCGATCCACGCATCGGGTGACACCACACCGTCAAGGGACACCTCTGTCCAGCGATAAGCTCAAACAGGAAGGGACAGGCAAGAGGTGCCGTCTCTCGGTAGCGTGGCCTCGACTCCCAGCTTCCGTGCTCCTAATCGGACGATCGAAACATTGGTGGGTACCTTCATTCCGGTCATCTGTACCTTTTTGTTTGTTTCTTTATCGTTAACTAAGCAACTAGTTTTATTCCTCTGTGATTTTTGTCTCTCTGTTTTGAACTTTCGTGAGAGTCCTATATTCCGGCGAATACAGTTACGTTGTTCGCCTTACTTCGAGTCAATGATGTAGTTAATTAATAATTTAGAAACATTCTTCTAGAGTCAAATTTAGAATTCATTGCTTGTCAAACTTAACAAACAGAATCACCACTGTCAAAGAAGAATCGAATTACTATTTATAACTAAATTGTACGCGTTTTTACAGAAAAACAAGATGAAGATTATTCTGCTATTGTTGCCGATCTCGTGGCTGGCTATGTGCCTGGCGACACCATTGGAGAAGCTCGACAAGATTAGCGTGCTCGAGCAGCAGTCTGTGACGCTCACGGATCGGGCCAAATACGAGGAAGAGTTGCTTCGAAAGCTTAACTCCAAGTGCTCGCAAAACGACATGAGCAGCTGCGTGATGTTGAAGTTGGTTACCTACATGAACAAGCTACTGAAGAAGGCGTCGATCGAGCTGACAGACGATATCGAGATCAGAAAAACCAGCCAAGCCTCCGAGGAGGTGATTACGTTCGAAGCTGGCAGAAGCAACGACGATGAGTCTGAGGTCCTCGACCTTGTCGCCAACAAGGTGTATGCCTTCATCAAGTCTAGAAGTATCAAATGGAGAATTCTACCGGAAGATGACGTAGTTGTTTCTGCTTCGGAGGATGAGAACGGATCGTTGAATCTTGGCTTGTCCATCGAAAGGGCGGACAATATTCCAGTGCAGGATGGTAATAATATTTTTGCTATTCATAGATAATAGACACTTAGGATGTAAAATTTAAGGTGGTGGTAGAAATGAAATAATCTTTTTTTCCATCCAAAAGATTAACGAATCCATTTATAGAGAACTGTTCTTCATGAGATCTAAAGACTTTCTTTCATCCGAAACTTTTCCTTTTCATCTTAGAACAAGAGATTTCTACCTTTGACACCTACATCGTTCATCTTGACTTTTACTCTCTGTTTTCTGATTACGTTCAAATACAAATCCTTCGATGTAGCAATCTTGTCACGCCTCGCCAGACTTTATTGCCATGGAAAGTCTTAAGCGTTTTGCCTTCCTCGTGGAAAGTGACATCACAGGCTCATCCAACATCCAACTTTCAGGTCGCGGAAAGAAGAACAATAACATGGGTCCGTTGATCGCGGCGGCGGTACTGAAGATCGGTCTGATCGGTGGTCTGGCCTTCAAGGCGCTCGCGTTACTTGTCGGCAAAGCGTTGCTCCTTTCCAAGATCGCTCTTTTACTGGCCGGTATAATCGGTCTGAAGAAACTGTTCTCGCAACAGAAGCACGTGACTTACGAGGTGGTCGCTCATCCTCATCACACTTCCAGTCACACGTTGGATCATGGACACGGGGACAGCTATTCCAGCGGCTGGGCCAGAACTTTCCATGGTCAAGGTCCGATTTCCGGACAGACAGACGCTCACGATCTAGCTTACTCGGCGCACGCGAAGTGAGTCGAGGTGTTAGACCCGTGGATTCGAATTCGTGGTACCTGATGACACCGTCTGCTATCTCTCAGACCTTGTCAGATCCACTGATTCTTGCCAACACTCTCTTGCAGTTAGATTCAGTATCTAATTCTTCTCTGTCACTCTTTTTTCTATCTTCTTCATTTTTTTTATTCCTCGTCTCTCGAACTTTACCTTCCTACTTGGTCTATTCTTCTACCTTTTTCAACGGTGATCTTCCTTTCTTGACTGTGGACGGACAATAGACATAGACGGCATGCAACACAGTGTACTTTGGACAAAAAGAACTTAAACAAAGATTTCGACTATTTAATGGATTGCTTAAAATGACACGATGGCATAATTCGTGTGTATTTGTCGTTCTATTGACTTCTAGCGATGAATCGCATACTCACGAACTATTAGAAAGTCGAATCACGATCGTAGATAACTTACGGACGAACGAGACGCTCCCATAGAGACGGAAAATTATGGACACGCGAAAAAGGACTGCTGCATACTCCCTCTGTAACTATACTTTATTTATCCATTAATTTATGATTAACTTATTCACCCGCTCCACCATCACTGGATGCAGATTGTACAATAATGTTATGTTTATGTCATATTTTACTTGTATAAATAAATATTTATTGTTTTTTATAAAACGTGTATGCCTGGTTAATCCTGTGTAAAAAATTAGTCTGATATTTATTTTCCTCTTCTTTTTTGAAAATAACTAAAATAATAATAAACAAAATAGTACTGCGTGTAAAAAGATAAAAAAGGTCATTGAATTCTGAAAAATGCTTTATCTAATTTATTATCATCGCTTCTTGGTAAACGAGTCGTGCGAGTTTTCGTTCTTCGCGTATTTTCACGTAATTTAAAAATCATTGCGAGACAGGTGACACACAATTCAATTATTTCTTTTCCCAACCAGAAAGGAAAGGTAAGTTGTTAATTGTGGACTATTAGCTTGAATTACGGTACTTGTGAGTAGCGATAGAAATTACACGTTTAGATACACGTGTCATTTTATCATTATTTATTACAGCTATTATGCACAGCAATTATGATTAAATCCGAATAAGAACGTGGCAACGGAACTCCTTAAGTAGCTTCGCTAAACAAGATTGCCATTTTTTCTAGGGATCTTAAGAACGAAAAAGGATATTCAATTCGACGCAAGTATTTCATGTTCACATTCTTGAGGTATTTTATACTATCATGAAAAATTAACGAACTAAATAGTTCGTTATCCTTGGTCTGTTTACCGTTTGGAAATCTAAATCGAGTCCGTTTGAGAATCTTCATGATTTCACTAATTGACAATTTACCGGTGGAGTGTAGTTAAAAATGTAGGAATGTTCATTCAAAACATTTGGATGGAAAACAATCGTCATCATTTATTTCCAGTATATAAAGTACACAGAGAAAACTTAACCGTTGTAGAATTTATTTATGTACGATTAGACGTAGCATCGACTATATGAAAGTTGGATGGCGTATTTCTAGCTGTTCGATTGTAAAAATATGTCGAATGTCTTGTGGTATTCGTCACGTCGTGCTTCGCTTTGCGGAACTTAGCGGGACTTTAACATCAAGTGTGACGACGGCGTCGGCTTATCCTAGAAATTTGATTTAGTACCATCTTTTTTTTAGAAGCATCTCAAATTTCTAAATCTGTCATTTCACTGAAAATATCTTCTCGATTATTCAAACAAATAATTGCCATTTCCTAGACCTCTAAAAAATAAAAATAAAAATTAGTATTAGAAAGATATAAAAATATGCAGGCTTTCCATAACTTTCAAGTGAGGGATTTTTGGAAAAAGATTAAAAATTACTTTTCAACGCCATCGTTCACAAAAGCACAAACGTTCTCAGGCTCCCATACCTCAAATTCTCGACGCCTCGAGGTGTTCCCCACTCTGAGGAATGTCAACTTTCGGAGATGTCAAAGATGACCGGAACGAAGGGAAAACTACCGGAGGACCGCGATGCACAAAGTATCTCTCTCATTCGAATAAGTTGTCCTCGTTTCGCGGTAGCCGCTTTCTCCACCTCGATTGGGAAGGATCGGAAAGGAGATGAAGGCTCGATAAGGGACACTCAGGAGAAAGAATCTCTCTATCCCTTCCTCTCTCACTGTGACATCAACTTTCGGTTTCGGGTACGGGAGAGAGGTGGTCGTCATCGTTGACCCAGTTACCGATGCTCGTAAGTCGGAAAAAATCGACACGTGGGTCAATCGTATCGTATGATCATGAAAAATGATGAATTAATTTTTCAAATTGGAGATTCAAAGTTTATATGATTTGATCTAACTGTTATATAATCGAAATAGAAAATACGTTTTCCAAACGACCACGATATACACTTCCTGATTATTTATTAATTATTAAAGTTCGATAATTAAATCAGCCTTGAGTTAATTTTGATAATTTTTTAATCGAAACTAAATGTCACATATTCCACGTTAAAGGAATTACAAATGCTTGTTAAAAGTTAATATTTTAGTCTGTTTTTTATTATCCCGTATAATCGTAATTATGATACGTTTCTTGATCGAAAATTCGTGGCCTGGTTTCTTTTCGGAAGCGTGTTTTCGCCGGATTCGGAGAAATTCGTCGCGAGAGGAGAAAGTATCTAGATGTATCGATCGGATCTTCTTATTGCCGACGCAGGAGGATGTCGAAGGAGCGTTAACGGTGTCGACGAGTCTGTGAATGATCGATTGCCCCGCGTCGACACACATTTCGCCTATCGAAAGGAGAAAACGTCTCCGCGATAAATTCTAACACCCTCCCTACCACTGCGGTAGATTACAGAAGTTTCTGGAGAAACTTGGAATCGATTAAATGCTGTTAGCTTTTTTTATCAGAGAAACGGGAACACTCGTGTGCGTAAATTTTATCGAGATAAATTCATATGTTATAGAACGTAATATTTAGAACTGACGTTACAACGATATCTATGAACATTTTAAACGAAGATATAAAAATAAACTACTCGTTAATTAAAATTGCTATGTCATTGAGAAAAATAGTTCTAATTCTAGGTGTATGAAACTTTAAATTGCAAAGACGAAGAGTTACTCTGACAGAGATCATAGGTGACAAAATTTCAAAGGAAATCTCGAACGAATTTTTTGAAAACCCATAGTTTCCCACCTAATCCAGTATAATTTCATAAACTTTCTATTATTCAAGAATCCAAGGTATACACCTCCAAACTATCGCAAAAGTTTTCTCCTAATTTCCCAGTTTCAAGCGGCGGAAACTCGCCTTCGCCCTTGAAGGATCCGCGAAATCCAAGTACGAGAAACGTTCACGCACCCTCCCCATTCCCTCGGTAGTCAATCAATGTGAAAGAAGAAACGAAGAAGAGAAAGAAACGAAGAGAGGAAGAAGACTCGAATCGATCGCGAATCGTCCCATGCAATCGTCGATCGGGTTTCAAGGATACACGATCGTCCGTGTGGCGTGGCGTCGTGGCAAGGAACGAGCGAATGATTTCGAACCGGGCCTAGTTATACCTACCAGCCGGCGTTACGTATATGTATACCGTGTATCGTTCGAGCAGCACACGAAGGGAAGTGGAACAGAAGAGAAAGGTATGCGCAGAGATGAACTAGTTTTGTTCGACGATCTGGCCCGGTGCCGATCGAGCCAGACCGATCGTTCCTCCCGCTGGTTCCGTCTGTCGGAACCAGAAACAATCGTCGTTTAGAGTCTCGCGTGATTATCCTATTGCATTCACAGTGTTACGATGAGTTTCCCGGGCGATGGAAAACAGACTTCATGGTTGCTAATATCTGGCGCGGACGCGAGAGACTCGCGTGGCTCTGTCTGTTAATTGCATATTGAAAGATGAACAACGAGCAGGCACGCGCGTATAGAGAGATTCGAAATCGGCCACGTTCTCTTCTGCTCCACTAAAGCACGGAAAGAGGGAAAGGAAGTCGTATCCGGAGACGTGGGGCGGGCAGGGTACGATATCAGAAGACGCTGATATCTACTGATCTAGAATAAAAGAGACGCGAAGATGAGAGGTATGGGATCCGGCAACGGAGGGAAATCGAGAGGCGAGTGAAAGATGAACGGAGATAGGAAGTGGAGGCGTAAGCTCGTGTTGTGCGAGCTAGTCGCGCCTGCTCGCTCCTTCGCTGGAGCGGCCTCGCAGCCAACCGCGGCGTAACGCTCTAAAACGCTTCGAAAACAAGAATTAAAAAAACACAAGCTACGAGAGGATCGGCCGAGCGAACGAAAAATTGCAGGCTAATGCACACGGCCAACAACACGAATAAGAGAATGGTCTCTGGCCGGTCTCGAGTGGCGATGCTCTCGTTGCTTTTTTTATAATACAATCACCGACCGGCACGTACAACTATATAAATGAGATTTGAAGACCGACGAGATGCAACACTCGGACCTCCGCCGTAGGTTCCGTAGCATCTCTAATCTCTTAGCGCGTATCTGCCCGCGAATCGTGAAGTTTGATCGATATCATAACAGTTTGTTACTTTAACGGACGTTTTACTAGCGGACCGGAAATTTCGAATCGAGGATCGACGTGGTTACGATCGACACTATGGATTGGTTCAGGAGCGCGTCTATACGCGGACAGCAACGTCGTTGTTTGGCCCTCTGTCTGCTGATCGTTTGCCTACTTTCTACCACGAAACAGGCCTACTCCGCGGACGCCAACGATACGAAGGATTCTTTCAGCGGATTTGCGACCGACTGCTCCACAACGGACTCCAAAAACGTATCTGTATCCTGCTACGGAGTTAGGATAGTCAGGAAGATCATGCAACAGCTATTAGAGAAGTCTAGCAAGGAGCCTAATATCGAGATCTTTGATGGCGTTAGTTTGGTCGAGGTACCAGGAACTGGTCCCATTCGTAAAGGAAGGTTCATGAAAGGATTTGGAAATATGGGAACCCTGATGCAGTTTCTGGAGGGAAGAGAACTCAGAATTAAGCTGCCAAGCTTCTTGCCGCAAAATATCGAGAGTGCTCTCCAAGAGAGTTTACCGGCTGATCAAGGTTGATTGCAGATTCCATTTTTGGGACGATAATCGTGGTTTTACGGAGTCGGATATTTGACAAATTTTATTTTAATTTCAGCCAGAGCAGGTGGTGGTGGCGGATTTGGAGGCGGCGGATTCGGAGGCGGCGGTGGTGGTGGCGGCGGCGGAAAGAAGGGCGGAAATGGCGGAATAATGCTATTGGCGCTGATGATGGGTAAAATGATTCGCTAAATATAATACATTAGAATTTTAGATGAATCTTTGGATACATTTTTATTCTGTAACTTGTACAATTTATAGCTTTTGGAAGAGTTGTAAAGAAAGTATCTTGTTGCTCGTTTGAGTAGTATCTCGCAGTCTCATGTTTCGAAATCTGTAAGTTTTTTGATAGCTAAGAATAGTTTTTCTTTTTCTTTTTAAACTGGAATTAAATTCTCGTAATTAATGATACAAATCTCTAGATTTCAATCGTACCATTTGATACTAGTTTCCCGCGAATAAAAGCTCGAAGTTCACTCCATCAAACTGGAATCTTATTCCTCAGGATCGTTAAAAATGTCTGCTTAGAGTTAATCTTCAGAGTCCGAACATAGACGTTTATAGAACTATCCATACTTAAACTTTGGAATCTAGGCATCAACATTCACAGAGATATTTATCCATACGTGAATCTCAGAATCCAGGCACCAACATTCACATAGGATTATCAATCTACTTTCAGATTTTAGGATACAAACGCGAATCTCTACAGAAATATCTATTATCTAAATCTAAATCTCAGAGTCAAACGCTAAACATTTTAAATTACGCCTTATCCAGTTTCCCGGATCTCGGAAGCTGACTATCTAATAGCATTCTCGTGATTTCCAGGCAAGATGATGGCGGCGCTAGGATTCGGTGCTCTCGGTTTGTTAGCCATGAAGGCGTTGATGGTGTCGGCACTGGCGCTCATGCTCTCGTTGATTGTCGCCGTGAAGAAGTTGGCGAGCAGCCACGACAGCGGCGGTGGACATCACGTAGTCTACGCGCAGGACGTCGGCCACCATCATTACCGGAAGAAACGGTCCCTCAGCGAGGAAGACCACGATCTTCCGTATAGAGGCTACGCGCACCTGTTCGGTGATTCGCGGGTGTCCTGATCCAATTGATCTTCCACACACGTACACAGAGCCGTTCGTCGTAGATCTTCTTCGAGAGTCAAGCCGATACAGTATAATTAAACCGCGTTCGAAGAGACTTTACGAGCGTGCCGCGAGATACCACACGAGACAAAGACGGCCATTCTCAACAGTGACAATGACATCGACACGGTAGTAGTGACAGACATGACGGACAGAATGTTCGAAAGTGACGCTTTAGAGATTCGTTTTGCACGTGAAACGCGTATACACAGTATAGTGATGAAAATGTAACGATCAGTTGTGGACCACGATGATTATGGGACGGAAAATCGACGACACGGACGGACGCTGAAAAAACCAAAGTACACCCTGTCGAAGCATGTTTATTTATTATTCTTCATTCTCTACACACTCATCCATTCAGCCTCTTTTGTACTATTTATTTATTGCGCAATCGAATAAAAAGTATCCAACTAATTACCTGACCAAAAGTTCGCGCGTGTGTTCCATTCAACCAAGTCACCCAGTCAAGATAGAAAAGAGAGATAGAAAAAATATCTTCGTAAATTCCATCTATTAGAAGAAAATTCGTAAACGAGAACGATGGACCAGATGTGTCGAGGATCTATCGACCGGTAGGATTTGATCAAGTGTAGGAAAATCGGGCAATGGAATCGGAGCCGATCGAAGTAAGTGTGCCAACGAGTCGCCATACCTTGCGTTGCATATTTCTTTCTGCCTCGTGCTTACGATGCTTGAAGCTCGCGATTAAACTCTCTAGTCTAGTCTATTTTTAATCGAACGGATTAACGAGCATAAAGCGGTAAATAAACTTTGTGCGAAGGATTCTTCCTGGCCGCTCGTAATCCGGATGTCCGTGTTGGTGGGACGGTTGTGGGTAAGCGTGTCTCGCAAGTAGCACGACGCGATTGTGTAAGAAATCGTGCAAAGTGAAACGTTCTTCGAGGAACTGAAGCCTTTAAGAACAGTGTAATCCGTAGTGTGATCGCAATTACCATAAGAGTCGGTATTAGATCAGCCAGATGTTAATTAATGATATTCGTGTATCGATTTAATCGTTCGTACCTACTTAACGAAACAACCGTGAATATCGGTTATTGTTCTTGCGATTCGATCGTATATACGAATACGATTATTCCTTGTTTGGCATTTTAAAACATTTTCCACGAAAATCGACTCGATTATTGGTTTGAACGATCAGTTCCTATCTTTGGAAAACTCTTCGTGACGCAAGTTTCGATACGGACTGTTTCCTCGCAAGAGAAATAGCGACGATCGAAACCGCTCAGCGGTCGATCGAGAGAATCGGCGCAGTTTCACAGAGCTGCTCTTTCTATGCAACTTCTCCTCCCCACTCGGGGTAACCTGTTCCCCTACTCGACGTGATTTTCTTCAAACTAGGCTCGTTCTCCTCGTTCTTCTCCTCGACGGAGGTCTGGAGGGAGGAAAAGCGTGTTCGGGGGCCGAGACCCACTGGCACACATTCCGGACGCTTCCTTTTTTACGTCTGAGATATCATAAAACGGGGGAAACGCGCTGGTAATCGACTCAGATCGCGCAGTGATCGCTGCGTAACTCACGCATGATGAACCGATGGCGGAAATGCAGCCATTCTTCGTCCCGTCGATGTAATCTTCTGCTATTAATATTGAAATTTATTGCTACATAAATTTCTCGAGAATTTCTTCGTCTATTTAAAGATGGAGTATAATTTATAAATTCACTCTTTTCCTTATTTTTCTGCTATTGTGGACGTCCATAAACTTTCTCACTATTCATCGATGGGTTAGGTATTTTTCTTTTTCTCATTAGGAAATAAGTTACGTACTTCGTTGTCGACTTTGTATGTACATGGAAAATTCTTTCGACTGAATTCCTCGCTCATTTTTACTCACTCGACTACTACCATAAATTGCAATAGATCACGAACGGGAATAAATTTCTTCTCTTCTTGAAATTTTATCTTTACTTACTATACCCGCAACTTCCTCTGCTTTCATTTTCTTCCCTTTCTTGCATTCGACAAACCCCTGTCGGGCATCTGGCTTTATCAAAATCGGCACGTAATTCTCGGTTTGCTTTCGTTTTCTTTCTCCGCCCGAGGACAGGCAGCGACACGGCGATTAAAGTTTTGTAGCGCCGTAAACTCGAGCGCGACGCGTCTGACGTCAGCTGCATCGCCAAGGGAAAACGAAAGTTAGAACGTTTTCGTGAATGGACCGGCAAAACCGCGACACTTCTCGTTTCCGAATGCGAAAGGAGCGGAGTCAGGTCAATGGATCCAGCAAGTCTCCTCTTCTTAAAATTCTACGCGACATTTTCATCGATATTGCAACATCCAAGAAGACCGAACATAAAGAAAATACTTTGGTACGAAAGAGTAGTCCGTTATATTCCACGCTCGTTATTGATCGAAAGAAAATTTTAAATTCAAATGCGACGACATCGACCGATTTTACGAAGGCGCGCGTGTCAACGATGACCTATCGTTGCTCTGAATAATCTAAGATTGCTGGTTGAAGTGTTCATGCTAAAGGTATTATAGAATGGAAGTTGCTTAATTTGAAAATAGAAATATTTGTAGCTCTGTAAGTGCTGATCGTGTGAATTACGCTAGTGATGAATGGGAGATAGATTAACGATTTGATATATAGTGGAGGATATAGGAATCTCGAATTCTTTGAATTCTTCTGTTGTGGAATTTTAAAATTTCTTAAGGAATTTCTGACGGAGTTTCTAAGGCGATAGTTGCTTGTTTAAACTCAGTTTCGAACGACAAGAAACTTAAAAAATCACCAGATGATGGTAATTAATTAAGACGTAAAGATCTTAATGTGCAAAAGCTTAGTCCATAAACCTGATATTAACTAGCGAGAACAAAAGAAAGTGGATTAATGCACGTTTGTCGACAATCCACCTCGGATTTGTGTCATGAGAATAAAGGTACGTCACAGAATTACAGAATTGACAACAAGTTCTCAAAATCGGTGACTTATTCCAAAAAGTGGACTATGCGAAATTCTTTGACTCTTTCGTTTGACCAGCCTTGACCCCATTCTCATTTAATATTTTCTATTTTACTGTTACAAGATGGAAATTCCATTTCCTCCAAACGCTTCTTGCAGCAATGGCTATGAAGAACATAAAAACTTTACTTGGTACAATTTTCCTGTTTCTTACCGACCGACTTCGCTCTCGTCTATTTTTACGAGAAGTTTGCAATTTAGAAATTCGTCGAAGTGCAAGACAAATCACAGGGAATTTACAAGAAATCTTGCGTGTACGATGCGTGCTGTTCTGGGTTAATACGCGGTCCGCTATTAGCAGACGAGTGTCATCGGACGTTTCTCTGGTTTAAGTGAAACTTCGAACGTGTATGCCAGGCGAGTCGAGCCAGAGAGAAACGTTAACGTCCAGGCTAACGTGTATGTGCTATGACACTTATTTCGAGTTCTCGTTTTTTTGGAATGTCGTTGCGAATCGTCGAAAGGAATTCGTGAAAGGAATCAATAGAATTCGAATATTTCGATCTAGATGACAAAACGTGGCGTTTAAACGTAAATATGGATAAGTTATTTTGAATCGCTATCGAAATTAGAAACAAAACTCCACAGCGCTAGAATGGCAATAAGTCGAGGTAAACACGAAATAAAATTGTAAATGAAGGAAACGAATTTCTTCTATCTTTCTCCTACATAGTCAAACCCAAAAACTTTGTAGGTCGCATCAGCCATTCACGAAACATTCCATTACGATGCGACACTTCGCTCATGCGTCAAATAATCCTGCATCAAGTCAATTTCTATGTATGGAATTCTTCTTACGATTATTAAACCTAGCAAACTATCGCGTGTCAGCATTTTTAAGTCCCTTGGAATTACTGCTAAAACTGAAAGTGGCTGCACTCTGGTGTACGAGAAGCTTGCTTGCCCTACTGACACTATTTCCAGCACTCTCAAGCCTTAAAATATATTCTTAAATCTTTCCTTCCAAATTACGCCACAAACAATTTTCTGAAACAAATTTCGATAATCATTCAATAGCGACAAAGGCGCTCGTATCCCCTCCAACGAGCAAACTCAAGGGAAAACGCACAAAGAGGATGCAAGAAATCGTGGAGGCTTGGTGAAAGTTTACATAATCCGTTTAACGAGCGATATCAGGCGCACACCTAATTTCGCGATCTACGTTCAGATGATCCGAGCGTTCCTCTAGACGCGATTTTACCTGCGACTGGGCGTGTCTGTTCCTTTCTGTTGCACGCCACGGAGGAGAAACCTTCATTTTACTTTTGAACGGCTCTCCTTCCTCACGAGAACGAAGGATCGACGAAAGGATTGCGATGCTCGAGAAAGGATGAATGAGCACTGACGTAAGATCAGCCGGATTTCCTTTTCCGATCAGATCCCTTCACCGTCATTGTGCGGAAAGAAGTCTCGTTTTATTAGTACGACCGTCGCGCTCAGCAATTATGTCAACGCGACACGTTGTGTTACGCGACGCTTTTGTTTATTTGGGTAATTATCGAATTTGAGTAATTAGTATAGGGGAATTAATATATTCAAAGCTATAAAACATAGAATATAGAATTATGGAGATTTGACTGGATTAAAAATTATCTGCCAGCAGGAGATTAGGAGAGTGCCCGATCGGACAGCCTACTGTATTATTCATCGCGAAGGAGATTATAAAGGTATTCGGTCAGACTGTATAACACTACTATACCGATGTTATGGGCGATTAAAATTTTTGTATGATTATTTTTACTAAATAAAAATTGCAAAATCGTGATTCTCTCATAATTAAACTGATTCCGTATTCGCAAAACTTCTGTAGTTAATTCATCACATAAAGAATAGAAGCAGAACATAAAGGGACAACATCAATAAACGTGAAAAGATAAGAATACAAGATGAAGGATAAAAATGGAAATCGAAACCAAAACTTCACAAACGTGTAACTACTTTCTAAGATCGTTGTTACGATCGATTTCCCGGATTTATCCAACTTGTTCGACGAGAGTGTCGGTGGCACGCGTTCGGAATTCCAATGACCTAGCGGCCGGTGGTCGGCACGAAATTCCACCGATGGCACCTACACGCGCCGCTATTTCGCAACCGAAATTCCACGACCGCTTTGTAACCGCTTCAGGTCGGAAGGAGCGAAACGAAAACGACAAGAGGTGTGTTATCGACACGGGATCGTGAGAGTCGCGCGGGGTCAGAGTAGAAAGTGGTGTCCGCGTATATACTTCGCCTCGCGATGAAGGTCGGATCCGGGATGTTTGAACCTGATCTATACCAGTTTTCTTTCATTCATGACGATTGCGCTTCGCGATGGTCACGAAGGGAGAGAGTCACGCCAATTTCTGACCTCTTCCTGCGGAAATTACGATCGACAAGCTACTACGAGACTCTTCACTTATGTACACCGGCGCCGATACGATGAATTTACTGCTTCGAATCGGATGGAGTCACTTGTACGTTTAGTAGGACCTTTGTCTCGGTACAGCTCTGTGGTCTACGCCAATGGTTTCTTCGTTTTTATACCTTTTTTAATTATCTGCTGCGTTTAGTGCTGTTAGCTCATGTACACGTTTTACCACTCTCTACTAGCTATGGTTAATTGCTGGATTCTTGTTAATTGCTCCTCCTGGCTTCATAACACTTCTCTCAAGAGAAACCGTGTTAGCATGTCGAAGTATCGAACTATATGATTTTGTACCTTTAGATCAATTTAGGCTTCAGATACGTAGTTTAAGTTAGTCATCTTTTAGTTCAAGATTCTTCCTAAACCTTCAAGTACAAGCCATTACCAACATGCTATTGAACAACTAGCTGTAATTTTAGGACAATTCCTAAATGTAGGTCACCCTTATCTCAATCTATCCTATCTGCCTTCATCTGCCTTTAATTTCCCAACGAATTTCCACATGAAAGTTAACCTTCCGTGTTAAGTACTACAAGCAAACTATGGATGAAGCGTAAGGCGACAGGAGTAAAGTAACGTACGTGGTCGTAAGATGAAAGGGAACAACGGAAGAGAAGGTCTCTTTGGGCGTCCCACGGTCGTCCCGTATTCGTTGGTCGTGGGCAGGTCGCAGGTCGTAGAGGATGGATGGGCGGCTGTAACGCGTGGAGGAACACCTATCCGCGTCCGCCGTCCGAATACTTTCGTCGGTTAGGCCGGCTAAACGGTCCGAACGGAACACGGCGATGCGGTCGAAACATCGTGACGACACTCCTGTATGGCAAATAGGAAGAAAAAAGAGACAAGGTGGGGCGGTGACGTGTAGGGGCGCAGAGGAGGGGCCCGCCAAATATAAGCTAAAGAGATTGCACGATGGACCACACGAAATTTCACTACCGACGGGACGGGCTTCGAAAAAGGAAAATAATCCCAGTCGCCGTGACACCAACCGTTATATTTCGTTTTCGTGTTTTGGACTTTCCGTTTCGTCGCACGAGAATCATGAAGATAATCGCCGTTGTGGTTCTAATATCAGCCGTTGTTCTGGCCGCCGGACAAAGCTTGGAGGATTGTCTGCAGAGCGACAGCATCTCTTGCGTGCAGAAGAGCTTGTATCGGAAGGCGAAGGAGTTCTTCGACAAGGACAGCTTCGAACTGTTCAGTGGTGTTAGCTTGGTGAAGAGCGCGGACAGTCAGGGAAGAAGCTCTAGGACTAGTAAAGAGTTGATGTACGAGCAGGAAATCGACGCGGCTAACAGTGTCACAGATAGACAGAGTGCTCTCGAGAATTTTGTCAGCGAGGAAGCTGGACAGTTCCTCACTGGTCGCAGTCTTAGGGTAAATAGACGATCGTCAAGGCGATTATTTGTATTTATCTTATTCAATACGATATATTTGACGTAATATTTATTCGATTCGTAGATCAATTTCGCTCCCGTTTTTGAAAAGATCGGAGAATCTGCTCGTGCCATCAGTGACTCTGCGCCGGAAGAGATTCGCCAAGCCGTCAATGAAGTTGTTGAAGGTACACACGCGTATATATGTACTCTTAGTTAACAACAAAATCTATATTACAAAATCTGTAGAATTAAAAAATTTCACGAGACCTTTCGCTTTTATTCTCTCATTTTTATTTGTAGGTCGGGGCAGGAAGAAGATGCTGAAATCGATGTTGCCTTTGCTGATCGCGGCGAAAGTGAAAGTCGGAGCCCTCGCTACCCTGGCGTACCTTGCCATCGGTCTCATAGCTAAGAAGGCCATCTTCGCCTCCCTCATTTCACTTGCCATTTCTGCGTTCATCGGCTTGAAGGCACTTTGGTCGAAAAAATCCGATGTCACCCCCTACAATGGGTGGAACGGCGGCAATGTTGGATGGTCCGCGCCAGTTGCGACCGGAGGATGGTCTTCCGGTGGCTCTTGGGACGATTCCCACAATTACGGACAGAGCCAAGCGTACTCCGGATATCATCACTAATTTTAAATTAGATCTATTCGTGTAAACTATCAGTTTCTCCCTCTTTCTCTTCCTCCTTTTCATTTCCTCTTATCTTTCTCCTTTCCCTTTTACTTTCATCCTTCCTTCTCATCGTCGATCCAAGAATTATGGAAGCATGGATGAAAGTGTCGATAATTACTGGATCGATTAAAGCTATTTATTGTTTATTTATCCAATTTTTGAATAGTTAAGCGACCACCATCTCGTGGTCCCACGTGTAAATAATGTTATCGTTGTAAGGATATACGAATGGAATGGACAGACAAAGGACTTTGGAATCAAATATAGAGGCTAGTCGCGACGCTTCCGCATCAATTCGGAGCTCGTTCAGGTGTGACCAATATCGCTCGGTACCATTTTTTCCTCCCAATCGCAGCCGAACAAAACAACATCTAGTCCAATACGATTTAGATGAACTTCGTTGAATTATTCCTACCTGAGAATCATTGTAATACTGATGTTCAGCCGTCAAATACAGAAGTTATAGAAAATTATATGATACAACGATATTTTCATTCGGCTATCCTCTCTCCGCCCGCCCAGCGAATCTTTCCCTTAGAAAAAGATCATGCATCCGTTCCTTAAGAAAGGGAGAAAGGAAAAATCGTTCAATTATCGTTGATCGAAACAAAAAGCAATCTATCAAATTGTCGAACGAGTTTCTCATCGTCGAAAATCTTCCCGGATCCACGGCGAAAAGAGAAATCACTCACCGACTTTCCAAACTTCCAAGAACCTCCGAAACTGACTCGTTTTTTCTTTCTCTTCTCTTCGCGTGTTTCGCCGGCGAAATTTCAGAGCTGTCGGCCTCGAAACCGGCCCCGCGCGTCACGAAATCGAGCCGACGCAATGCTGAGATGGAAATGCCAGATGGTTATCGCGATCGAGCAGTGCGCGGCGGACCACAGCCGAGGGGAAAGTGCACCGGCAAGGTGCACATCCGGTCAAGCGAGACGCACGACGACGCGCTTCCTCACGAGACACACGCGGAGGTCGAGAGGCCGAGGCTCGCGTTCGTCATTCTTAATCGGGTCGAGAGGACGGACATTCTACTAAATCTTCCACGACCGATGTCCTTAAGTCCCAGATAGAGGAGGAAAATGAGCGGCTGGAAAGGAGGTTGACGCAAAATTGCCGTTTCTTCCGTCGTCGCTGGTCAAGTCGCTCCGGGGCCCGCCAGTAAAAATCCTTTTTGCCGAGGCTTTCTGGGCCAACGTTCGACGTGCGACCCACAGGCTGATTAGTGGTTGCAGCCGCCGACCAGGCGCGAATGTAAAACAGTCACGATTCGTACGATGGATTGCTCGAGTTTTATTGTTTGTTAATGTCACGAGCTTCGACGTGACTCCACTACTTTGCTACTAAACATTCAGACTTGACGAGAATCGCAATATTTGCAGAAACGAAAAAGTATAATGCGCCCCTTATACCTACGTTTCCTTTTCGAATTCTTCTAAAATAAAGATCGACGACCTGTTCGCAATTTTCATTCGACATTCGTATTGAATATAAATTGCATATCGGGGAAAATATTAGTTAACGATTAAGATAATTAGTAAGAGTTATGTCAAAGGATAGAACCGTTTGATAGAAGGAAGGTGAAACGAATCGGAATAGCAAGAACACGAGTGTCACGGCTCGTTACGTCTGCCCGTACCGCGACAGGATCGCGAGAGATCCCAAGGAAAAAAGATACGGAATTATTTTGAAAGGAAGAGGAGACTTTCGTTAGTGGCGAAGTCACGCGGCGAGAGACACGGTGCATTAATCGCGACGCGGTGTTGAGTCAACTCGTCTTTATTCAGACTGCTGTCTCTCTTTCCACGATCAAAGTACATTAACCATCGCGAACGTAAGCTATCCTGTCACAATCGTTGAAACATCGTCAAAGGATACGGAACTAGTTCCAACTTCTAGAATCGATGAATCAACGAAAACAATCTGTCCATTTATTGTAAAAACGCATCGGCAGTGTAATATTTTTATTCGTCGACGTGTACCCAAGACTGCCGATTCTGTAAATCGTCCAATTTTTTCGAACGTGGAGAGCAAACGCGAGCAGAAAAACCGGAACGCGACGTCCATTAAGAAAGAGGGGCGGCGCAGCCAGGGCAAACAGAAAGGAAAAGAACGAAAGAGAGAAAAGAAGGAAGGAAAGAAAGAAAAAGCAGCCATGAAAATTGGCGCTGCGCCCCGCGAGCGTCACGGATCTGCAAGCGGATGAATAGAGGCTTTCTTTTGGATGTCACAAAAGTGGAATTTCACCTTGTGCTCGTAACGCGAGAGCCTTCTATCTCATTATTAGAGAGTCGTAAAGTGGTGAAGCCGAACGAACGGCTTTGCTCGTATCTAAATCTCGGTACGGTTCTCACGTCACGATTAGCCCCGGCAGTTTCTCATGCGTCACTGGGTTACTAGATTCTCTCTGGTTGCCTGTAGGTTTCCTAGTGCCTTATTAGCCGCATACCGGCCCGCACCGTGCGCCGACAGATGTTCGTCGACATCGACAGGTCACCGTGATTCGAATCACGCTGGCCCTTATAAAAATCTGGTAAAAGCGTGCGACACGGATTCTATCGTGGAACGCTGCTTCGGAGTCTGTTTCCAACAACTCGATTGGAAATTGGAAAGTTTCGATGTTCGATTTTCAGAAGCCTCTTCTGAACCAGGTTACCTATCGAAAATAACGTATTCGGCTCTGTTCGTGAGCCGCAACGTTGCTTCATCGTTTCGTAGTTGAGAATACCGTTTTTTCGTTGGAATGATTTTATACCAAAAAAATCAATGCTAAACGAAGACCAGCATAAGTAAGGGAATCTATACATCCTCTGTAATTTTGTACTCCGTGTTTTCTTAGGTTATGTTACGCGGAAACGAGAGAAGCAAAACGAAAATTTCAATTTCCCGAGGAAGTCGTGCGATGCACGCCATCGCGCGTGTGTCCCATCGACGTTTCGAGTGGCGTGGCACGCAACACCTTGAACTTCGCCGTGAATTTCGAAACAACAATCTGTAGTCGACCCGTTACTCTTTCCCGCAGTTCCATTCGCTCTCGTCCAGGTCGCCTTACAGACTGCTCGTCTGCATTCCATCCAAATCTAATTACCACCACGATTCTTCCGCGTATCAAATTACACTCTTCGTCTCGTTCGCGTCTCTCATCTAGTCTCTGAATACGCGGACTTTCGATAACCGTCTAACTTTGGTACGTCTCGAGGCTCAACGACAGCTTTCTGATCGGATGAAAGTGTGTTGTCTCTCTTCAGCTACTCTCTCACACGGGCTCTTAACCTTTGATTCCTGAGTTCTCTAACCATAATGTCCTCGATACCGCGACTTCCGCCACTAGAAACCGTTCTTCATTCCGTCAGGTTTCTCTGTTTTCACGATATCTGTTCAGTTCACAACTTTTTTATTCAGGGTGGCCATCCATCGGCCGAGGTACCTTCGCTTTTCTTCACGTTCACGCGTTCGTCAGCGCGGCGAGTCGTGAACGCCGCGTCAGGTGGATGATTCCGCCCGGGGCGACGTTCGCTCTCGAGGATCGGCAGATCTTGATCCCCGAAACCGGCTGGACCAATGGAGACCGTCTTTCCAGAGGGGAAGAGACATGGATCGAGGTGAGATGAAGACAGGTGCGTTGGAAGAACGAGAGAGATAAAAAGAGACGAGACAGCCGAAATGAACGCCCGGCACTCGACCCAGTTGTAAATGGGTGAGCGACCCCGTTCCCGAGATAATATCTCGCGTCCATCATTCGCCGATGAATTTTTCGATGCTCCATTCACGTCAACCTCTGTGGTCGTTAACGATTCTCCTACTATGAGAATCGTTTCGATACTTTTTGCATTCGGACGAACAGTGACGAAATTCACACGTAGTTTTCTATGGGAATGGTAAGGCGATATTTCTAACTCGTAATTTGATGTTACGAAGCTACAGAAAGAACTTAGGATCCCTAAAGTAAATTATGCCGACGAATAACGGACAGAGAGCACCCAAACGTAGAAATATGTTTCAAGGAAAGAATTTAACGACATTAAATTTCGGGTAACTGTAAACAGCCCAATACCAGTCTAGGTAACTTCGATTCAAAGCCCGTGCCATGCTATTCCGAAAGATTGTAACATTTCCGAATCTCCGTGCGACAACGCAATTTACCCAGAATGTTAAACCATAAACGTTCGTTAAAATAGGTCGATAAGAAGTTTCGTGCATCCCATGACATCCGGAGAAAATAACCACGAGGAACGATTAAAGGAGAAACGTCCTAGTCTCCTTGTCATGATTTCGATTCTCGCTGTCAACCGTTTATTTACGAGTTCTTCTGTCGCATGCAAAAAGGGATTGGACGTACGGTGGACGAGCACTGGTATCGCGCTCTCCTGCTAATAATAATAGCTACGATCGAAGGAATCGGTAAAGAGAGACACGTTAAGTCGTGCGAGAAATCACGAGGGAGCTGCTGCCGTGTATGCTCGTGTTCCCCACGACCTCCACCGCGTAGATTTCCCTCGTTGAATCTCCATTTGACCGAGGAGGGAGCCTCCCTTCTACCATCAAACCTTAATGGAGGCCGAAGTAGGTCTGCTGCAGGCGGCAAGAAGAAGAAGAAGAGGACGAAGGAAACAAGGAGACCAAAGTCATGGGCGCCATTGACGGTGGAAAACGACGAGGAAGAAAATGCAAGTGCCTCCCTCTTCTATTCCCCTGCGGCTATTTCCGGTATCCTGGTCCTGTGTGTTTTACTCTGTTCCTCCTCGAGTTTAGAGAAGAATTGTTGCATCGCCGAAATAACGAGATTCGTTTGAGGAGAGGGATGACGAAAGGGGAAGGAGAGCCTCGTAGAGAGGCCTGCGAGGATTCGAGTCGAAGAGAGGGGTAGGAGAGAGGAGCGAGGAGGCGCAAGTAGAGAGGACATAGGGGGGATTACAAGTAGTAAGAAAGAGAGAGACAGCTCTTAGTAAGCGAACGCGAACGCGAACTCTCGGTGGCCTGTGCCCACGAGGTCTCCCCTCGTGCGATACTTCGGTATAAAAGCAAAGCAACCTCTTTTGGATGTAACACACGAGGTTCGATCGACGCTCATCCTGGCGTCCTCTCCAACCGTGAATCGGCTACGACACATCACTGCGCGATCGTATCAAGGATAATACAGCAACTTTTTCGCCTTCTTCGATTCGAACTTTTTCGTAGACGCACGGTGGTGATTCTTTCTCTCTTTCTCTTTCTTTTTTTTCTTTATTACCTTGTACGTTTCGATCGACACTCAAGGAACATGAGCAAGTACTTTGTGACCATTTTGTGGCTACTTCCGGTGCTGGCCGCAGCCCTGCCAGCAAATGACAAACCTGGAAACGAAAACGACCTAATGGCGACCATCTACAGCGACTGTCTGAAGAAGGAGTCGATCAATTGCATCAAATACAAAGTATTTTCGTACGTGGACAAGATGCTCGTTGATAAGGAGGATATCACGCTCACGGACGGCATCACTGTGGTTAAGACGTCGAACGCCGAGGAAGGTGCACCTAGGTCGGTTTTCATTCGTGAAAAGATATACCTTGCACGAAATTTAAGAAGCGGACATCAGTCTCGAGTTTGATTTAATGGAATTTTGTGTTTCGTAGAATACTTTTCAAATATGATTTGGATATTTCTGTCTGTTCGGTACATTCCAAGTTGTCTCTGTCGTTATATTAATTTACTTGATTAATTTATTTGATTAATTTTGATGGACATTAATCGATTAACGTGTTCTTGCAGATCAATCGAGTCTAGCGATTTGGATACCCTTTTATTCGACCGTCTGGGCAGGTTCTTGAGGACGCACTCTGTCAAAGTCGACCTCAAGGGAACCGATATCCTTGGCGCCATTGAGTCTGCCGGTCGAAGTTTCGAGGACTTTACCGACAATGCTGTTGAAAGTCGTGGCAAGAAGAGTGAGTATAAATTGATCCTCCAACTAACTCGAGCCCTCAACCGTATCGATTAGCGATAAAAAGCACTTGAAAACATTCGCTTCGACTCCAGCTAAATCTATCTATTCAGTTTATAAAATTACGAAATTCCTTTACAATATACTTCTTTCATTTGACATTAACTCAATTATCTATTCCAAACTCAAAGTATTTTCTTAATAGGCCTTAAGAGGCTATCTATTAATTATAAGAACTCAGGCATCGTCGAGTATTTTGAACGGGGTTCGCACGATAGGCTAATCAGATCACTACTTAACGCAACAAGTGCATGGGTAATTGGGATTCACTCGATGTTAGAGTCAACAGCACCGTGCCAGCTCCCAAGCCTCGTCGTTGGCACTATTCAATGACAACGCTGACGACGGAGCCGGTGAAGCTGGTCGCGAGACGTTGACCCACTGAGAAACTGGTTCCGCTTCCCCTTGAAGCGACTCGAGCGACGAAGATGCGATTACCTGCGAGCAGAGAAAGAGAGAGAGAGAGAGAGAGAGAGAGAGAGAGAGAGAGAGAGAGAGAGAGAGAGAGAGAGAGAGAGAGAGAGAGAGAGAGAGAGAGAGAGAGAGAGAGAGAGAGAGAGAGACAGATAGGCCTCTCGAGATCTCACCGCGCGAGATTTTTGACATACTTTCCTTTGTACGCGGGGTACGTCGCCTTGACCTTCGCCTATTTTACTTCGAGATCTCTCCGCGCGTATCGTCCTGAGAAAGGTCGGGTCGTGTTCTTTCGTGAAACGTTTTCAGCCTCTTCGTGAGAAATTCAGAGTATTCAAACGTCGTATTCCCGTGTTCATGAGAATACTAATTCGGTTTCCGTACATTGTATGTTCGTAATCGATGAGAAATTGTAGTCACGCTACGTTAAGCGTCGTTTCCGCGAGCGGCTGACCAGAAAATTACCAATAAAACGGCCACCACCTCCAGGAGCTCCTCGGTTCTGCAACTTTAACGCGTTACCCAAACGACGAAGAAATCGAATGCTTCTAAGTTTTTAGAACATAAATTTTTTGATGGTCGAGGAATTTAAATTTCTTCATTGTTATATACATTGGCACAGCGCTTTAAAATTCTTGCGATTGTTTCAAGGGGACATTAACCCACAAAATTCTACCGAACGTTACCGTTACCACCGTTCACTTAACGATCGTCGAATTCCTTTGCAGAGAAGGCACAAAAGATCCTTGGTCCGTTACTGATGGCCCTGGCCCTGAAGGCAGCAGCCCTGTTGCCCTTGGCTCTCGGCGCGATCGCCGCCATTGCTGGTAAAGCTCTTCTGGTCGGCAAAATCGCCCTTGTAATTTCCGCCATCATTGGGTTGAAGAAGCTGCTCAGCTCTAGCGGAGGAAAGCACGTGACATACGAAGTTGTGTCGCATCCTCATCACAGCAGTAGTCACATTGTCAGCCACGATGACGGCCATGGTGGTGGTTACGGTGGCGGTGGCGCTGATTATGGCGGTGGTTATTCCGGAAGCAGTGGCCACGGCTGGGCCAGGAGTTTACCTCAAGATGCTCACGAGTTGGCTTATCGCGCTCATCAACCTCAATCACAAGCATGAAGAATCTCGTAAAAAATTTTTGTTCTTCGACGTTCCTCACTTTCCTCTTTTCCTCGTCCTCTCAACATCTCTTCCCTTTCGTTCCCTTTATTCTTTCTTTTGTTTCCTTTCTTCGCGACTCTACCGCTCTCTGTTTTATGTATATTTATTATTCCTATCCTCGTCGCTACCTGAATATTTCATACGTTCTGTCCTGTTTTCCTATTCTTTCCTAGAAATTAATTCCCTAGAAATTCCTTAGAATCATTCTCTTCTGTTTCTACGACGAACCAGTGCCTCCACGAGATACTCGTTCCATGTATAGCATAACTCGAGCCTTTGTTATTTATTCATTGCGCCTAATATGATTTAGTATTTATTTAATTTTATTCATTTGACGTGTGCTATTTGTTATTGCCTGCATTTGTTCTTTATAATAAAGAGATGGCGAACGGCGCGCTGCGTCTTGTCCAAAGGAAAACGTACAACATACGTGAGTGTGAGAATGCGGAGAACGTAAAACCCTCTTCAGGATCGTTTGCGGTTACGTCCGTTTATTCTCTTTTATTTATGCCTTATACTTACACTTGGAGGAATTTTGCGCGGATCCAACGATCTAGGCAAGAAATCTTCTTCTACGTGCAACATACGTCACGTGACAGGACTCTCGCGAGTTTGATATTTATGAAAACGAGTGAAAGTACTATAGGAACGCGTCGGTGCATCCATTGATACTCGAACCAGATACGACTTAATGAGCTGCTAGCAAGTACGACCGCTATAGAGGATTTCGGATAAACCAGTAGAAAGTACTTTCATGCAACTGAATTATATTTTTTTTTTTTTTTAAAAGGGGAAAAAAGAAAAAAGGACAAGTTCGGAAATTTCCCCGTAGTAATTCGTCTTATTCTGACACCATCGATCGACGAGACATTCCATTTGTCTAGTAACATCGAGGCACATTGCGATGTCAATTTCACGGCATTCTGTAGTAAATAATGGCGAGCGTTCGCTCGACCGTGTCGCTACTGACCTAGCTCCGGCCAGCGGTCGTTTAATGGCTCGTAAAGTTTACCTCTTTTTCGCCAAGCACCCTCATTACTACTGCATAGATTACTCATGGTACAGTGAAACCGGATGCACCGCGAACTTCCAACCGGTAACCTGCATACCGACCGTATAATGAGAGGCAAACTGACACACGTGGATTGTGTGTGCATGCTCGTGTTCACTGATCGGAGCAAGGCCAAATGCGAGTGAACACGACGGTCTCATTGGCGAGCAAGTGACGCGCGACACGGGGTTTCATTAATAAACATGGCGATGCAGAAAATCATGGGGTCGCCGGTGTATACGCTTTTAGCTTGTCGAACCGGAAATCATGGTTCCTACCGATGTCAAGGTGGCGCTCGCGACATTTCGCTTTCGCCATTTCTCACATCATTTTTACGTACGTGACGCGAACACGATGGAGGAACTCGTGACGAGACATAATATATCAATTTTATTAATTTACCATACTAAGTTCTGTTGACCGGAGATTTCTTCGTTTGTTTCTCATCTATCAGTGACCTCGTTAGATTCGCGAAAATTCATTAGCATTCGAATTATACAATTCGTTGAGTCATTGAAACAATCGTCAAATCATCGACCGACTCATCGAATCAAAACGGTAGCCAAGCGTGGGAGAAGAACGAGCTAGAAAGAACGAAAAGAAATCGAGGCGGATCAGGGCCAGTTCCCCACCGAAATTTCATTCCCGGCTCGCTGCTTTCCGATGCTTCACTGCGCTCATGAACCAGAACATTAAGAGAAGGATACCCCCTCCGAGGATCCGTGGCCTACGCGTGTTTACCACATGTAACGCGTTTTCACTTGGTGTGGCCCAGTTAACCAGTCCGGTCGCCATCAGCCAGGACGAAGATGGCAAGGATGCGTGGTACCGCAGGATAAGAGGGAAAACAGCCGCTGGGAACGCTAACCAGGACGGCTGAAACGCTGGCAATGACTAACGGTTATCTTTAATTGACACAGCTTCGTTTCTATTTTTGTTCGTGTCATAAATGTAGAATGTATCGTCTCAAAACATATATTACGCGCATCGTTATACCTCCGTTTTACTATAGAATAAAAAGAAAGAGAAAGAAAGAACCTAGTTATTTGTGATTACAACATACGAGCGTATCATGATCTGGTTAATCCGATACTTCCAGCGGATCAGGTCGATCAACCACCATCTCTCCCGTGATGCTTTCGATTTCAGGCTTATCGAGACACGACGATAACACGAGGGAAAATCACAGTAGAAGGACATTCGTGTAGAAGACATGTACACACCTGGTTGCCACGAACTTCCGATCAGAAACGCTATCTGATCTGGTCAGACCGGTCGAGCGGATGAAGTCGAATGACAAGGGCGAGGACGACGATCCGGTCGAGAGTAGCGAAACGATTCGCCGGAATCGTCGGTTTTATCGATGGCGAGTTGGTGGGGCTGGGACGGTAGGAGAGGAGGGATGCGAATTCCGAACTGATCCGGAGAGCAACTCTGCTCTCTACCTGTGGTGGACCCCAGGTGGTTAGCGAGACGCGGTCTCCGCTCTCAAATGATCCTTGGCAATGAAAATTCTCCCACAATGGTGGTATTCGTACGCGCCGCACCGCCACGGTGGGGAGAATATCACCGGCCACGGAGGTACACCTGACCAGATATATAGAGCTAGGGCAGGGCTTCCGCTACGGACAGTCCAGTTACAGTGCTCTGTGTAAGCACGCATCTCGCGGCCCAAAGTGTCAAACAACTCGAGTACCGGTGGCTAACAAGCTTCGACGCTTGTTCCCAAAATACCACGCAGAAGTCCACAGAAGTAGGTTCTGTTAGTTTCTACTCGCGCACATTTTCTTGCTAAATTTCCCTCTTAGTGGGTGCGAGAGTTTAGGACTTCCCATCGAAAGATATTTCTCTGGAATATATAGACATTTTTTTTGTTTCCAGGTTCTTTAGATTGTACAAAATGAGAGATTTTGCTTATTGTTCCGTGTACCTGGCCTTTTTACTGGCCATGGCTTCGGCTAGATCAGCCGAGACTAATCCCACGACCAATTCCATCAATGAAGAGACAGCAAGGTCTAGTGGAAATAGCAACGTGTTTGGAGATCTTCGACAGATGTACCAGATTTACAAGGAATGCGCAGACGAGGATATTAGTTCTTGTTTGAAAGTGAGGTTGCTGTCGGCCGTAGACAGGGTGTCTAGGAGCACGCAGTTGAACGTTGCCGACGGTGTTACCTTCGTTCAGGACGAGCCTATCTCTAACGCGGAGGAACCACCGAAATCTCTTCAGGAGATCGAGGCCGGGCTACCTAGGGCTTTGGACGACAAAGAAAATGCGTTGAATACCATGATCTTCGACAAGGTGATGAAATTTTTCCAAAGCCATACGTTGAAATTGAAGCTGCCCAATGTAGAAGAACTTCAACGGAGTTTGGTGGAAGAAGGTGAGAATTTATACAATTGTCGATATACGACATTAGAACTGGTCTTATCGTGTCAACTCGTTAGAGCATTCATCCGAAAAAAGAAAGTTTCCAGTTCTGATTTCCCGGTCCAGTAGACCGTACGGCCCACTCTTTTTCCCGCTGCAGTCTTTCATACAACAAACATTCTTTTTTCGTACCAAATTAATTTTTCAGCACTCTAATATAAACCATGAAATTCGTTTAGTTAAATTTCGATTATATTTCTTTGCAGGCCGTAAGAAGAAGAAGAATATGGGGGGTCTGCTAGCTATTCCTCTGTTGATTGGTGGAACTTTGGTACCATTGGCCTTAGGAGCGTTAGCTCTTTTAGCTGGCAAGGCTTTGATCGTTAGCAAGCTGGCTCTAGTACTGGCTTCCATCATCGGTTTGAAGAAACTAGTGTCAGGAGGCGGGGATCATGGTCATGAAGTCGTTCAAGTTGCCGGAGGCCACGGATCCAGCGGATGGGCGAGATC